>NC_061091.1:80144144-80148264 GCF_015104395.2 Macrobrachium nipponense | reverse complement strand
CAAAGAAGATCTAAATTGTGGGAAAGATGTGAAAATGAGGCCTTTGTTCCCTAAAGGACTTAATCTCTGTATTGGCAAGGTGTCTTCTGCAGAATCTGTCATTATTATTATATTTATTGCTGTTTCAACGGCATTTAATTTATATAGAATCTTCCCAGTTCTTCTTATTATCTTTTTCTCGTCAGCATGTAGCTTGTGTATTAAGTTTCCTAGGGACATGTAAATATTTTCATTTGTCTTAGGTTTATTCCTCTAACGTGTCGACAGCGCACAGGCAGTCATCTATGAGAGTTTACAGTAAAGTGAATTAAGATACGTTTTACAAGTATTTATAGCATGCAAGGTCGTGTACAATCGGTGGGCGGGTCGGTGGGCAGGGATTTTAATTGGTCGTTTCCGGTCCGGTGCATGGTCAATAATTTCTATGTTCGTTATAAGCTCAGCTCTTTCTGGTCTCCTGAGCTTATAACGAGGTAGGTACCCCAACCAAGACCCAACCGACGTCAATAACTCCGTCCAGACCACGCAGATCTAATGGCCTCAGGGAGAGATTTCGTTACCATCCAACGACCAATTAAAATCCCTGCCCACCGATTGTACACGACCTTGCATGCTATAAATACTTGTAAAACGTATCTTAATTTACTTTACTGTAAACTCTCATAGATGACTGCCTGTGCGCTGTCGACACGTTAGAGGAATAAACCTAAGACAAATGAAAATCTTAATACACCAGCTACATGCTGACGAGAAAAAGATAATAAGAAGAATTGAGAAGATTCTATATAAATTAAATGCCGTTGAAACAGCTATTGTATTCAATGCTACTGCCCTCAGAGAAGGCCTCCTTCCTAATTATATTTATTGCTGATATTTTACTTTTTCATTATTACTGTGAATACTATCAAGTTACAGTTTTTCTACATTCAATTTTCGTATTTAGCCCTCTAGACCTGACTACTGTAAACACCTAAGGTCTCTAGTTGAAATTTAAGTTATATAATCTGTGCACTAACTATTATAACTCAATGCGTTTATTTCTCTCTCTCCAATATTATTACTATTATCACCAGTATTATGATTACTGCCTTTTATACTACCTCACCTATCGTGTGGATAGTGCCGTTTATTCATTTTTTTTATTATGTCTCATGTATCTGGATTGTGTATGTTACTGTCCGTATTTTGTATATTCCATGTGTATGGCCCTGAGCTGAAATAAATGATATTATTATTATTGTTATTATTATTATTATTATTATTATTATTATTATTATTTTTTTTTTTTTTTTTTATTTTTTTTTTTTTTTTTTTTTTTTTTTTTTTTTTTGCTCTATCACAGTCCTCCAGTTCGACTGGGTGGCATTTATAGTGTGGGGTTCCAGGTTGCATCCGGCCTCCTTGGGAGTCCATCACTTTTCTTACTATGTGCGCCGTTTCTAGGATCACACTCTTCTGCATGACTCATCTAGTTTTTCTAGATTCCTTTTCAGGGACCTTGGGATCGTGCCTAGTGCTCCTATGATTATGGGTACGATTTCCACTGGCATATCCCATATCCTTCTTATTTCTATTTTCAGATCTTGATACTTATCCATTTTTTCCCTCTCTTTCTCTTCAACTCTGGTGTCCCATGGTATTGCGACATCAATGAGTGATACTTTCTTCTTGACTTTGTCAATCAACGTCACATCTGGTCTGTTTGCACGTATCATCCTATCCGTTCTGATACCATAGTCCCAGAGGATCTTTGCCTGATCGTTTTCTATCACTCCTTCAGGTTGGGTCTCGTACCACTTATTACTGCAAGGTAGCTGATGTTTCTTGCACAGGCTCCAGTGGAGGGCTTTTGCCACTGAATCATGCCTCTTTTTGTACTGGTTCTGTGCAAGTGCCTGGCATTCGCTTACTATGTGGTTTATGGTTTCATTTTTCGTATTGCATTTCCTACTTATGGGAGAGATGTTATTTCCGTCTATCGTTCTTTGAACATATCTGGTTCTTAGGGCGTGATCTTGTGCCGCTGTTATCATTCCTTCAGTTTCCTTCTTTAGCTCTCCCCTCTGTAGCCATTGCCATGTGTCATCGCTGGCTAGTTCTTTAGTCTGTCTCATGTATTGTCCGTGCATTGGTTTGTTGTGCCAGTCCTCTGTTCTGTCTGTCATTCTCCTGTCTCTGTATATTTCTGGGTCTTCGTCTACTTTTATCAGTCCTTCTTCCCATGCACTCTTTAGCCTCTCGTCTTCACTGGTTTTCAGATATTGCCCCAGTGCTCCTTTCTCGATGTTGACACAGTCCTCTATACTTAGTAGTCCTCTCCCTCCTTCCTTTCGTGTTATGTATAGTCTGTCCGTATTTGCTCTTGGGTGTAGTGCTTTTTGTATTGTCATATGTTTCCTGGTTTTCTGATCTATGCTGCGAAGTTCTGCCTTCGTCCATTCCACTATTCCTGCGCTGTTTCTGATTACTGGCACTGCCCATGTGTTTATGGCTTTTATCATAATTGAGTATCGCCTTGAGTCTCTGCATATATTCTTTCCTGATCGTGTCCTTCATCTCTTGATGTTTTATATCCCCTCCTTCCATTATTCCCAGGTATTTGTATCCTGTCTCATCTATGTGTTTGATGTTGCTCCCGTCTGGTAGCTTTATCCCTTCAGTTCTCGTTACTTTGCCTTTTTGTATTTTGACTAAGGCGCATTTTTCTATTCCAAACTCCATCCTGATGTCCCCAGATACAATCCTTCCAGTCTGGATTAGGGTATCTATTTCCTTGATGCTCTTACCATACAGCTTGATGTCGTCCATGAACATCAGATGGTTGATTCTGTTGCCTCTTTTCGTGAGTTGGTACCGGCATCCATCTTCTGTAGTACTTTTGTCATGGGAATCATGGCTACTACGAAGAGTAGTGGGGACAGTGAGTCGCCCTGGAAGATCCCTCGCCTGATATTAACCTCTGCTAGTCTTATTCCAGAGCTTGTAAGTATTGTATTCCAGTTGTGCATTGTATTTTTGATGAAGCTGATGGTGTTTTCCTCTGCCCCATATATTTTCAGGCATTCTATTAGCCATGTGTGTGGTATCATGTCGAAGGCTTTCTTATAGTCATAGTCATCCATGCCATGCTTAGGTTGATTTTCCTTCTCCTACTGTTCTTCATTACCATTTTGTCTATCAGGAGCTGGTCTTTTGTGCCCCTACACTTCCTTCTGCAGCCTTTCTGTTGGTGGGGGATGGTGTTTGTCTCCTCTAGGTAGTTGTATAGCCTTTCACTGATGATACCTGTTAGTAACTTCCACATTATTGGTAGGCAGGTGATAGGCCTGTAGTTACTGGCTATATTTCCCTTACTCTTGTCTTTTTGTACTAAGGATGTTCTTCCTGTGGTCATCCATTGGGTGCATGGTGATTGAAGATACAATGCTGGAGTTGTTCAGGCTATCGTGGGTGTAGGGCCTTGAAGTTTTTGAGCCAGTATCCATGGACTTCATCGTGACCTGGGGCTTTCCAGTTTGGCATTTTCTTTAGTTGGTGTCTGACTGTGTCTGTCGTGATCTCTGTGAATCTTTGTTTTATTCTCCCTGTTTTCTTCTTCCTTGACTTCCTGGAGCCATGTTGCATGTTTGTGTGTGATACCGGATTGCTCCATATGTTTTCCCAGAGTCTCTTAGCTTGTTCGGCTTCAGGAATTTCTGGGTGGTTGTCTTTCCCCTCTTAGTTGGCTGTATAGTCTTTTTCTGGTTGGTTCCGAATAGTTTGTTCTGTTGGTATCCCTTATTCCTGATCATGTACCGTTGGATCTTATGTGCTTTGGCCTTAAGCCTCTGTTTTACATCTTCTATTGTGTTGTTTAGTCCCCTCTCTTGTACTTTGTATTCTCGTTGAGTTCCTCCCCTTGTTTTCTTGCTTCTTAGCCTTTTTTCTGCCATCTCTTTCAGTTTACTCATGTCAGATCTCATCACCATGATTTGCTTTTCCTGAGCTGAAATAAATGATATTATTATTATTATTATTATTATTATTATTATTATTATTATTATTATTATTATTATTATTATTATTATTATTAGTTATTATTATTATTATTATTATTATTATTATTATATTTCTTAAAACT
>NC_061091.1:80121644-80136644 GCF_015104395.2 Macrobrachium nipponense | reverse complement strand
GGTGGTCTTTGGCGTGTCTTATATGTACAGGGTGTCCATAAAGTCCCAGTACCATTCTAGTCTATAAATACTTGTGATGGTACTGGGACCTTATGGACACCTGTTTAAATATAGATATATACAGGTTGATGTAGGTCTGTCAGCAAGTGTGCCAATAGTCCTCAGTTATCCCTCGTGGCACGAGGTATGGGGTATTGTATTCGTCTCTATCTCTCTCTCTCTCTCGTTGCGACCCCTGGATAATGAATATTGTTTTAAAAATCTTGGTATTGTGTTCATAGTTTGAGACATGGCTTATAATTTACTAAATTTTTATCTATGTTGCTCATGAATTTTTTTATTTTTTCCTAATACCTGTCTCTTCTGTCTGTATTTTCATATTGTCTTCTGTTCCTTCGTTAAATGAACACCATAATATTCTTTGGAAGCTTGAATTTCAAGTCAATGGTCCCTTTTGAGGGTTTGTTCCATATGAACAGGGTTCTTCATATTCTGAAAAATTATAATAATAATAATAATAATAATAATAATAATAATAATAATGATAATAATAATAATATTATGTTTTATTAAAAGTAATTGCTGCCTCAGCTGCATTAATTCTATACAGGTTCTTCTCTATTTTTCTAATTATTGCTTTCTCATTGTTGCTTTAACTGGTGAGCAACGCACCGAAGGTTGACATATCTCAATTAGGTAGAACGATTGGATTTTATTGGTAAAAATTTCAGTTGGGGTAGTCAAATTTTTCGGGTATATCCCGTAGATTTTATTACAGATAGAATTGATGGTAAATTCTTTTTCTTTTCTATTCTTTCCGGACGTTTCGTCTGAATAAACCTCAGACATCCTCTTTGGCGGAAGTGGGTGAAGGACTGAAGTGAGAAGGTGAGTCCAGCTGCTTATATTGCGGTGGCGCAGCGGGGGGCGTCGTGCCGCTGTCTTTCCTTTTCATAGGCTCGTGGGTGAGCAGCTTCTTTTTCATTGGCTGCCTGGCTGCGGGCTCAAGCCAGCTCCCGATCGCATGCTCAGCAGGCGCGCCGATCTTCTCAGTTGCATATCATCACGCCGGGCTTCATTTTGACTGGGTAAAGGCCGCGTGACGTCACTGCTGGTATTATTCATCGTATTAATGTCACTGCTGGTATTATTCATCGCATTAATGTCGTCTTGGATTGGGGCGTTTTCGGGCGGCGATATGGTGATGTTTGCCGTTATTGGAGTGTTTCTTCGGATGCAGGTCGGGAGCAAAAAGGCATCCTGTGTCGTGTTCATGGAGGGCTTTTGTTCCTGGATGAGTAACGCCTCCAGGAGGCGCAGATAGCGAGGGTCGGGTGCTCTCCCTATTATCCTGGTGTTACGGATGATACAGTCGCGGGAGATTGTGTCTCGGTGGGCGGTGAGGGCGTGGTTCTTGATAGCCCCTTCTTGGGCATGACAGGAGATTCTCTTCGCAAGACGCACGGTAGGCATTCCAGTGTACTTCCCATGGATGTCCTGGAATGACTACCATGCGTCTTGCGAAGAGAATCTCCTGTCATGCCCAAGAAGGGGCTATCAAGAACCACGCCCTCACCGCCCACCGAGACACAATCTCCCGCGACTGTATCATCCGTAACACCAGGATAATAGGGAGAGCACCCGACCCTCGCCGTCTGCGCCTCCTGGAGGCGTTACTCATCCAGGAACAAAAGCCCTCCATGAACATGACACAGGATGCCTTTTTGCTCCCGACCTGCATCCGAAGAAACACTCCAATAACGGCAAACATCACCATATCGCCTCCCGAAAACGCCCCAATCCAAGACGACATTAATACGATGAATAATACCAGCAGTGACATTAATACGATGAATAATACCAGCAGTGACATTAATACGATGAATAATACCAGCAGTGACGTCACGCGGCCTTTACCCAATCAAAATGAAGCCCGGCGTGATGATATGCAGCTGAGAAGATCGGCACGCCTGCTGAGCATGCGATCGGGAGCTGGCTTGAGCCCGCAGCCAGGCAGCCAATGAAAAAGAAGCTCCCCACCCACGAGCCAATGAAAAGGCACCGGCACGACGCCCCCCGCTGCGCCACCGCAATATAAGCACGTGCGGAAAGAATAGAAAGAATAGAGAAGAAATAGAATTCTATCTGTAATAGACTCTACGGGATATACCCGAAAATTTGACTACCCCAACTGAAATTTTTACCAATAAAATCCAATCGTTCTACCTAATTGAGATATGTCAACCTTCGGTGCGTTGCTCACCAGTTTAAGCAACAATGAGAAAGTATTAATTAGAAAAATAGAGAAGAACCTGTATAAAATTAATGCAGCTGAGGCAGCAATTACTTTTAATAAAACATGTTTAAAAGAGGGTTTCCTTCCAATAATAATAATAATAATATTATTATTATTATTATTATTATTATTATTATTATATTATTATTATTATTATTATTATTATTATTATTATTATTATTATTATACATAACACGAAAGGAAGGAGGGAGGGGACTACTAAGCATAGAGGACTGCGTCAACATCAGGAACAGAGCACTAAGACAATATATGAAGACCAGTGAAGACGAGTGAGAGTTCATGGGAAGAAGGACTGATAAAAGTAGACGAAGACCCAGAAATATACAGAGACAGGAGAATACAAACAGAACAGAGGAATAGCATAACAAACCAATGCACGGACAATACATGAGACAGACTAAAGAACTAGCCAGCGATGACACGTGGCAATGGCTACTGAGGGGAGAGCTAAAGAAGGAAACTGAAGGAATGATAACAGCGGCACAAGATCAGGCCCTAAGAACCAGATATGTTCAAAGAACGATAAATGGAAATAACATCTCTCCCATATGTAGGAAGTGCAATACGAAAAATGAAACTAAAAACCACATAGCAAGCGAATGTCCGGCACTTGCACAGAACCAGTACAAAAAGAGGCATGATTCAGTAGCAAAAGCCCTCCACTGAAGCATGTGCAAGAAATACCAGCTACCTTGCAGTAATAAGTGGTACGAGCACCAACCTGAAGGAGTGATAGAAAACGATCGGGCAAAGATCCTCTGGGACTATGGTATCAGAACAGATAGGGTGATACGTGCAAACAGACCAGACGTGACGTTGATTGACAAAGTCAAGAAGAAAGTATCACTCATTGATGTCGCAATACCATGGGCCTTTAGAGTTGAAGAAAAAGAGAGGGAAAAAATGGATAAGTATCAAGACCTGAAAATAGAAATAACAAGGATATGAGATATGCCAGTGGAAATTGTACCCATAATCATAGGAACACTAGGCACGATCTCAAGATCCCTGAAAAGGAATCTAGAAAATCTAGAGGCTGAAGTAGCTCCAGGACTCATGCAGAAGAGTGTGATCCTAGAAACGGCGCACATAGTAAGAAAAGTGATGGACTCCTAAGGAGGCAGGATGCAATCCGGAACCCCACACTATAAATACAACCCAGCCGAATTAGAGGACTGTGATAGAGCACAAAAAAATAATAATAATAATTGGCACGATCCCAAGATCCCTGAAAAAGAATCTGGAAAAACTAGAGGCTGAAGTAGCTCCAGGCCTCACGCAGAAGAGTGTGCTCCTAGAAACAGTGCTGAAATTTATTTAAAGTTGAAGTGAACCAATTATCTTTCAATGTGACTGACTATAAATCCCTGGAGATAATGGTGTCTCTCTGAACTGACGTATGGATGGGTCCTTACCAAGAAACACTTTGTAGTAACCTGTACTTCAATTTTTGGCCAATAGATGGACTTGGCTTGTTGCAATTTTTCTTATAGACAAATTTTCTTTGCAGAAGGTATAAGCTACTTGTCGGAGCAGGTAACAACAGATTGGCCTATCTTTTGTCTCAGTTTTGGCTTGGTGGATTTTATACGTTAATTGTGAGTTCTCTTAGAGAGAGAGAGAGAGAGAAAGAGAGAGAGAGAGAGAGAGAGAGAGAGAGCAGTCGAACCCAATCATCTAAAAATTTGCTTTTTTCATCCAAACATCCTTTCATTCAAGCCATTATGTTATTGAAGAAAGTCTGTGTTACGGCCTCTGAGAGAGAGGTCCGCTTCAGGTTCGATATGAAAAAAATAAAAAAAAATATTTCAACACCAACAGTTGAAACTGGGGATACGAATATAGAAAGAAACACTAACACCACAAATGTTTATTTACAAACTTACTAACAAAGGTAAATGTAGAATGGTATCTCCTATTTACATAAAAAGGCAAAATCTTACACTGCATGAACTGGGGGAACAGTGAGGTAATTCAAATACTTGCTGTTTAGTTTAGCGACTCGAAGCGATGGGTTCACAAAAGGATATCGGCGATTGCAGACGTCCTCTTGACTCCGTATTGCAGAAAATAGTCTACTCTTGATACTTGAAAGGCAGGAACTCCCCAAAACCTCTAGCAGGACCTTTTCTTCTCTGAAGTCTGCTCAACGTCGAGATAACTCGGTCGTCCACTCCTGAAGATGACTAGACCAGTATCCAACCAACTCTCGAGCAACTTTTCTTCTGATCCTTCGTCAGTTCCTTCTCTCTTATCTCTCTCGGATGATCTCTGCTGCTGCTGATTTCTCACCATTAATCTGATCTGTGGCTCTTACTGAGAATATCTCTCTGTGACTAACTGGTGATCTCTCCCTCACGATCTCTGCTTTCTCCTCTTACAACCGTCGTATTTATACGGCACTTTGGGGGCGGAGCCTACGGCGAACGTCACAGGCTCCCGAGATTACTAGTACTTCTTACAAGACTCTCGATGGAATATTGCATATTATTTCACTGCGTTCCTCCCGACACTTTGGCGCTTGTTGTGCTCCACAACACGCCGACGATTCCAGAACAACTGCGAAAACAGGCGCCTCCAACACGGGCGCGAAAGCCTCCTTGCTGCCGAACTTCTCGAAAATGCATTTTCCTTTCCTTTAACTTCCTTTGCTATGAAGCAATTACCATCACAGTCCGGTACGAAGTGTATCTGACAAGAGAGAGAGAGAGAGAGAGAGAGAGAGAGAAGTGAACCCAATCATCGAAATAGTCTTTTCCATGCAAACGCTATCTTATCTAAACCATTACGTTATTACAGAAAGGTCTGCTATGTAGTGTATTTGAAGAGAGAGAGAGAGAGAGAGAGGACACTCGGGTGATGAGAGCAATTGTCCTAATGTATCCTATCGATCTGTGGTCAAATTAATTGTTCCTGCTTGAGCACAAAATATAAATGAGAGAGAGAGAGAGAGAGAGAGAGAGAGAGAGAGAGAGAGAGAGAGAGAGAGAGAGAGAGAGAGAGAGTGAGTTTCTACCTTGTAATATCCCACGGCAAAAAAGTTCTCACAGAAGTTTTAATCTTTTTCAGCTTAATGAATTTACTCTGATTTTTTTCCTGACGAATTTCCTTCCCCCTCACTTGACGACTGAATAACTTGGATATTTCATGGTGAAAAATCACAATTATATCCCTAAACTGTTTACGTAAACCCCAAGCAGGTGTTTCAAAATCCTTGTTTGCAATTAATACAGTTTATTCTTATAATTCTGTTTTTTTTTATTATACAACAGTGTTTCACAACATTGTGAATTTATCTTCAAATTTTATATTCTTGGTCCAGCTATAAACTAGCCATGAAGAGTGGCTTGTGTGATAAAAATCTATCAACATTTATTTTTTAAGGCAAAATTACGATTGGATACAAGGAATTAATTCAAAACCCATTATCTGATTAGCTGATGGTGGTCTGCACACACACACACACACACACACACACACACACACACACGAACATAATTTGTGTATCACCTAATTATTTATATATATTTTTTAACAGGCAGTTATCATCCATCATGATTTTTATGTTGAATTAATAATCCCTGCCTTCAACCAATGTCGTGATGCCTTATGAAGTATCTAATAAAACTTACAAAAAACGAATAATACTTCCCTCTGAAGTTGTCTTAATGATGTATCAAACAAAACTTTTTTTAAAAAAACAAAGAAAATAAAACTTTTCTTTCAAATTTTGTCCAACTTGGATTCCCCGTATGATATTCGACCTAAGACAGGGTAGCTTTCTCAATGTAGCTGTACAATATTCTCGATGTGTTGCCAAACTGCAATTGAATGAGATGTAGAAAGGTTACGATCGAATGTAATATATGTTAGCTGGCAGGCTCTCTCTCTCTCTCTCTCTCTCTCTCTCTCAACTGAATGAGTTGTATAAGCATAAAATCAAAGGAATATTTTAGCTGGTTTTCACTAGATGAAACTCTCTCTCTCTCTCTCTCTCTCTCTCTCTCTCTCTCTCTCTCTCTCTCTCTCATGCATTGCAATATATTTTATTCTTTGTAAGGTACAGAATAGCCAATGTAAATATTGGAAATAAAGCTTATTATTATTATTATTATTATTATTATTATTATTATTATTATTATTATTATTATTATTATTATTACTCTCTCTCTCTCTCTCTCTCTCTCTCTCTCTCTCTCTCTCTCTCTCTCTCTCTCTCTCTCTCAAACCACAATTTACGATTCATTAGGAAAGACCAACGGGTCTACCTTTCTTATTTGAGCCTCAAACATCGACATGGAAAGGTCTTATTTGTCAGTCTTCCTCGAGGATATGACATCAATAATGTTGTGTAGTTTCATGAATCATAATTGAATCAAGAGACAAATTACTGTAAAAATACTGCGCTATTGGGTTGTAATTATTACATGATATTTGCCAGGGAGATTATTTTTACCTGTCCTCGGTCGAAGGAACAAGAGGAACTTCAAATTACAAAAAGAAAACCCCCCCAAAAAAAAAAAAAAAAACATAAATCTCAGATGATTGTTTGCTAGTCAAATACCAAGTCGAACCATAGCTACTTGATCTATCTGCCTCTGAGGAGGAGGGAATTGAGGAAATGCATCATTAATTATATTCTGGTGGTAGATGAAACTTGCATAATGATAACACTTCCTTGACTCGATTTAAGATCAATAGACAAGCGATTATATAAATGCTATTAGTAAAATAGGTTTGGGGTCATAGGTCTCATGCTTATGTATGTAGTGAAGGGTATCTTTTAATTTTATATTCAGAAAATTAAAATGGTGTTAAATTTACACACATACACATAAAAACATTAAAATATCTTTAATGTACAATACTTATTTATATATTATAACGTCCTGTACAAAAGTCTGAATCGATGGATAGGTCTGGCTGAAGGTCAAATTCGAAGACGACCCCGAAATAGCTTTGTTGTAGGAACTATCTTCTTTACTCGTGGAGGACTGTCGTTGGGCACAGAAAGATCTTGAGCCCTTCGATATGTTGGATCCTAAAGCAGCACTTTAGGTGCATATTGAGAAAGACCACTCTCTCTCTCTCTCTCTCTCTCTCTCTCTCTCTCTCTCTCTCTCTCTCTCTCTCTCTCTCATAAAGAGTAAATGCAGCCAGAATGTAAAATAATTGCTGCTTCAGCAAATCTTTACCGTTGTAAAATAGCGCTGATTGGAATCCCCCCCCCCTCTCTCTCTCTCTCTCTCTCTCTCTCTCTCTCTCTCTCTCTCTCTCTCTCTCTCTCTATCTATCTGAACTCACAATTAACGTACAAAATCCACCAAAAGTTTTAAACTGATTTAGACTGATTATTCCCTTCCTTTCATCACCATCAAAGACGAAGCTAAGTCTATTAGTGGGACGAAAGTTTAGATTACGTAGATCGGGTCAGCAAAAGTTAGTCCTTTAAAACAAGTACCGAGTTCTCCTACTGTGAAGTTTTCTTGTTCTTCTTCTTCTTCTTCTGATGTTTACGAAATACCTCTGTTATGTCTGCGAAATTGTTTGACAATTTTTATATTGTTAAGTTTCTCATTCCTCCATCTTGCACTAAACAACCCTGGTAGTGCAATCTTGGAGAGAAGAGAGAGAGAGAGAGAGAGAGAGAGAGAGAGAGAGAGAGAGAGAGAGAATATTCATTTGTTGATGAATATTTTTCACTTGTCCATTATTTTGATTTTTAAACCACCTCTTTATTTGAGAGAGAGAGAGAGAGAGAGAGAGAGAGAGAGAGAGAGAGAGAGAGAGAGAGAGAGAGAAATTATTAACTGAAGAATATTTCTGACTTGTCCATTATTTTGATATTTAAACAGCATCTTTTTGTGTGGGAGAAATTCCCCTGTTGATTTGAGAGAGAGAGAGAGAGAGAGAGAGAGAGAGAGAGAGAGAGAGAGAGAGAGAGAGAGAGAGAGAGAGAACCAATACAATCGTATGGAAACAGAGAGAGTCTTAACTTCCGTTCATCTGCCACCTCATCAGAGAGTCTTTTGAAGCTCAGGAAATGAATCTTTGGGTTTTTTGTGATTTTTTTTTTATTTTTTTTTTATTTGCCATGACTGGAAATGGAGGTCGGTTTTGCTTCTGGAAACTTAACAATAGTTTTTCCAGTCTCTTCTGAGCCGCTAAGGAGCAAGTGAGCATCCTTATTTCTCTCTCTCTGGGTTTTGATGCAAAAACCCGTCTCTAAAAAATAGTGTTGTTTCCAGACCTTTAACCCTATTCTGTTGCGTATTGCAATAGGCCTCTCTCTCTCTCTCTCTCTCTCTCTCTCTCTCTCTCTCTCTCTCTCTCTCTCTCTCTCTCTCTCCTCAGTGATGACATATATAACTTGAAACCACTCCATCAGTCTCGAATTCAATAGACTCTGGAAACTTACTCACTGGAAATTACTTATCATCATTGGTATTAATGCTTTCCTGCAACTGGTGTCCTACCACTATATTATCATTATTATTATTATTACTATTATTATCATTATTATTATTATTTTTTTTTTGGCTCTATCGCAGTCCTCCAATTCGACTGGGTGGTATTTATAGTGTGGGGTTCCGGGTTGCATCCTGCCTCCTTTGGAGTCCATCACTTTTCTTACTATGTGCGTCGTTTCTAGGATCACACTCTTCTGCATGAGTCCTGGAGCTACTTCAGTCTCTAGTTTTTCTAGATTCCTTTTCAGGGATCTTGAGATCGTGCCTAGTGTTCCTATGATTATGGATACAATTTCCACTGGCATATCCCATATCCTTCTTATTTCTATTTTCAGATCTTGATACTTATCCATTTTTTCCCTCTCTATCTCTTCAACTCTGGTGTCCCATGGTATTGCGACATCAATGAATGATACTTTCTTCTTGATTTTGTCAATCAACGTCACGTCTGGTCTATTTGCACGTATCACCCTATCTGGTCTGGTACCATAGTCCCAGAGGATCTTTGCCTGATCGTTTTCTATCACTCCTTCAGGTTGGTGCTCGTGTAATGATTACATAATAAAAATATGGAATGTTAGTCCATATATATAAAAGACTAAAACTAAAGAGGTCAACCAGATTGCTTGCAGGAATGTGATCAGACTAGAGACGCTAAAGATGATGTATACAATAAAGTATGTAGGCTAAGTTGACATGCCGTCACCTATAGTCATTCAATTGTTTATAAACTTTAGTCCAAGCTTCCTGTTTGAGACAAACACCGTGACCTATAGCTCAAGCGGCCTGCGTGATTAGTAACTATGTCATCTGATTGTATGTTCGTATGTAACTATGTGATATGATTGTATGTTCGTATGTTCAAGCTACTGTCTGCTCCTTTTTGACTTGTAACCGAGATGGTAGACAGGGCAGAATAGAGTTAGCTATCGTCATTAGAAGACTTGTACCTCTTTACCTAAGCTTTATCATGTAGAGAGAATAGAATTAGCCATCATCATTGGCAGAAGCGATCAAGCTATCGTCATTAGAAGACTTGTACAATCCTACTTGATCTTCACCATGTAAATTCAGAGAATATAAATATTTTTGTACTTCGTGGTTTCTACTAGATCCTCACCTCATCACCGAATCATCATGAGTTTAACACATCGTCGTCATAACCAAAGAAGATAATACCGACTTCGTAAGTGATCTACAAACCCCAAGACACTCCCATGAATATGGAAGTGCAATACCAACCGACTTAGAGTAAGATTATTGCAAGTCTAACATTACCTCATAGGGCGCCTTATTATACAAGGCAACAGCCCTAAAACTCGCACCACTTATTACTGCAAGGTTGCTGATGTTTCTTGCACAGGCTCTAGTGGAGGGCTTTTGCCATTGAATCATGCCTCTTTATATACTGGGTCTGTGCTAGTGCCGGACATTCGCTTGCTATGTGGTTTATGGTTTCATTTTTCGTATTGCACTTCCTACATATGGGAGAGATGTTATTTCCGTCTGGTTCTTAGGGCCTGATCTTGTGTCGCTGTTATTATTCCTTCAGTTTCCTTCTTTAGCTCTCCCCTCTGTAGCCATTGCCATGTATCATCGCTGGCTAGTTCTTTAGTCTGTCTCATGTATTGTCCGTGCATTGGTTTGTTGTGCCAGTCCTCTGATCTGTTTGTCATTCTCCTGTCTTTGTATATTTCTGGGTCTTCGTCTACTTTTATTAGTCCTTCTTCCCATGCACTCTTTAGCCACTCGTCTTCACTGGTTTTCAGATATTGCCCCAGTGCTCTGTTCTCGATGTTGACGAAGTCCTCTATACTTAGTAGTCCTCTCCCTCCTTCCTTTCGTGTTATGTATAGTCTGTACGTATTTGCTCTTGGGTGTAGTGCTTTGTGTATTGTTATATGTTTCCTGGTTTTCTGATCTATGGTGAGGAGTTCTGCCTTCGTCCATTCCACTATTCCTGCGCTGTATCTGATTACTGGCACTGCCCATGTGTTTATGGCTTTTATCATATTTCCGTTGTTGAGTTTTGACTTGAGTATCGCCTTGAGTCTCTGCATATATTCTTTCCTGATCGTGTCCTTCATCTCTTGGTGTTTTGTATCCCCTCCTTCCATTATTCCCAGGTATTTGTATCCTGTCTCATCTATGTGTTTGATGTTGTTCCCATCTGGTAGCTTTATCCCTTCAGTTCTCGTTACTTTGCCTTTTTGTATGTTGACTAAGGCGCATTTCTCTATTCCAAACTCCATCCTGATGTCCCCAGATACAATCCTTACAGTCTGGATTAGGGTATCTATTTCCTTGATGCTCTTACCATACAGCTTGATGTCGTCCATGAACATCAGATGGTTGATTCTGTTGCCTATTATTATAATTATTGTTATTATTATTATTATTATTATTATTATTATTATTATTATTATTATTATTATTATTATTATTATTATTATTATTATTAAAAATAATGGCAGAATTCACAGAATTGATTTATACAAAATTCTTTTAATTCTCCTAATGATTTGTCTTTCTGGCACACTGGTTTTATAAAGCAGCTGTCCAATATTCATCGTGCTGTAGGTCGACAACGGAATCTTCGGGCTGGTGTTATCAAAGGCAAACTGGTTATCAGGGACAGGCTGGGATAGTCAATAGGTATACAGGTGCATCTCGTAGGTCGGGAACAGGCCGTAGTCGTCAAGGGTCTATCCAGTATTCCTTGTTGTTTCTTCTTTTCTGGTTTTTCTATAAGCTTCTACATGTTTCGGCCACCTCGTTTGTCCATCTTTAGGACGGGATCGCTGAGTACAATGATCTGTGTCGGATGGATTCACGCTATTTATTGCATTCGGGTGCTTTGAGGAGACGGGTACCTCACTTTTCATTGGCCAATACCTGTGACGTCGCGAGCGATGTCATAAAGTGCCGGTTGCTGGTTGGCTGTCCTCTTCGTGGGCGAAGCCTCATCCTTATTAGTGACGGTCCCCTCGAAGGGCGTGCTACCAAGTCGTCCTCAGGGCGAGAGCTTGAGCTTCGATCACCCTCAGGGTTACTAAGGACGTCCTCAGGATGAGAGCTAACGCTTCTATCATCCTCAGGATTCCTCTGGTGCGATGGTCGTTGTGGGCTGCTCTCCTAACGGCGGTGGGGAGGAGGAAGGTCTCCTGGGTGACGTTCGAACTGGGCTTCTCCCTCCCGATGTGCAGCGCTTCTAAGATTCGGAAACGACGTAGATCAGGTGCTTGGTAGATAACCTCGAAGTTACCGACGACGTCGCTGCGGCGGATTCTTTTATTATGCGCAGTCCTTGCATGATTAAATATTGTTCCTTTCCTGCGCGTGACAGGAGATCCTCTTGGAGAGGCGCATTGACGCTATCCCGATGAAAGTTCCGAGGCATCCTCGGATTGGGCACGTGTATCTGTAGATGACGTTCGTCGTCTTCAAGGGATCCTGCGACGGTGCGGGGTTATTCTTCACAATAAGGCTGCATGTTTTCTTACTTCTATAAAATATGATCAAGTTGATCTGTTTTGTCGTTGTCGGTCGGGGAAACGTGATTCTTGATTATTTCCCGTAGGGCTCGCTCGTCTTCTTTATATCGCCGATGCAAAGTTTCATTGTAGAAAAAATTAATTTTCTGCTGGGGGTCTGGGCGGGGTTCCTGTAGGTACCACTTCTCCATGCTCTTCCTAAAGACGTTCAGGATGATGCGGTTGGCATGTCCGTTGTTTACTAAGACCTGGGCTGCACGTTCCATCTGCTTATGGGTGTCTGCCCATGTTGAACAATGGGAAAGAGCTCTCCTGACGTAGGCGCTGATGGTGGTGTCCTTATAGCGTTCAGGGCACTCACTCTCGCCGTTCAGGCACATTCACTCTGAACGGCGAGAGTGAATGCCCTGAACGCTATAAGGACACCACCATCAGCGCCTACGTCAGGAGAGCTCTTTCCCATTGTTCAAGAAATGGTTCGTGGGCTTCGTGTAGACCCTTGTATCGAACGCACCCTCCTTCTGTTCAACTAGGACGTCCAGGAAGGGAAGACGGCCATCACGGCTATGTTCGATGGTAAATCGTAAACGGCAGTGGGTATGGAAGGCTTGACGTATTTCCTCGATCTCCTCCATCGTTCCTGCTTGGATGAAGGTGTCATCTATATATCTTACGTATATAGATCGTATTTTATAGAAGTAAGAAAACATGCCTTATTATGAAGAATAACCCCGCACCGTCGCGGGACCCCTTGAAGAGGACGAACGTCATCATAAGTTCCGGAACATACTGTATCCTTTTAAATGTGGTCAGTTCAATACCGCAACAATTTTATTTATGTATTTATTTATTGAGAGAGAGAGAGAGAGAGAGAGAGAGAGAGAGAGAGAGAGAGAGAGAGAGAGAGAGATTCATGAACCAGCTGGAAGCAGAAATCCCCACAGGATCATTATTTAGTCAAAACTGTTGAATATTGACGTATAATTCAATTTCAAAACGTAGCAATGCAAAGTCCTTTTTTTTCTGTCGTGGTCACTCAGTCCCTTCATGAAAGCAGAACTCGACGTTACATCAGTTTGTGTCAAATTCTCTTCTGGATTCTGAGGTAGCATAAAATTCTTAACATTTTTCTCCTGGTGTTTTACAATGCCTGTATCTTTTGAATACAGGTATTTCTTAATAGAGTTTTAGATTATTTATTTTTCTGGGGTTTATGCTCAGAATACCTTGCATTTATATGAAGGAATAAGCGTGACAGAGGATAAACAAAACAGAGATAAATGAATAGAAATGACGATAAGTAAGAAAAAGATAGTAACAGAAGAAACACGACGAAAAGTGAATTGAATAAAAGACTAAAAAATGCTATGACCAGATCTGTAAATGTCAACGGTTGGACGCGAGCCAGACATCCTAATGTAAACGGTAGGTGGCAACGCTCAACATTTGCGATTCTACGCATCAAACCAACAACCCCCCCCCCCCCCCCCCCTTTTTTTTTTTTCTTCTTTTTTCTTTTTAGCTTCTGACTTCTTTTGATGACAGGTGGAATGAAATACCACCAGTGCTCAAACCAATGAAAAGTCTCTTTTTATTTTTGAGCTAAAAACAAAGCGACAAAGACCGAAAACAAACAATAAACGATAAAAAAAAACATGAAAAGGTCATATGCTTAACTGTTGAAAAGGCACAAAGTGGACATCCAAATGGAATTTGATCAGTTATGCTGTTTGTTTACCCACGCTAATTCATGCTTTTGTGCTTGTCTTTGACAGGTGAGAGAGAGAGAGAGAGAGAGAGAGAATTCACTGACAGCCACCGAAGGTGATAGGAAAATGTCCATACCATCAAAACCATTTAGCTTATGGGTACTTATTTATTTATTTATTTATTTGCCTTTATATCCGTTATGTGTCTTTTTTTCGCTATATTTTTATTTATTGATTTGTTTATTTATTTATTTTTATTTGCGTTTATTTTACAATTGTTACCCATCATATAAAGATTACTCAACTTGCCAACAGATCTTGGTCCATTTAACCAGCATCGAATTTTTCGATGTACTGATACCCCGCTGGCCCGTCTCTGGAAGCCTACAGCCCTGGTAAGGTATTCCGCATCTGAGGCCATTCTGGAAGCCTACAGTAATGGAAAGTTATTCTCATCTAAGGCCAAACTGGAAGCCTATAGGTTCTAGAAGGATATTCCACATCTGAGGCCACTCTGGAAGCCTACAGTAACTGGAATGTTATTCGCATCTGAGGCCACTCTGGAAGCCTGCAGTACTGGAAAGGTATTCTGCATCTAAGGCCCTTCTGGAAGCATACAGCACTGGAAACGTGTTCCGCATCGGAGGCCAAACTGGAAGCATACAGTACTGGAAAGATGTTCCGCATCTGAGGCCACTCTGGAAGACTACAGTGCTGGAAAGGCGGAAGCATACAGCACTGGAAAAATGTTCCGCATCTGAGGCCAAACTGGAAGCATACAGTACTGGAAAGATGTTCCGCATATGAGGCCACTCTCGAAGCCTACAGTGCTGGAAAGGAGGAAGTATACAGCACTGGAAACGTGTTTCGCACCTGAGGCCAATTTGGAAGCCTACAGGTACTGGTAAGGCATTCCGCATCTGAGGCCAAACAGGGAGCATACAGTACTGGAAAGCTATTCCTCATCTGAGGGCAATTCTGGAAGCCTACAGGTACTGGAAAGATAATCC
>NC_061091.1:80107414-80121144 GCF_015104395.2 Macrobrachium nipponense | reverse complement strand
CGGTAGATGTCATTATAACTTTTCTCGTACAGCGCCCATCAGGCCCAAGTCAAGCGAACTACTTACTACTTGACTGACTGAATGGGTGGCTGATTTACAGACTGACTGAAGGCCTGACAGACTGACAAACAGACTGAAAGACAGGTTAACTGACAGACAGAAAGACAGAAAGACTGAAAGACAGACTTACAGCTAGCAGACTGACAGACTGAAGGACTCACTGACAGAATCACTGACAGACAGACTGGCTGACTGACAGACTGAAAGACAGACAGGCATAGAGACTGGATGGCAGACTGACACAGACAGACAGACTGGCTGACAGACTGAAAGACTAAAAGACAGACCGAAAGACAGGCTGACAGACTAGCAGACTGACAATCAGACTGACAGACTGAAAGACTGAAAGACAGACTCACAGACAGACAGACCGACGTAGCCGAAACTTCAGACATGGAATATTCAAAATGTAATTAGACACAATCGAGATACAACAAGAGACAGTTATTGAAGAAGTAGGAAAAACAGTTATTCAAAATAATGTTAAGAGCTGTAGTACTAATATGGAGAATAATAGTAACAAGAAAAAGAAAAGACATTAAAAATGATAGAAATGAAGTAGAAGAAGAAGAAGAAGAAGAAGAAGAGAGCATCATCTCTCGAATGTAAACAACACAGATATGATACGTGTTCGTCTCGACCTAAACCACGACTTCATTTTCAAAATCTCTTATCTGTTGCTGGACAAAGAAGAAGACGAAGAAGAAGAAGAAGAAGAAGACGATGGAGGAAGAGGAACTCGAGACGCTCATCGGGAAAGTGTTGATTAACTACATTAGACAAAAGTTCCTCTCTGGAGTCGAGAGAGGTCGGCCAAGCGTCAGGCTACCATAATAGAATTTGTGCCAGTCAGTCTGTCAGTCTTGTCGTCTGTGAGTCAGTCACTCAAACAGTTCGCTGTTGAGTTGGCCCTGATGGGTGCTATACGAGAAAAGTTATAATGATTTCTACAATCGTATGGTTTCTTTTCAGGCCTCCTCCTCCTCCTCCTCCTCCTCCTCCTCATTTCAAGTCTGGGAGCCACAGAAATATCAACAGAAAGACACGTAATCTTTACTACTTGATCATTACATGACGTTTCAGAAAATACCTCGGCGTTCGATGACAAACTTTTGGGAATCTCTTGACCCTATTATTATATCTTGTGCCAACCTTTTCGTTCCTAGTTACGTAATCTCTCTCTCTCTCTCTCTCTCTCTCTCTCTCTCTCTCACGGTTATATACGAAAAGCTTCCAATGAGCATTCCTCTCTCTCTCTCTCTCTCTCTCTCTCTCTCTCTCTCTCAAACTATCCATTGATAATTTTGGCATATTTCTCGCTCTCTCTCTATCTCTCTCTCTCCGTTTCTCAAACTATCTATAGATCCTTTCGGCATCTCTCTCTCTCTCTCTCTCTCTCTCTCTGTTTCTCAAACTATCTATAGATCCTTTCGGCATCTCTCTCTCTCTCTCTCTCTCTCTCTCTGTTTCTCAAACTATCTATAGATCCTTTCGGCATCTCTCTCTCTCTCTCTCTCTCTCTCTCTCTCTCTCTCTCTCTGTTTCTCAAACTATCTATAGATCCTCTCTCTCTCTCTCTCTCTCTCTCTCTCGTCTCTCATTTCTCTCATCTCTCTCTCTCTCTCAAACTATCTAAAGATCCTTTTGGTGTCCTCTCTCTCTCTCTCTCTCTCTCTCTCTCTGTTTCTCAAACTATCTATAGATCCTTTCGGTATCTCTCTCAATCTCTCTCTCTCTCTCTCTCTCTCTCTCTCTGTTTCTCAAACTATCTATAGATCCTTTCGGTATCTCTCTCAATCTCTCTCTCTCTCTGTTTCTCAAACTATTTATAGATCCTCTACCTCTCTCCGTCTTTCACTCTCTCTCTTCGCTCTCTTCTTTCTCAAAACTCCATCTTAAAGCGATCCTTCTCGGTATCTCTCTCAAAACTATCCTAAAGATCATCTTCGGTATCTCTTCTCTCTTCTCTCTCTCAAACTATCAATAGCCTCCTTTCGGTATCTCTCTCTCTCCTTCTATCTCTCAACATCTATAGATCCTTTCGGGGTTACTCTCTATCCCTCTCTCTCTCCTCAATATCTATAGAATCCTGACTTCTCCTTTCCTCTTTTCCTCTCGTTCCAAAACAACACTTACTAGAGTCCTCTCTCTCTCTCTCTCTCTCCTCTCTCTTCTTCTCTCCTCTCTTTCTCTCACTCTCTCAAAACTAATCTAAAGGATCCTTTTCGTTGCGTAATTTAATCTCTCTCTCTCTCTCTCTGTAAGGGAATATGAACGGAGGCGTAGTAAATAAATTGGAATGAAAAGGGATGCAGCTAGGGGCCGCGGGGATGCTGCAAAGAACCTTAAATAACAACTACAGTATACCGCGTGAGGTACTACACTGTCGGCATTACCCACCTACGGAGGCACCAGTGTGCTGTCCGCCCTCAAATCTTACAAACTGCAGAGGCTAGAGGGTTGCAAATTGGTATGTTGATGATTCACCCTCCAATCATCAAACATCCCAAATTGCAGCAGTTTTACGTAAGGTTAAAAGTTAACGGGAATCCTGACTCTTGCAACGAAATAGGACAGGTTAAAGTTTCGTGGGCCCCGGCACAAACAGCATTATACCGAGACCACCGGAAGACAGCTCAGTTTTACAGAAAACTCTGCTGCGCCGAAGCAACTTTGGATGAAAGTTTGGCCGATGCCACAAAAAATAAACAAATAAATGAAATAAAATAAATTTAGCCCAAAGTTCGAGACCATCGACAAGTTTGTTGTGGATAAAGCGACTGAGATCTGTGGGACATTAAAGTGTCTGCTTTTTTATTTGTTTGTTTGCATGGTGTTTTTACGTTTCATGGAACCAGTGATTCTTCAGCAACGGGACCAACGGCTTTACACGTGACTTCCGAACCACGTCGAGAGTGAACTTCTATCACTAGAAATACACATCTCTAACCCCTCAGTGGAATGCCTGAGAATCGAACTCGCGGCCACCGAGATTTGCAGAACTTAGCAGGAGGAGTCGGAAATTTTGAAAAAAAGGTGAAAAACGTAAACATGGAACGATGGAACGTTCGTCAATTATTCCAAATCTTTATTGGGACAGTGCGAATAAATGTCTGCGTTAGTTGTTTAATAGGCTCGAAACCCCCCGCCCCCCTCTTTTTCATCAGGAGATAATACAATTCCCATTAATTAATTCTTTGCTGTTCGTCCTCTGACCTTGTTCCTGAAAGAAGAGGCGAAGTAATGAATGATATGAAATGGCGAAGAAAAAAAAATGTGAATTTTATATATGTCAGTTTATCCAGTTTCGTATCCAACGCATCAGTACTATAATAATAATAATAATAATAATAATAATAATAATAATAATAATAATAATAATAATAATAATAATAATAATAATAATAATAAGAAGAAGAAGAAGAAGAAAGTATCACTCATTGATGTCGCAATACCATGGGACACCAGAGTTGAAGAGAAAGAGAGGGAAAAATCGATAAGTATCAAGATCTGAAAATAGAAATAAGAAGGATATGGGATATGCCAGTGGAAATCGTACCCATAATCATAGGAGCACTAGGCACGATCCCAAGATCCCTGAAAAGGAATCTAGAAAAACTAGAGGCTGAAGTATCTCTAGGACTCATGCAGAAGAGTGTGATCCTAGAAACGGCGCACATAGTAAGAAAAGTGATGGACTCCTAAGGAGGGCAGGATGCAAAACCCGGAACCCCACACTATAAATACCACCCAGTCGAATTGGAGGACTGTGATAGAGCAAAAAAAAAAAAAAAAAAAAAAAAAAAAAATAGTAATAATAATAATAATATCCTTTATTTCAGCTTAGGGCCATATACATGGAATATACAAAATACAGACAGTAACATACACAATCTAGAAACATGAGACATGATAAAAAAATGATTAAACGGCACTATCAACTGGTAATAAGAGAAATAATACTGGAGAGAGAAAAATAAATGCATTGAGAGTTATGAGTAGTGCACAGATTATATAGCTTAAATTCCAGCTAGATACCTTAGGTGGTTACAGTTGTCAGGTTCAGAGGGCTATATACGAAAATTGAATGTAGAAAAACTGTAAATTGATAGTATACACAGTAATAATGAAAAAAGTAAAATATAAGCAATAAATGTAATAAAAATAATGACAGATTCTGCATAAATGTAACCTTCAAAAATACTATTAATGATATTATGGCAGATTCTAGTGTTATTTCCAAATGAATTTACCAAGTTCCTGTCTGCCACACCCTCGACTACCACAACACCCTCCAGGGGCGGGGGGCGGGGGGTTGAAAGCCTAATCTCCAGGTTGAAAATCCAATCAGGCCACGTACTCACCCAGGGGATATTGCTTGACCCTTCAAAGACAGGTAGTAATTATCCCAGGGGAATTTCTTCTCGTGCTTCTTGAGCTGTTGATATTTACGTGCAAGATTCTCTCTCTCTCTCTCTCTCTCTCTCTCTCTCTCTCTCTCTCTCTCTTTACCATTCTCGGAATCGGTGCATCATGGAACGAATATTCCGAGTATTCTCTCTCTCTCTCTCCTCTTAATTAGCAAGATGGGATATTGACACTTTCATTCAACTGTTTTAACTCTTACTCTTTCGTAGTTATTTAAGAATATTTTCAATATTCATCAAATATTTTTAATGGAGTAAGTGAAATGTGGATAGATTTTCCCGTGAGTTATTTTGGCCTTTCTCTTGCTATGAAGAGTTTCCTCTTTTTACGTGACCATCCCATGTGGGGTTCCGGGTTGCATCCTGCCTCCTTAGGAGTCCATCACTCTTCTTACTATGTGCGCCGTTTCTAGGATCACACTCCTCTGCATGAGTCCTGGAGCTACTTCAGCCTCTAGTTTTTCCAGATTCTTTTTCAAGGATCTTGGGATCGTGCCTAGTGTTCCTATGATTATGGGTACAATTTCCACTGGCATATCCCATATCCTTCTTATTTCTATTTTCAGGTCTTGATACTTATCCCTTTTTTCCCTCTCTTTCTCTTCAACTCTGGTGTCCTATGGTATTGCGACATCAATGAGTGATAGTTTCTTCTTGATTTTGTCAATCAACGTCACGTCTGGTCTATTTGCACGTATCACCCTATCTGTTCTGATACCATAGTCCCAGAGGATCTTTGCCTGATCGTTTTCTATCACTCCTTCAGGTTGGTGCTCGTACCACTTATTACTGCAAGGTAGCTGATGTTTCTTGCACAGGCTCCAGTGGAGGGCTTTTGCTACTGAATCATGCCTCTTTTTGTACTGGTTCTGTGCAAGTGCCGGACATTCGCTTGCTATGTGGTTTATGGTCTCATTTTTCGTATTGCACTTCGTACATATGGGAGAGATGTTATTTCCATCTATCGTTCTTTGGATATATCTGGTTCTTAGGGCCTGATCTTGTGCCGCTGTTATCATTCCTTCAGTTTCCTTCTTTAGCTCTCCCCTCTGTAACCATTGCCATGTGTCATCGCTGGCCAGTTCTTTAGTCTGTCTTATGTATTGTCCGTGCATTGGTTTGTTGTGCCATTCCTCTGTTCTGTTTGTCATTCTCCTGTCTCTGTATATTTCTGGGTCTTCGTCTACTTTTATCACTCCTTCTTCCCATGCACTCTTGAGCATATGATGATGATTATTATTATTATTATTATTATTTTATTTTATATATAACATTTTTTTGCTCTATCACAGTCCTCCAATTCGACTGGGTGGTATTTATAGTGTGGGGTTCCCGGTTGCATCCTGCCCTCCCTTTAGGAGTCCATTCACTTTTCTTACTATGTGTGCCGTTTCTAGGATCACACTCTTCTGCATGAGTCCTGGAGCTACTACAGCCTCTAGTTTTTCTAGATTCCTTTTCAGGGATCTTGGGATCGTGCCTAGTGCTCCTATGATTATGGGTACGATTTCCACTGGCATATCCCATATCTTCTTATTTCTATTTTCAGATCTTGATACTTATCCATCTCTTTCTCTTCAACTCTGGTGTCCCATGGTATTGCGACATCAATGAGTGATACTTTCTTATTGACTTTGTCAATCAACGTCACGTCTGGTCTGTTTGCACGTATCACCCTATCCGTTCTGATACCATAGTCCCAGAGGATCTTTGCCTGATCGTTTTCTATCACTCCTTCAGGTTGGTGCTCGTACCACTTATTACTGCAAGGTAGCTGATGTTTCTTGCACAGGCTCCAGTGGAGGGCTTTTGCCACTGAATCATACCTCTTTTTGTACTGGTTCTTTGCAAGTGCCGGGCATTCACTTGCTATGTGGTTTATGGTCTCATTTTTCGTATTGCACTTCGTACACTCGGCAAGGAAAGTTAAGATACAGTTTTTTTAAATCTTCGGACATACATTGTTCAATAATGCCCTACCTGGCAACTCTTGAAAGGGGGCGGAGCTTCAAAATCGTAGCGATTGTTGCTTTCTAGATTTCCAACAACTTTACACCATAAAGATTCTGTTGAGGTCCTATAATCATTTATACTTGAATGTAGAAACAGGCTCTATATTATTCGTTAATATTGGTTTGGTAACGTCAGTTGAGGGTAGAATGTCGATCATCCTTTTTTAAAACCTACTGTGAATCCTTATTTATAAGTAATATTTGACACTGAACACGTTAAATTCATACAGTAAAGGATGAAATATGACGATAGAGAGAGCGTGCGCAAGCATAGGCCTATCGATAGAGATACTTAATTCATTATATTTACTTTGAGAGATTAAGTGATAATATTTTTTCAAATGTTTCTAAAGTTGAGAGAGAGAGAGAGAGAGAGAGAGAGAGAGAGAGAGAGAGAGAGAGAGAGAGAGAGAGCCGCGCATGCTTAGGTCTATCTATAGAGATACTTAATTCATTATATACTTTGAGAGATTGAGTGATAATATTTTTTCAAATGTGTTTTAAAAGCTGAGAGAGAGAGGAGCAAAATTTGCTCATGTGAAAGCTTAGACCTATTTATAACTACTCAATTTCATTATATTTTCTTTGGGAGATTGAGTGGTAATATATATATTTTTAAAGTATGTTTTAGAAGTGGAAGAGAGAGAGAGAGAGAGATGAGAGAGAGAGAGAGAGAGAGAGAGAGAGAGAGAGAGAATTATAGTACTGGTGACGGACTTGAGACGGGGGAAAGGTAGAAGAAAATTTAATGAATTAAGTATCTCTATCGATAGGCCTATGCTTGCGCGATATGATATGACTGCCAAGGTCGTGCTGCACTATGCTAGATAAAATTGAAGGATCATAATATCAAGTTAATTCTTCTAAGAAATTCTACCCTAATCTTGATTACATTCGACAGTTGCCGTAGCATTCAAAGATTGTAAAAAGACGTGGAAAATGTTAAAATGTTAGACACAGGGTGCGGTCATTCTTGCTCTCTTGATATAGTCTTGATTTTTGAAAATCGGGTTTCATCCACAAATCATTCACGAAAAAAGCTGTGTTAATTAAAAAATATTTATTACCACAAATAACTCAATATGTATTGCACAGGCAATTAAAGTTTTATATCGTTGAAGATCTTTCAGCCTCGCGGCAAAGAAATGCAGTCGTGTAGGGCTGTAGGCTACTACGAACTACTCTGCAATGGGAGCATATAGCCAGGAAATTTTTGAGCTGACATGCTACTTTAACCTTGATTAAGATTTATATTTAAAGACAGTAGCTTTGTAAACAGCAACTAGTATTCGATCCATGTCAACATCAAAGTGTGAAATCCGTTACGTAAGCCAGTATCCAGTGACTTGCGCTTTCCCGCTCGGAGTTCTAGGGCTCCTCCTCACATCATAGAAAACGCTCTTGCGGATGCAACTAGATTTGTTCAACCTACCTTAGCCGTCGCAACATTGAGTGCCATTGACGTCAGCTAACTTTAATCCTTTTGGAATACAAACATAAGTTTGTAGAAACTAAAATAATTTCATTCACCACTTACGATCAGGCAATATATCTCCGTTCATGAAGGAAAACGAGTAATTATTGTCGTCGTGATACATAGTACTAAAATCAGAAATTCACATTCTATCTACCAGATCTCTATGAACGAATCCATCTGAGATATTCCAATTACTTCGGACATATATCGTGTTTTTAAGTATCTGAACGGTTTTGTTTTGCAGTTTTAACTTATATGATATAATTTGCAGTATATTTTCATATTCTAGAGTAAATTTAGCGATATTATGTCTTTTCAGTAAAAACAAATGGGAAATTGGATGAACGAAAGCTAATGAAAACTGTATCTTCAGTTTTCTTGTCGAGTGTACATATGGGAGAGATGTTATTTCCGTCTATCGTTCTGTGAACATATCTGGTTCTTAGGGCCTGATCTTGTGCCGCTGTTATCATTCCTTCAGTTTCCTTCTTTAGCTCTCCCCTCTGTAGCCATTGCCAATTGTCATCGCTGGCTAGTTCTTTAGTCTGTCTAATGTATTGTCCGTGCATTGGTTTTTTGTGCCAGTCCTCTGTTCTGTCTGTCTTTCTCCTGTCTCTGTATATTTCTGGGTCTTCGTCTACTTTTATTAGTCCTCCTTCCCATGCACTCTTTAGCCACTCGTCTTCACTGGTTTTCAGATATTGCCCCAGTGCTCTGTTTTCGATGTTGACGCAGTCCTCTATACTTAGTAGTCCTCTCCCTCCTTCCTTTCGTGTTATGTATAGTCTGTCTGTATTTGCTCTTGGGTGTAGTGCTTTGTGTATTGTCATATGTTTCCTGGTTTTCTGATCTATGCTGCGGACTTGTGCCTTCGTCCATTCCACTATTCCTGCGCTGTATCTGATTACTGGCACTGCCCATGTGTTTATGGCTTTTATCATATTTCCGGCATTGAGTTTTGACTTGAGTATCGCCTTGACCCTCTGCATATATTCTTTCCTGATCGTGTCCTTCATCTCTTGGTGTTTTATATCCCCTCCTTCCATTATTCCCAGGTATTTGTATCCTGTCTCATCTATGTGTTTGATGTTGCTCCCATCTGGTAGCTTTATCCCTTCAGTTCTCGTTACTTTGCCTTTTTGTATGTTGACTAATGCGCATTTTTCTATTCCAAACTCTTATGTTTTTTGTCCTTAAGCCTCTGTTTTACATCTTCTATTGTGTTGTTTAGTCCCCTCTCTTGTACTTTGTATTTCTCGTTGAGTTCCTCCCTTGTTTTCTTGCTTCTTAGCCTTTTTCTGCCATCTCTTTCAGTTTACTCAAGTCAGATCCCATCACCATGATTTGCTTTTCCAGGCGCCTTTTCCAAGGAGGTTGCTGTTTTGGTTTCTGTTGGGTTGGTTGTACTATTGGTGTTGGTGTTCGAATCCCCAACAGTTCTGCTACTAATCTTGCTCCTGCATATGTCAAGTTATTTGTTTCTGTGATACTTGTGGTGTGTATTATGCCCATTATTTCATTGACCTCACTTGTTTTCTCCCTTAATTTCTTGGTGTTGTAGGCTTTCATGGAAGGGATCTTTGTTCTCTCTGTATCTGGCTCCATCCATTGTCTAATCTTTTCTACCCATTCCGTCCTCTCTGTTATTTCGTTGGTGTTTCTTCGTGTGTCGTTGTTTGATACCTCATCCTCCCTGTCGTCTTCTGTGGCATCGTCTACTGTTCTTCATTACCATTTTGTCTATCAGGAGCTGGTCTTTTGTGCCCCTACACTTCCTTCTGCAGCCTTTCTGTTGGTGGGGGATGGTGTTTGTATCCTCTAGGTAGGTGTATAGCCTTTCGCTGATGATACCTGTTAGTAACTTCCACATCATTGGTAGGCAGGAGATAGGCCTGTAGTTACTGGCTATGTTTTCCTTACTCTTGTCTTTCTCGACTAGGGATGTTCTTCCTGTGGTCATCCATTTGGGCGCATGGTGATTTGTGATACAATGCTGGAGTTGTTCTGCTATTCTCGGGTGTAAGGCCTTGAAGTTTTTGAGCCAGTATCCATGGACTTTATCGGGACCTGGGGCTTTCCAGTTGGGTATTTTCTTTAGTTGGTGTCTGACTGTGTCTGTCGTGATGTCAGTGAATATTTGTTTTATTCTCCCTGTTTCTTCAGCCTTGACTTCCTGGAGCCATGTTGCATGTTTGTTGTGTGATACCGGATTGTTCCAGATGTTTTCCCAGAGTCTCTTACTTGGTTCGGCTTCAGGAATTTCTTGGTGGTTGTCTTCTCCTCTTAGTTGGCTGTATAGTCTTTTTTGGTTGGTTCCGAATAGGTTGTTCTGTTGGGATCCCTTATTCCTGTTCCTGTATTATTATTATTATTATTATTATTATATTATTATTATTATTATTATTATTATTAGCAGCCAGGCAACCTCTTGAGAATATAGCCCGGTGTTTGTAACTAAGTCAAGTACACCAATAAATGGAATACATTATTCTACCCACCATTGAGAGGGAAACATCTGGATCATTAAAACAATTTAAAAAAAAATGAATAGCAAGTAGCCACAAACACTAGAGTAAAGACAGACAAGGCTATGCCATAGATCTATGGGGTGTATTCACGACATACAGACGCACAAACAAACAAACAAACAAACTGCCAAGTCAAATCCAGCAGGCTGGAGACATCTCTGACAATGCTGGAACACATCCTTTCCTCGTTAAGTCCTTCGCGGTCTACCGAGTATAGGAATCCTTTGAGGGGAGGCATTCCATAAGGGGAAAAAACGATATAATGAGGATACGAGACATTCCTCCGAGGTGGATACCGTCTGACAATTATATTATTCTTACGAGCCGGGGGAAGACTGAAGGCTATTGGGAAATGGTTATTGCTGTGGCGTTTTTAAAACTGTGATGGTAAGCTGTCATGCTGTGTGGATGTGTTATAATGCAGCTGCATAATTAACGTAATATTGATTCTAGGTACGACTGTTGCTTTCGCAATATTCTCTCTCTCTCTCTCTCTCTCTCTCTCTCTCTCTCTCTCTCTCTCTCTCTCTCTCTCTCTCATGCTTCTCTTAAAATTCCAACACAAAATAAAAGTACCGATACTTTATGGAAGGAATTCTATAGGTATATTACACGATATCCAGTCCTCTCTCTCTCTCTCTCTCTCTCTCTCTCTCTCTCTCTCTCTCTCTCTCTCTCTCTCTCTCTCTCTTCATGCTTCTCTTAAAACCCCAATACAATAAAAGTGCCAATACTTTATGGAAGGATTTCGACAAGTATATTAAGTGAAATCCTGTCCTCTCTCTCTCTCTCTCTCTCTCTCTCTCTCTCTCTCTCTCTCTCTCTCTCTCTCTCTCTTTCTTTCATGTTTCTCTTAAAACCCCAACACAATATAAGTGACAATACATTATGGAAGAAATTCTACAGTAATATTACACGAAATCCTGTCCTCTCTCTCTCTCTCTCTCTCTCTCTCTCTCTCTCTCTCTCTCTCTCTCTCTCTCTCTCTCATGCATCTCTCAAAACCCCAATACAATAAAAGTGCCAATATTTTATGGAAGAAATTCTATAGGCATATTACATGAATCCTGCTCTCTCTCTCTCTCTCTCTCTCTCTCTCTCTCTCAAAATCCATCTGGAAGACAACAGTACCATAATAACTACCGAAGAAATCGAAGATATGATAATATGGAAAGAGACAGACCTAACCAAAATCAAGGCAACATACGTCCCGGATGCTTATAATTGTGGCGAATTTAATCACCATCAATCGTCTTGTCGCTACGACCACAGAATCCGATGTAACCTCTGCCACGGATTTGGTCACAAGCAGCGTCTTTGTCGCCGCCAAGCTCTATAGGATAACGGCCAAGAAGACAGCGCCGCAAAAATCTCCGTGGATACTACGAACACAGAAATGGCTCCATGGAATCTCTTAAACTATCGAGCATATAAACGCTCAGTCTCTGTTATCACACATCGACGAAGTGGAATTATTAATACAGAAAGAAATATTGACATTTTATGTGTAAGTGAAACCTGGTTGGAGCTACTTACAGGACAAATTTGTTCACATATCTGACTTTACTATTTATCGTTGTGATCTTGGAAGAGGTGGGGGATCCTGCATTTTATGTACGACATAAGATTTAAAAGTAACCAAAATTAAAATAGTAATGATAAAGTATAAGAAGGTAGTAAAGATATATGGATTGCTGTACAACAAAAAAAGCTACCGTCATTTATTGTGGGGGTGTGTATATCGACATCCGAAAGCACTTGCCTCTTCATTGAGTATATTAAGGATACCTTTAGAGAAATAGTTTACGTAGGAAGCCTGTTTTTATTCTTGGGGATTTAAATGACGACCTTTTTATTCCAATAATAGATTAAATAAAATTTTGTATCAGTTAAACCTTAACCAATTAATAAGGAACCGACAAGGATAACAGACACTTCTGCTACATTACTAGACGTTGTAATTACAAACAACTACAAATGGTTTCAGATGCCGGTGTGATTTCTAAGTTCCAATTGCCGACCATGAGATGACTACAACTTAGAATAACATTTCCAAGCCAAAAAGACTCCCAATAGTAAAAAACATACCGTATCTGGTAAATTATGATCTAAATAATTTTCGTGACAACTTGCTGAATAGGAATCCAGTCTTTAACCTCATAATGGAAACAGACTGTGTAAATACCCAAGTGGATACTTTTAGCAGAACTTTCATTGATGGTCTAAATGAATGCCCCATATGTAACTAGAGAAATTACCGACCCCCAGCTCCCTGGATAAGTAGCGATGTTAAAGAAGCGATGCGAGTTAGAGATGCCCTTCAAAATAGGTACAAGTTGGATAGAATGAACGAAACATTACGACGTCAGTATAAAGACGAAAAGAAACGTACCCAGGTACTAGTTAAGACAAATAAAACGAAAACACTTAAAGACAAATTCAGTAATTGTCAAGGAAATATACGTAATAAAAATGGAATATTGTTCATGAAATGATTCCAAACCCGAATGTCAATACCCATATATTAAATTGTGACAATAAAATAGAAAAGGCTGAGGAATTTAATGAATATTTTTCGAACGTTGGAAAGACGGCTTATGAGAAATCACAAGAGAATATTCATGATAATCATAGAGACCAGATACCCGTAAATAACGAATCAACTGAAGATGTGATTAGCTTTTTAGACCTCCGCCAGTTGATGTTAATACAGTTATTCTCACAGTAAGAATTTAAATGACACAAATAAGTAGGATCAGATGGAATAGCCCTTCGTTTCATTCGAGATGCGTTACCTGTAATAGCCTTTTATTTAACAATAATAGTCAATACCTCAATAGTAACTGGTATTTACCCAGATGGATGGAAGCTGCCTCACCTGTGTACCATTTTACAAGAGTGGCGACCCAGAGAAAAACGTTGAAAAACTACCGACCTATATCTCTTCTTCCATTTTGTCAAAAATATTAGAGAAAATAGTAACAAATCAATTACTTGAATATCTTGAACAAAATAAATTATTGTCCTCTACACAATATGGATTTAGGCTCACCTGTCTACTGAAATGGCATTACTTAAGCTATCGGAAAGGATTTATAAAAATATTGACAATCAAAAGATAAACTTACTCATATTGTTAGATCTTTCAAAGGCATTTGATAGCGTTAGCCACAAAATTTTGTTAAATAGTGTAGGAAAATGAAAATAGATTCTTTTTGGTTTAGTA
>NC_061091.1:80084914-80097414 GCF_015104395.2 Macrobrachium nipponense | reverse complement strand
GATACTTCTAAATGTCTATGAGGTTCAGAAAAAAAAAATTAATTCATTTTGTGTTATAGAAATTCTATTTGCTTATATTGTTCATTAATTTTAAAATGATTACAAGTCCTTAACTAATTGCATTACACACACGGATAAGAATATGTTATGTGGGCCTGTCATGTGACCTATGAACCACATGTGAAGTTCATGAACTAAGCATTCCTTTCTCCAGTCAATCTGCTGTTGCAAGCAGAGACGACACACAGATGAAGCTCCTGTGTAAGCAGATTATTGAGGTTAAAAGGAACAAATGCTGATACGGCAATGATGACGTCGTCACTTGGCAGGAGATTGCTCTCAGCCAGCTAAGAGTTACGTTACTTGCTGTAAGAGATACGACTTTAGGATAAATTTTTTGTTTTTTAATACTCGACCCACATGAGAAGAATGTCTGAAAAAAAACAGTACCAAAATTGAACATATATTAGTTCATGTTGGAAAAACTGCATAATTGTAATTATGTTAAATTAAATATTCCTTATTCAAACTATATGAAAAAGGTTTCCATACAAATTCTATATATATTATTAGCCCTGTATAAGATTCATATAGGATTATTTCATAGATAACATTTTCACTTCTAGACTTCCTGACTTTTAAAATCTCTTTTATGTTTTATTTTATTTATTTTATTTATTATTAGTTTATTTATTTATTTTTATTTATTTAATTTTTTTTTTTTTCCATTGACTACGAATATAAATCACCGGGACAGACAATATGTCAGTAGATTTTGGATATGTGTTTGAACTTTTAGCTTATTTGTCATTACTAAAGCGTTAAGTTAGAGTTCAAATCTTTACGCATATATATTTTGGATATTTAATTATCTATGTGTTCGTTTTGCTTATTGATTTTATCGTGATTCCTTTTTATTATAATTTGTAACCCTTCCGACTTCTTACGGAGTGTATTATATTGACTCCACTTGTATCCATATTTATCTATATTATATATATATATGTATATATATGTATATATGTATATATATATATATATATATATATATATATATATATATATATATATATATACATACATTAAGAAACTGTGAACACTTAATACGGGTATCGAATTCAAAACCTAACCTGGCAGAATGTTCACAGGTTTAAATTCAATGTATTGTATTTATATGAAGCCTCAAGATGAAGCTGAACACTTAGAATTGTAAATGCAAGAAGAATCACTTACAGGAAACACAAGAATTACGTTTGAACTAGACAAAAGTATAAAACAGAAAGGAATGTACTGCAGTATTGCAGAAGTAACTAATCATTACTTTTGGCTGTTGCAATTTTGCATATTTTGGAAATTTAACTAAAGAGACCCAAGTTGTACACTGAATTTCTGTCTCTCTCTCTCCCTTCTCTCTCTCTCTCTCTAGAAGATTAAGTACCAAATTCTTTGGCTGTTGAATTCTCTCTCTCCCCCTCCCCACCCCCCCTTCTCTCTCTCTCTCTCTCTTAAGAAGATTAAGGACAGAGTTATATGGATGGTGAATTCTCTCCTTCTTTCTCTCTCTCTGTATCCGAGGAAAGTGAGAATAATGTTAAAAGCTTCATTAACAACACCGACATCGTCTCAAGTGCGACGCGTTTGATGTTCTTGGGAGTTTGAGAGCAGAAGTTTGTCCAAATTAATCGGGACCCGAGTGGGGAGGGGGAGGGAAAGTCAGCTGTTTTTCGACGCTGCTGACGGCGTGTGATTTAACAGTCGATCGACACAGATGGACCACTCTGGTGATGAAGAGAAGTGGGTGATTCTCTCTCTCCTCTTGTCTGATTTTGCCGCCTCTCTCTCTCTCTCTCCTCTTGTCTGATTTTGCCGCCCTCTCTCTCTCTCTCTCTCTCTCTCAATCAAATGACTCAAATTACGTTTCTCGGAAGCTGAATGAGAACATGAACTGGTTTCTCAAAATAATAATAATAATAATAATAATAATAATAATAATAATAATAATAATAATAATAATAATAATATAATAATAATATTTTGGTAGAAGACCCTCTTTTAGGCAAATGCTGTTGAAAAGGATGGCAGAATTAAGCGAGTTGATTTTATATATTGTTTTTTCTATTTTCCTTACAATTTGCTTCTCAGGATCAGCGATGTTTCTGAGTAACTGGCCAGTATTCATTTTGGGAATTTAAAAAAAAAATTGTAAATGTTGAAGGTAATCTTTTTTTAGAACAGGATACCAGGTCCAGGTCAAGCAGGGGTCGTCGTCGGTGCCGGTATTATTCCGTAGGCGTAGTTCAGTTCGGGCCGGGGTCGTCTTTGGTTTTAAGGGCTGGTATTGGTGCTGGTATAGATGGTATCACGTGACGTTTCGACCTTCTTGCTGGTCATCTTCGGACGAGTCGGTTGAAGAGACTGTAGCAAGAAAGTTTGCGGGGCGGTATTTACAGCGGCACTGACCTAGAGTTGCATTCTCATTGGTCGGGCCGGTCTTGGGCGAAGTCTAGGATCTCGCCTCGAAGGTCTCGGGGATTCTCTCGTGCGAGCGCCACAGTAGTGTGCCTGGGGATGAACGTCAGGAATTCCGTTCGTAGCAGGAATCCTATCATCCTGTGGGGGCTCCTGATTATCTGGCATTGTCGGGGGGTCGTTCGCTGCTCTCCGGGCGGCAGTGGGAAGGAGAAACGTTTCCTGAGTGATGTTTAAATTTGGTTTCTCCTTACCTATATGGAGGGCTTCTAGGAGGCGCAGACGTCGAGGATCCGTTGTCTGATCTATTATTTCGATATTAAGGATAATATAATTTCTCTTTATACGTTTGTTATGAGCAGTCCTAGCGTGGTTGAATATGGCTCCTTCTTGGGTGAGGCGGGAGATTCGCTTGGAGAAACGCATGGAGGTCACTTTCCTCACGTTACTTGATAACTTCCACTCCATCCTCAAGGTTTGGGGGTGGGGGAGGGAGGACGCGCCAGGGAAAAAATAGTATAATGATAAAATAAGAAGAAGCAGACGAGGCGTAAAAGACGATTCCCAAAGTGACGAGATGCCATTTCCAGCTCTATGAGAAAAGTTGAGGCGTTGTTCCCCCTTCTCCTCCTCTTCCTCCTCCTTCTCCTTCTCCTCCTCCTTCTCCTTCTCCTCCTCCTCCTTCTCCTTATCCTCTTCCTCTTCCTCTTCTTCTTCTTCTTCTTCCTTCTTCTTCATCTTCTTATCCTTCTTAATCCTCTTCTCTTTCTTCTTCCTTCTCTCCTCCTTCCTCCTTCTCTTCTTAATCTTCTCTTTCTTTCTCTCTTTTTCTCCTCCTCCTCCTCCTCCTCCTCCTCCTCATCCTCCTCTTCTTCTTCTTCTTCTTCTTCTTCTTCTCCTCTTCTTCTTCTTCTTCTTCTTCTCCTCTTCTTCTTCTTCTTCCCCTCTCCCCCTCCTCCTCCTCCTCCTCCTCCTCCACCTCCTCTTCTCCTTCTTCTTCTTCTTCTTTTTCTTCTTCTTCTCCTTCATCTTTTTCTCCTCCTCTTCCTCCTCCTCCTCTTCTTCTTGTTCTTGTTCTTGTTCTTGTTCTTGTTCTTGTTCTTCTTCTTCTTCTAGGGAGTGAGAGGGAAGAGAGAAATTGCCCCAAGAAACGAGGCTAAATTAGACGTAGAAGCAAGAACTCATTAGCCTGAAGCAGCTGAAACTTGGCAAGATGGGAGAATCGAATAAGTGTGGGGATAAACTGTCCAGAAATAAACACAAGACTAGTAAATTATGCAGAACAGTTTTATTTTAATAAAAAAAGGTGTTTTATACGGAGGCCAAGTCAGAGGAATGCGTCCTGATGTTGGATATTTTTCTTTTTAGTGAAGTTGGGTTTGTATCAGAATTATATTATACTGTATTATGGTAGAGATATGAAGATATATAGGAACCCCACACTATAAATACCACCCAGTCGAATTGGAGGACCGTGATAGACCAAAAAAAATAATATAGTTCTAAGGTGTCTACTTAGAATATTATATATATATATATATATATATATATATATATATATATATATATATATCTACTATATATATATATCTATATATATATATTATATATATATATATATATAGATATATTTAATATATATAATATATCTATATACATATATATATTATATATAGAATATATATAATATATATATATATATATATATCTCAAAGCGATCACTGGCAAAAGCCCTCTCTCTCTCTCTCTCTCTCCATTCCGTCAGGTCATTAAATTAGAGTCGGAGTTACAAAAATATATATGGAATGATAATAGTTCAAATCTCACAGACAACTAACTCAGATAACCCCCCGGTATTTAAATGTCTTAATCACACCAATTAGTCACACCAATTATCTCTTCTCCAAAATACAGTCCCCTCACAAGGACACTCGGTCCCCTAGGACACTCGGTCCCCTAGGACACTCGGCCCCCTCACTAGAACACTTGGCCCCCTCACTAGAACCGCCTGTTTAAAAGACAGGAGAACATACTAGTCTAAAGATTAAATGAAATGGAACATCTTTACAAAATGTCAAACAGACAACAAGCCATCCCTTTGGCTAAAGCATGATAACACTTACCCATTACAGCTTGGAAAATCACTTAAATAAAAATACACTATAGAGCCATCCAGGCTCTTTCTCCCCAAGGCAGCCATCTCCTCCGTTCTGCCTTGAACTCGCAGTTATGAACGGACATAACTCGTACACGTACAGATGAATCCACACTCTTCGTCAACGCCCCAATTAACTAGTCACAGCCAGTTTTCAAAGGCACCTTGAACAAGCCCTCATGAACTCACATACCCACAGAACGAACATTGACCTGCTTAAGTAAGCATCTTAGTATCACACCATCCCAGAAAAGACACAGCACATCACATCACAATGGCATATCAAACATATTATTAATTATAGCCCTCTTTCATCTAACAGATGCTCGGCCACTACCCTGGCTAGCCCCTATCTAGCCATAGCTCACATAAAACAGCTTATACATACAAAACACATTGGGCGGCTCAAAACACATTGGCTGGCTCAAAACACAAAATATAGGTAACTGCACGTCTCTGGCAGTACAAAGTATTGTCTATCACGCTTCATCTCCAATAACACTTGGGCGTATAAATTTTCTCTCCTTTTGGACTTCTTGAATATCTCTCTTTGTCTGCAACCTCCTGCACAGACTGTAACAAGCTGTAGGAAGGCGAAAGGCCTCCCTGTGGAAAACATCCAATGGCTTCTGTAGACCCAAAAGCGCTGTAGAACTCTGTAGACTCGTAGAAACTCTCGTAAGTACCCTGGGCAAACGGCCGCAACATCTCTGTACGGCTGGTGGGCGTCATGCTAGCATCGGGGAACGACGATCATGGTGTGTTTAAGTATGTCAGTCAAGTCATCGGTCAATCAAAAAAGAAAATTAACCCCAGACATACTACTTCTATCAGATAATGACCTGAAAAATTCCCAAAAGCTGAACATCTCCCAATTAACTCCATTTAATATGACCACTAAATCATAAGTCATTATCACAACTCGGCAAAAAAAAAAAAAAACATTAAGTTTTCCAACTAAATTCTCCAAACTCACACACTAACACAATCCAAAACTCACAGCAACTCCACAGACTTTTGCACTCACATTTCAAACTCAAAAGCTCTCACAAGTAAAAAAAAGAAAAAAGGTAATGAGCCCAAGAAAAAAAAATCACGTAACAAGCCCAGACACAAAAATCAAAAATGTTCTCTCAAGCTCTGATATTACAGCAACCCACAAAATCAGTAAAAATCTCCAATGTTTAACAGCAAAAACCCTTTACTGCTCACATAATTAATTACAATGAGACTTAATGTCAAACGCCATTTCATGCAACTCACAAAGCCCAACAAATTACATCTCTCGTCCCAAAAGAAATGCTATTTAAAGCTCAATCCCCAATTACATCTCTCGTAGGAAAAGGAAAAAAAATAAAAATAAAAAAAGATAATCACAAGTAAACTTCCCCATCAGAAAGCACATAACATATGCATGATATACATAACCCCGCCTTTTCCCCAACAAATGCAATGCATAGTTGCGGAATTTTCCCATCGCAACTTTTCAAGCGATCGGACAAGGCCAGAAAGCAAACTCTTACATGTGCACTTTCATAAAATGCTATGGTCAACATTTCCAGATATTGCAAAAACTCTGAGCAATCACTAGAAGAAAAAAGTCATCACACCGGAGTCATCACAGCATTGTCAGCAGAAAATCCACCTGCGGACGTGTGTGCTCGAACTGCAGCATGAAAATGTCTAATCAGACTCGCAACTTCAGAAACCAATGATTCTCAAAAAAAAGGTTCTATACCGACATGATATCAGCACATTTCACAAAATTATCTCTAGGATATGACTAAGCTGCTCAAAGATTGTCTTGAAAACATATTTCTCACATGATACTGCCCAATTATATAAAAAATTATCACCTATTCGGGATAAAAAAAAATGTAAACTCGTAATTAAGCAATTATATGCCTCCAAAAATAACATCTCCATAGGACCACAATGCAGTAATGCCACTCGCTTCCAATTAGTCACAAAACCAAAAAGAACCACAGAACTCTTCTCTTGGCTCGAAAAACTCCCAGAAATTACACTAAAAAAATCATAACCACAAAAAAGGTCACCCCCAAAGATTAATGCCATCTCCATATATATAAATATAAATCACCATCTTAATAATAACACCACTCCAGTGATAAATATATTTCCTCCATTTAATTAATAACCACACCACCATATTCCCTCTTATTTCAGCAATAACCATGTGCTAATAAAAACCATCACTACAGCAAAAAATATTCACCTCTGTTTCGGCAAATAAAAAACACTTACCTCTATTCCCCGTAGGATAAAACAAGTCTCCAAAGAATAATATATCTCCAAGCAGGATAATAAAAAATGTAACTCCACCTCCAAAAAAATGCACTCAAAGCACCAAGCTGACACACTCATAAATATTGCCTCACATATCTGCTCAAAAAGGTGTCTCCATTTGCAACAAAGATGGGTGCAAAATAATTGAACTAAACATAGCTCTCACCACCATAGGCCTAAACTGTGGAAATTATATTTCCAAAAAAAATTTAATGTCAAATGGCCAAAATATATCTCCAACATAATATACCTCTAATTCTCCAGAGAATAACTCAATGTTATAGTAAATAACTATAAACTCTCTGTTTAGCATAACTGCTGTAAAAGGTAAAAAACTCAGCAAATAAAATTGTCTAGGAAATTCTAGAAAAAATCACCAATGTGCCACCACTCATTATAACAAAACTCCAAATTCAAAGTGTCTAAGCAAAGACTTCTCCATATGCACTATGACATAGGCCACTAAAAACTTAGCCAAGTTTCCTATCTCTGGCAAAGTTGTCACAAATACAACAAAGGTATTGTGCAAGAAACCCACAATTTCTGGAACACAAATATCCAGAAAAAAAATGTAGTGCCATTACATATGCATTAAAACAATGCAAAAATTCTCCCATAAATCTCTCTGCACCATCAAACAGCTGAAATCATAAACACGTTCCCGAACAATGACTCTAAGTCACGAACTGAGATATTAAAAAAAATTCACAAATCTGGAGAGAAAAATGAATTCAAATTCACACATGATAAAAAAACTTGTGTCAGCGATGGCTAACTTCTAAGAAAGGAGAAAAGAAAAATCAACGGCACTGTTAACTATCCATGTGACTCACGTAGATGTCAAGCAATTATCTGCTGAACTCATAAAAGAAGAAAAACAACAAAAATGTGTCGTTAGTTCCTCCCAAATTAAAAAAAAAAAAAAACACCCTTGAAAGTATTACAACACCCACGTTAGTATATAAAAAAAAATCACCAGTATCAGAAGAATCATTATCAGCAGTATCACCAAAATTGCTATCATCAAAATTACCAGTATTAGTATAAAAACATCACCAATGTTAATGTTTGCCCATTCACCAAAAATTCAGCACAACATTCACCAAAGATTCAGCAAAATTCAGCACAATTCACCAAAATTCAGCCAGATTTATCACCCATGAACTACTGACATATTCTCCAAAGTCATAGAAACTCAATAAATAATTAACCACAAAACTTCTCCCATAATTCATTGTAATAATTCTCCATAATTTAATTATCTGTAATAATTATAAAATAATCTCCCATGAAATATCTCAAATAAGGATAATTCTACTTAAGTAACCGCCCCGTAAAATATCTCAAGTAATAATAATAATAATAATTCTCCATAGTAATAATTCTCAAGTAAGGGCATTAACATTGCCAATCCCCCAGTATACACCAATATTGCCACACCCAAAACTCAACATCATTTCCCCAGTGTACACCAAATACAACACGAGGCACCCATCCACCACCAATGGCGACACCACCTGACAACATCAGTCATCACCACTCATCACCGCTTAGCACCATTTTAAAGTAATCTCTCCAACACCAATCAAATCTCTAGAAAAAAAATAATCACTGTGACCCCATTATAATTGTGCCTTCCAAAGCATAAGGAAAACTTACACCATATCCCATATGTATATCATTTCCTTTTCTCTTCACTCAAGAGAGAGAAAATCCCTTTCTTACAAAAAAAAACCCTACGGGCATGTCACATCATCAACCAATCGTTATCAGGTGATGTCCTGTGGCATTGAAAATTCATTATCCAAGGGCAAACTATTCCCCAATGCTCCGACAAAGAAAAAAAAGAAGGAGTTCACCCCCTACTAAAAAAAAAGAGAACTTCACCCTCCTCTGAGCGTTAGAACACTCCCCCCTGAATTGTGTTTGAGTACCCCCCGAGGCAGACCACTACTACCCTCCCCTTGCAATACCCCTGAGGCCAGTTAGCAGAAATTACGCTGACCGCGTAAGAACGAGTGGGCGCTCTTTGTCTCCAAGCAAAAACGCAATTGAAGCACAGTTTCGCATGTACGAAAACCATCCATACACACGCATATGTTAAACAAAGACAAATGCGCCTCCTCTAAACATGTGCCAATAAAAAAAACACATCACTTTCTGCTACTATGGGGAAAAAAATGTGATATCCTAAACAAATCCCACAACTCACAAAACGATTCAAAAAAAAAAATACGCAAATACACACACACAGAAGTCTCGGGAACGCACTCGATGATTTCACACACAAACTCGACTGAGTCCAACTCCCTTGAGGCATCTCGCTCTGGGCAAATTTGATGACTCTAGTTCAATTCTCTCATATCATTACCACAGTCAACGGACGGATATTTCTCATTCCCTCTCACTTAATAACTGAAATTTAATAATTTTCCACAATCTCACAAAAGGCTTTATCATTCAACCACTGCCCAGCCACCACTATTAACAGCGAAGGGTGTCGCCTCCCCGCTATTTTAATATTTGGTATGCGTTTAGCCAGAGCGTTAGGCGAACTGGTAACCCTCAGTCTCTTCTCTCTCTCTCTCTCTCTCTCAACCGCCCCCCCCTCTCTCTCTCTCTCTCTCTCTCTCTCTCTCTCCAGGTGATCACTGGCAAAAGCCCTCTCTCTCTCTCTCCATTCCATCAGGTCATTAAATTAGAGTCAGAGTTACAAAAATATATACGTTTATTCAAAGTAAAGTACTAGTTGAATAATTCATATTCTTACAGAGTAATTAATGGAATGATAATAGTTCAAGTCTCACAGACAACTAACTCAGATAACCCCCCGGTATTTAAATGTCTTAATCAGTAATTAGTCACACCAATTATCTCTTCTCCAAAATACAGTCCCCTCACTAGGACACTTGGTCCCCTAGGACACTCTGCCCCCTCACTAGAACACTCGGCCCCCTCACTAGAGCTGCCTGTTTAAAAGACAGGAGAACACACTAGTGAGCACACACAATCATAAAGACAAAGTCTAAAGATTAAATGAAATGGAACATCTTTACAAAATGTCAAACAGACAACAAGCCATCCCTTTGGCTAAAGCATGATAACACTTACCCATTACAGCTTGGAAAATCACTTAAACAAAAATACATTATAGAGCCATCCAGGCTCTTTCTCCCCAAGGCAGCCGTCTCCCCAAGGCAGCTGTCTCCCCCGTGCTGCCTAAGACTCGCCGTTATGAACGGACATAGCTCGTACTCGTACAGATGAATTCACACTATTCGTCAACGCCCCACAAACTCACATACCCAGAGAAACGAACATTGACCTGCTTAAGTAAGCATCTTAGTATCACACCATCCCAGAAAAGACACAGCACATCACATCACAATGGCATATTAACCCTTTCATGTCCAACTGACGTAATAGTACGTAAAAATACTCTATCCCCTATCTATCCAACTGACATAGCGGTATGTAAAATTTACCGCAATTTTTCGTACGTGTGGTAGGGGCATTTTTTTTTATTTTCGGACAAGTAGCGATTTCCACAGGCTAGATCATACCTTGGACCGTGTATCTCGGGTATCAATACGCCAGCAAAGTAGTTTCTGTACTGCGCACGCTCAAATCCCTGGCGTAGTAAAATTCTCACAATGAAATCTTCCCTCTCAGTGATCCCAAAGCCATTTTTCTTAACTCTCCCTTTATTCTTCAACTTTTCCTCTACATTTTCGTAATTTACAAAGTAATTTTTATGAAAAATAACCGAGATAGGGCTCTTAAAAATTTTTTATTCTAGCAATAAATGTTGACAACGGTAAAATTTGTTTTCGTTTCGATCAATTTATAACGTCAAAATGAAACTGTTGCCGTATCCAAAGGGCATTTTTCTTGACCTTCCCTGATTCTTCAACGTCCTCTAACATCGTATATTTCAAAGGATTTCAATGAAAAATACCCGAGAAGGGTGGCTTTCCATCTGCGTAATTCTCACTTAGCACGGGCAAAAGTGCCTATGTTTCTTTAACCTCTTTTCTATCCATCACAGGTGACTTATTCTTTTTCCATGATTTATGTCGAATATTAGGGCAATTTTATTGGCTTTCTCATAAAAAATAATTAATTCGCCTGACCTTCATACTTTTTGGGTTAGGAACGAAAATATAAAAAAAGTAAAGATTTTTTTATTTTTTGTTAAATTAACTCACATTTTTCGTATTTAGAGGGCTGGGAATCTTATTCTTACTATTCCACCATAACATATTAACATTTAGAAAAAAAGGACAGCAAAATGAACGTTGTTGGCATAAAATTTATATTTTTGCTGAATTTTCAAAATAATAATTTTTTCGCACTGTCGAGCGCTCCCAGACACCTCGGATATCTGGGGACACAGTGCTCAAAACTAAGCGGATATGAAAGAGTTAAAAATATTATTAATTATAGCCCTCTCTCATCTAACATATATATATATATATATATATATGATATATATATATATATATATATATATATATATATATATATATATATATAACTAAACGGATATGAAAGAGTTAAAAATATTATTAATTATACCCGCCCTCTATATCATAAACATATATATATATATATAGATATATATATATATATATATATATATATATATATATAGATATATATATATATATATATATATATATATATATATATATATATATATATATATATATATAGATATATATATATATATATATATATATATATATATATATACATATAAATATATATATATATATATATATATATATATATATATATATATATCTATATATATATATATATATATATATATATATATATATATATATATATATATATATATATATATATATATATATATATATATATATATATATTGTCACTTTGTTGTGATATTTTATTCTTAGCTATATTATTATTCTAGTTTTTGTTATGTATACGAATTTTATTGTTATCCATTTAGTTTGTTTTCCTCCTCCCCGGTGGTTTGTCTGTTTGGTAATTGCCACTAATGACCATTCTGTCTAAAATTTCCATATATTTGTGAGCGAGTGGTGCTGTCACCGTGGCGTGTCGGAGATTGTTTTCGACTGAAGGAGTCAGTTGATCTCTGAGGCCTTATTACTCCTGGTGACTTGGATTTGCTACGTATCGCCTACTTGGATATATGATTATTCTTGAAGGATTACGCTTCATCCTGCCTCACCCTCGGCTCAGTAAAATGTCGAGGGGCTCTCGCTTAGCCAAGGTATAAGTGATTAATATTTTTGGAATGTTCAGGCGATCTTTTGTTTTTGATGCCCTTGGCTCTGGTTTGATTTGGACGTCCGGGTTTTTCTGGAGGATCATCCTCGAGGACGTAGGATCGCTGATGTGTGGATTCTGTGGAGTATCACATATATATATATACCTACTTATATCACTTTGCCACTTCACTTTTGTCTCTGGACGCAGAGGCATATAAGTAATTATAAAGATCACGGTTACACTCCAGTGTTATATGTAATTAAGGAGGTCACGGCAACAGCTCCAGTGTTTAAGAGGAGGG
>NC_061091.1:80059091-80084414 GCF_015104395.2 Macrobrachium nipponense | reverse complement strand
AACAACCATTCAACTGCTGTACAACTGAACATTACTTAATAGACCATTCGCCCTTTCTACCCTCTCGCCTTTGTATTTTGCCTCTCCCCTTTTGTCAAAAATAAATAATACTTATTCAGTCTTATCTATACTCTGTACGGTGAGTTCTCGTTTCGCTATTTTTTGCTTTGTGTCCGCCTTTATATATATATATAATATATATATATATATATATAGTATATATATATATATATATATATATATATATATATATATATATAATAAGTTTAATTTTTTTCTCCTTTTGTAATCATATACAGAAATTTTTTGCCTGTTAGGATTCAATATTTTTTTCTCCTGTCTTTAGTAATAATGTAATTTTCTTAGTTGTTCATGTGTGGTTTGTGTTTATAAGTGTTTTGTTTGTTTTATTTATTTTTGAAATTGTCATTGTTCTTAGTAGCTTTGCTTTTTCACTGTTGATCTCTATTCAATTAGTTACCGTCTTACTTTTATATAAATTCGAATTTCACTGATATATTTTTAATTAATCTATATGATTTTTTTAAATGCATAATTTATTACTGTGTCCCCATTTTAGTCTGATTTAATGTACAGAATTTTTAATTTTTCTGTTTTTAGCCCTGAAGATGGGATTTGTATCCCAAAACGTAGGCGTTTGATGAAAATAAGTTTTAACGAAAATGCTGAAGTTTCTGCTGGCCATACTGTTTTTTTCATTATATATATATATAGATATATATATATATATATATATATATATACACACATATGCATATATATGTATATATATAGATATATAGATATAGATATATCTATAGTTATATATATATATATATATATATATATATTATATATATATAGATATATCTATATTATATATAGATATATATATATATATATATATATATATATATATATATATATATATATATATATATATATATATATATATAGATAGATGTAGATATAGATATAGATAGATATAGTATAATATATCGATATATATATATATAATATATATATATACTATATATATATCATCTATATCTATATCTATCTATCTATCTATCTATCTATATATACTATATATATATATATATATATTATATATCGATATGTAGATATAGATATATAGATATATATCTATATAGATATAGATATATGATATATATAATATATATATATATATATATATACATCCTATATATATATTATATATCTATCATCTATCTATATATATATATATATATATATATATATATATATATTCTATATCATCTATATATATATATATATATATATATATACATACATATATATATATACCATATGATATATATATATATATAAGATATATATAATATATATATACATATATTATATATTATATATTATATCGATATATATATATATATATATATATATATAGATATATATATAATCTATCTATAGATATAGTTATATCTATATATATATATATATATAAACATATATAGATCTATATATATATATAGGATAGGATATATATATATATACATACAGCTATATATATATATATATATATACTATATATATAATATAGGATATACTATGATATATATACATTATCTATATACTATATATATATATATAATATATAATACATATATATATATTACCATATAGTATATATATATATATATATATAATATTTATATATATATATATATATATATTATACTATATATATATATATATATATATATATATATATATATATATATATATATATATATATACATGTACATATATATATATATATATATTGATATATATATATATATAAATATATATATATATATATATATATATATATATATATATATATTATATATATATATATATATATATATATATATATATATAATATATTATATATATATATATATATATCTATATATATATATATATATATATATATATATATATATATTATATATATATAATATATATCTGTGCCAAAACCAAAAATGGAATGAGCCGAAATATGGAAAGAGTATGCTAGGGCGTACTCCGTAAACGACGCACAGAGACATCGCCCTAACTCTGTGGTAAGGCGAGGGCTACTGCATCAGGAGCGGGTGCAGCTAAAGAAGCGAGCTCACATTGGGTTCAGAGTATGTCAGCTAAATGTTGGGTTCCATGACTGGGAGAGGTAGAGAATTGGCTGACTTGATGAGAGAAAAGAAAGTGGTGTTGTGTGTGTGCAAGAAACGCGGTGGAAAGGAAATAAAGCTAAAGAGTTGGGAGATGGATATAAGCTATATTATACTGGAGCAAATAAACAAGGTAGAAATGTCTAGTACTGTCTAGTGAACTAAAGAACTCGGTAATAGAAGTGCATAGAAAGAATGACCGTATCATCAGATTGAAGATATGTTATGGAGGAGAGATTCTGAATATTATAAGCGCATATGCACCACAAGTTGGTTGCACAGAAGAAGAGAAGGGAAATTTCTGGAGAGGCATGGATGGAATAATGCAAGAACTGGAAGAGCATGAGAGGGTGATAGTTGGGGCAGATTTGAATGGCCATGTCGGAAGTGAAAATGAGGCGATTGGGGCGCGTGCATGGGCCATGGAATTGGGGAGAGGAAACCCAGAAGGAGAGAGTGTAGTGGACTTTGCTGTGTCATTCGACATGGCAATAGAAACACATTCTTTGAGAAGAAAAGGGAACACCTAATAACATATAGGAGTGGGGAAGATTCTCCCAGATAGACTATTTTTTGTATAAAAGGATAAATCTGGTGGAGGTTAAGACTGCAAAGTTATTCCAGGCGACCATGTAGCCCCCCAACACAGGGCCTGCTATGTATGGACTTGAAGTTGAAAAGGGAAAGAAAAACCAAAGCTAAAGGGATAAGGAAAATTAAATGTACGAATTACAGAAGGAAGGGGATAAGAAGAGAGAGTTTAAGAGGAGGGTTTTGGAGGATATTGATATAGGATTGAAGATGTTCAAGAATGGTGGGCACGAAATGCAGCAGTAATAAGAAGGCATGGACAGGAGCTGCTAGGAGAGACATCTGGTATCAATATGGGAAGAAAAGGAGAGTTGGTGGTGGGATGAAGACATTGAGAAAGTAGTAAAAGATAAGAAGGAGGCAAAGAAAAGATGGGAAGAAAGTCACAGTCAGTGGAAGACAGAAATAGGTACAGAGAGAAAAACAAGGTGGTGAAAAAGGTGGTAGCCCAAGCTAAAAGCAAAGTCGTATGATGATGTGTATAATGAGCTGGGGACAAAGGAAGGATTAAAGAAGATGATCAAGCTATCAAAGGCTAGAAATAAGAGCACCAAAGATATAACACATATCAAACAAATAAAGGATCAAGAGGTGTAGTGCTTAGAAAGGAGGAAGACATTGTGAAGAGATGGAAAGAATATTTTCGAACAGTTGTTAAATGAAGAAAATAATAGACTAATGAGAGAGGATGGGCAAGTGAACATTGGCATGGTAATGAGGTTTTCTAGGCAAGAGGTACTAAATGCACTGAAGAAGATGAAGAATGGGAAGGCAACCGGACCAGACATGATCCCGGTGGAGGCATGGAAAGCATTAGGAGATGAAGGAGTGGATATACTGTACGATCTTATGATAAAGATCCTTGAACAGGAGATACCAAATGAGTGGCGTGGGAGTATATTGATCCCAATTTTTAAAGGGAAAGGCGATGTCCAAGAGTGTGGTAATTATAGGGGGCATTAAATTGATGTCCCACACTTTGAAGATACTGGAAAGGATGATAGATGCTAGACTGAGAGAAGAAGTACAAATAGGTAAAGAGCAGATGGGATTTATGAAGGGAAGGGGAACAACAGATGGTATATTTTTGTCTGAGGCAATAATGGAGAAATTCGAGGAAACACAAAGGACCTACATATGGTATTAATTGACCTTGAAAAGGCTTATGACCAAGTCCCGAGACAAGAGGTATGGAGGAGCCTGAGGGAGAAGATGGTGCCAGAGAAGTATTGTGCGATTGATACAAGAGATGTACCGGAATGTATTTACCAGAGTGAGGAGCAGTGTTGGGGAGACAGAAGGTTTTGAGGTGAGAGTAGGATTACACAGGGGTCGGCTCTGAGCCCATTTATCTTTAACATAGTGATGGATGTTATGATAGAGGAAGTAAGGGAGACAGTACCATGGAACATATTGTATGCGGATGATATTGTTCTGTGTGCAGAGAGCAGGGAAGATCTGGAAGTGAAATTGGAAAGATGGAGACAAGTACTGGAGGACGAGGAATGAGAATAAGTAGATCCAAGACAGAATATATGTGTACCACCCCACTGAGGGGGATGATAGAGAAAGTATTCAGCTTGGTGGAGAGCAAATAAGGAGAGTTGATAAGTTAAGTATTTGGGATCTTTTGTTAACGCTGGAGGAAGTATGGAAGAAGAGTAAAACATCGGGTACAGGCAGGCTGGAACAACTGGAGAGCGGCCTCGGGAGTTCTTTGTGACAAAAGAGTGCCGCTTAGGTTAAAAGGAAAATTTCACAAGACGGTGGTAAGAACAGCAATGCTGTATGGTACGGAAACAGCAAGCAATGAGAAAAGCAGAGCAGAAGAAGATGGATGTGGCAGAATGAGAATGCTTAGGTGGATGTCTGGGTAACAAGAGTGGATAGGATCAAAAATGACTACATAAGGGGGGGGTCAACTAAGGTGGTGGAAGTATCAAAGAAAGTGCAGGAGGGGAGGCTGAGATGGTATGGACACCTGTTGAGGGAGAGATGAGGACCACGCTGGGAGACATACTATGGGGGTGGAGGTGCAAGGAAGAAGAAAAAGAGGGAGACCAAGAAAGAGATGGAAGGACTGTGTGAGAGGAGACTTACATGAGAAGGGAATTGATGAGGCAGAGCACAAGATAGAAATAGATGGAAACGGCTCATCCGAAACGGCGACCCCATATAAAAAATGGGCAACAAGCTGGGAAAAGAAGAAGAAGAAGAAGAGATATATATTTATATATATATATATATATATATATATATATATATATATATATATATATATATATTATATATATATATATATATATATATATATATATATATATATATATATATATATATATATATATATATATATATATATATATATAGATATATATATATACTCACGTGGTATGAGTTATTCCCAAATAATAATAATAATGAATAATAAAATAATAATAATAATAATAATAATAATAATAATAATAATAATAATAATAATAATAATAATAATAAAAATTTATTATTGTTATTATTATTATTGATTATTATTATTATTATTATTATTATTATTATTCATTAATAATTATTATTAATTATTATTATTGTTTATTGTTATTGTTTTTTTATTGTTATTGTTATTGTTATTGTTATTATTCAGAAGATGAACCCCCATTCACATGGAACAAGCCCACTGACTTGAACAATATAAGCTTCTAAAGAATATTAATGGACGTTCATTTGAAAGAGGTAACAAAAAGTAAATGGGAAATGCAGAAAGGAGAGATAATTTATTTAGATATGAGGGTCAATGTCTTTAGCAATACGTGCTCTAATAATTATTGCATTAGACTTAAGAGAAGTGTGTGCAATGATGCGGTAAATATAAGCTTTAAAAAGTAAGAGGAGAAAAGAGACTTAATTGTGCGTGAAATGCATCCACGAAAAGGGGAGAGGGTATAGCTAGTGATGCGCACCGATTGAAGACAGTTTAACATTTGGAAACAAACGAAACACGTTAATGAACAGAAATCTCCAAGTCGTATGGTAAAAAACGCCTTTTATTCGCAAAATTAGAACGCTGTTAATTCCACTTACTAAAGAAATGAAAACTTTCCTACGTTCTAATTTAATCGTCAAGAGTAAACCCCTTTTATTCGTCAAATTAAAACGCTGTTAATTCCACCTACCAAAGAAATAAAAAGTTTCCTACCTTCTAATTTGATCGTCAAGAGATATTCGTGAAATTAAAAAGATTATAATTTAATCTACAAAAGACACGTTTCTTACATTCTAATTTAATCGTCAAGACTAAACGCTTTTTATTCGCTAAATTAGAACGCTTTTTGGTGTCCCTACAAGCTTTGTAGGATACTGTAGAAACCAAAAAAGGGTCCCCTTTGTGACATACCTACAGATAATAAATGGATACTGTAGACACCAGAAAAAAACTACTTTTTGGCATTCCCCAAAACATATTTTTGTCTTTCCTACAGATACTGTAGGATGCCGTAGAAATTAGAAAAGGGTAATTTTTGACATGCCTACAGACACTGTAACATACTGTAGAAACCAGAAAAAGGTGCCCTTTTTGACGTGACTACAGAAACTGTAAATACTGTAGAAACCAAAAAAGGGTCTCCTTTTTTACATACCTTCAGATACTGTAGGATACTGTAGAAACTAGAAAACAGGGCCATTTTTGGCATTCTCTAAAGATACTGTAAGATACTGTAGACACCAGAAAAGGGTCCCCTTTTTGTCATTCCCTGCAGATACTGTAACATACTGTAGAAAAAAGGAAAGGGTCTCCTTTTCGTCATACCTACAGATACTGGATCTGTATCATGATCAGCTACTGCCGCACGCAACATAGTCCATGGAAGCTGGAATTTCAAGTCAATGGCCCATTTGGTGTTCTTGTTCCACATGAATAGGTTTCAGATACTGAATGCAATCAAACCAGAAAATAAAACGTTACACGAAACCAGAACGTCTAATTTTGTAGGAAGATCTCAAGTCTGTCAACAATTTATTTCCTAGTATGAAAGCTGCCTCGTAAATCTAGTATGCAGATCTTTGGTCCATTTTAGCAGAAACCGTCACACCTGTTCGTCCAGGTAATGAGATGCACCACTATGACAGGCTGCCTTCCTCGGAGCATTAAGTCCAGCTCATCGGAATGTCAAATCAAATCTCTTCGTCGGCAGCGTCTCCACCGAGAGAGAGAGAGAGAGAGAGAGAGAGAGAGAGAGAGAGAGAGAGAGAGAGAGAGATCAAAGCCACCTCATTCTAAACTAAAGAGACGAAATGTTTGAAGTGTTAAACACATGTTAGAAAGGGCCTTCAATCACTGCTTTATCCTTTTATGTACTTGCATAGGATGTTAGGGAGAGAGAGAGAGAGAGAGAGAGAGAGAGAGAGAGAGAGAGAGAGAGAGAGAGAGAGAGAGAGAGAGATCAAAGCCCCTTCGTTACAAACTGAGAAGACGAAATGTTTGAAGTGTTAAACATATGTTAGAAAGGGCATTCAATCACTGCTTTATCCTTTTATGCACTTGCATAGGATGTTAGGGAGAGAGAGAGAGAGAGAGAGAGAGAGAGAGAGAGAGAGAGAGAGAGAGAGAGACATCAAATCCACCTCATTATAAACTGAAAAGAAGAAATGTTTGAAGTGTTAAATACATTTTAGAAAGGGCATTCAATCACTGCTTTATCCTTTAATGAACTTGCATAGGATGTTAGGAATGTGGAGATATCTTATACTCGTAGTTAGATTATAATGAACAAGAGTGCTTCTCAATACTCACTCAACAAGCACATTCAGGCAAAATGAGACCGTAAACTTCTTAATTCCCCTGATCTAAAAAACAGGTGTTACAGACACAATTGCCAAAACCGAGAGTAGAAGAGTTAAAAGCTTTAACATTTCTAAAAGGAATAAGAGCTGCTCAGATTTTTAATGTAGATTTTGAAGACGAGGTAACCCTCCATGCGCCCCAGGGGTGTGATGTCATTCTGTATGTACGAATATTTTCTCACAAATACGTGTCGCGTATACAAACAAATTACTGCATGGAATTAATTTGTTTTGGTGGTGCATAAACCTGCAGAAACAGAAACCAAGATCCAATAGGCATAAACAGCTGATATCTATTTACATATTCTTCTCCAGTTTTCTGTTGCCAACTTCAAGGAATGAATCACAAACAGCCAACGGTATTATTATTATTATTATTGTTATTATTATTATCATTATTATTGAAAGTAAAAATAATGAAAATGAAAATATAATTTAAATAAAAGTAATACAAATGAAAAGGTAATAACAAAAATAAAAATGATAAGAAAATAATTATCAAAAGGAAAAGGAAAATAACACAATACAATATAAAAATAATAATAATAGAACAAATAGAATAGTATAATATATAATAATAATAATTATAATAATATATTAATAATAATGATATAATAATAATTAATAAATAATAATAATAATTTATATAATAATAATAATCAATATAGAATAATACTTTCTTTCTTTTCTGGTTCTATTAAAGGACATATTTTCATTCTACTATTATTATTATTATTATTTTTTAATTTTTTTTTTTATTCGTTAATGTTATTTTTATTGTTTTTATTTTCATTCTTATTATTATTATTATATTATTATTATTATTATTATTATTATTATTATTATTATTATTATTATTGTTATTGTATGTTTGGAAACAGACCTTCTTTCAACAGTTTTTATTAAAAATAATGGCAGAATTCACAGAATTGATTTTGTACAATATTCTTTCAATTCTCCTAATGATTTTCTTTCTGGGACGCTGGTATTATAAAGCAGCTTTCCAATGTTCATAGTGCTGTAGGTCGTCAACGGAAATTTCGGGCGGGCTGGTGTTATCAAAGCAAACTGGTTATCAGGGACAGGCTGGGGTCGTCAACAGGTATACAGGTGCGTTTCGTAGGTCGGGAACAGGCCGTAGTCGTCAGGGGTCTATCCGGTATTTCTTGTTATTTCTTTGTTTCTGGTTTTTAAAAGGCGTCTACATGTTTCGGCCACCTCGTTTGGCCATCTTCGGGACGGGATCGCTGAGTGCAATGGTCTGTATCAGATGTATTCATGCTATTTTATTGCATTCGGGTGGCTTGAAGAAACGGGTACCTCACTTTTCATTGGGCAATACCTGTGACGTCAACGAGCGATGTCATTTTTTTTTTTCAGGGGGCCCGTTGCTGGTTGCTGTTTCCTCTTCGTGGGCGGAGCCTCATCCTTATTGGTGATGGTGGAGGTCCCCTCGAAGGGCGTACTACCAGGTCGTCCTCAGGGCGAGAGCTTAAGCTGCGATCACCCTCAGGGTTACTAGGGACGTCCTCAGGATGAGAGCTAACGCTTCTATCATCCTCAGGATCCCTCTGGTGCGATGGTCGTTGTAGGGTGGTGTCTGCTGCTCTCCTGACGGCGGTGGGGAGGAGGAAGGTCTCCTGTGTGACGTTCAAACTGGGCTTCTCCCTCCCGATGTGCAGCGCTTCTAAGATTCGCCAAACGACGTAGATCGGGTGCTTGGTCGATAACCTCGAAGTTACCGACGATGTCGCTGCGGCGGATTCTTTTATTATGTGCAGTCCTTGCATGATTAAATACTGCTCCTTCCTGCGCGTGACAGGAGATCCTCTTGGAGAGGCGCATTGACGTCATCCCGATGTAAGTTCCGAGGCATCCTCGGATTGGCCACGTGTATCTGTAAATGACGTTCGTCCTCTTCAAGGGATCCTGCAACGGTGATGGGTTATTTTTCATAATAAGTCTGCATGTTTTTTTACTTGTATAAAATATGATCAAGTTGATCTGCTTGTCGTTGTCGGTCGGGGAAACGTGATTCCTGATTATTTCCCGTAGGGCTCGCTCGTCTTCTTTTATATCGCCGATGGAAGGTGCCCTTGTAGAAAAAATTAATTTTCTGCTGGGGGTCTGGGAGGGGTTCCTGTAGGTACCATTTTTCCATGCTCTTCCTGAAGACGTTCTGGATGCTTCCGGTGGTGTGTCCGTTGTTTACTAGGACCTGGGCAGCACGTTCCATCTCCTTATGGGTGTCTGCCCATGTTGAACAATGGGAAAGAGCTCTCCTGACGTAGGCGGCTGATGGTGGTGTCCTTATAGCGTTCAGAGCATTCACTCTCGCCGTTCAGACACATTCCAGGTTCGTGGGCTTCGTGTAAACCCTTGTAGCGACGCACCCTCCTTCTGTTCAAACCAGGACGTGCCAGGAAGGGAAGACGGCCATCACGGCTATATTCGATGGTAAATGGTAAACGGCTGTGGGTATGGAAGGCTTGACGTATTTCCTCGATCTCCTCCCTCGTTCCTGCTTGGATGAAAGTGTCATCTATATATCTTACGTATATAGATGGCTTTCTAATGCTCCTAAAGACACGCTCCTCCACTATGCCCATATAAAAGTTCGCAAACAGGACCCCGAGGGGGATCCCATCGCTACACCATCGATTTGTAAGTACATATGGCCATGGTGGTTAATGAAGGGAGCCTTCTTGGTTCAATATTTCAAGAGGAGGCGAAAGGGGGTGCTCGGGATATTCAGCGGGTCGGTGGATGGGTATCTGTAGACACGTTCAAGGATCATTTCGATGGTTTCATCTACAGGAACGTTAGTAAACAGCGACTCTACATCCTCCAGGGGGCGAGGATCTTAAGGCTTGCAGAAACTCCGCAGACGACTTCAAACTATGTGTGCTGGGGATGTAGGGGGTGAGAATAGTATTTAGTTGTTTAGCAAGGTGGTATGTGGGTGCTGGTATTTGGCTAATGATAGGTCTTAAAGGGTTTCCATGTTTGTGAGTTTTTACATTACCGTAGATGTACCCGAGGTTGTAATCTCCAGAAATACTAGATAGGTGTAAGGCGTTAGTGGCTGCGTTGACAGTTTCTATGATTCTATTGGCTTCGCGCTTAATGTCGTCTACGGGGTTCTTAGTAATGCGTCGAAACTTAGTGGTATCGGCGAGGATCTCGTCTATTTTTTGTCTATATTCGGTAGTCTTGATAAGTACTAGGGCTGCGGTCTTGTCGGCTCTCCTGACGGTGATGTCTTCGTTTCTCTCAAGCTTTAGCAGCATCCCGCAGACGGCGATCGACGATGTCACTTTTATAAGTTCCTCGGTCTGTAAGGGCTTCTGCTAAGAGAGAGGTTGAAGGGCGTCGGAGGTGTGTACATTGTCCCAAGGCTTTCTTGTTTCAGTATCGTCTCCGTAAGGTATTCTATCTCCATCCTCTTATTAAGGGGACGGGAGGGGGCGAGAGATGAATTGGGCAATTCAGGCGGGCCTTTTCTTGAGTATGTCCTCTTCTTCAGGAGATGGGGTGTAGGTGGTCAGGTTAATATATTTGTCATGCTCTTGCGGCAGGCGTATTTTACCTCCATTGAGGTTAATTAGTTTTCTTGTAATGGTCTTCTGTTTCTTCAGGGCGTCTTTCTCCTCCATACGTTTCAGGCAGTCGACGATGTCTTGATGGTGCTGCACTGGTGTTGGGAGGGCGTTGCTGCTAGTGCCATCATTATTATCCCCGGCATCCGAGGGGGCTGCTACAGGATTCATACAGCGGATTTCATCCCATTTTACGAAGAGTTGCGCCCTTTCATTGATGAACGTGGCTTTCTCTTGTTCTTTAGATTCTAGTTCTTGCTGCAGGATTGGGCACGTGTATCTGTACACGTGCCCAATCCGAGGATGCCTCGGAACTTACATCGGGATGACGTCAATGCGCCTCTCCAAGAGGATCTCCTGTCACGCGAAGGAAGGAGCAGTATTTAATTATGCAAGGACTGCACATAATAAAAGAATCCGCCGCAGCGACATCGTCGGTAACTTCGAGGTTATCGACCAAGCACCCGATCTACGTCGTTTGCGAATCTTAGAAGCGCTGCACATCGGGAGGAGAAGAACCCAGTTTGAACGTCACACAGGAGACCTTCCTCCTCCCCACCGCCGTCAGGAGAGCAGCAGACACCGCCCTACAACGACCATCGCACCAGAGGGATCCTGAGGATGATAGAAGCGTTAGCTCTCATCCTGAGGACGTCCCTAGTAACCCTGAGGGTGATCGCAGCTTAAGCTCTCGCCCTGAGGACGACCTGGTAGTACGCCCTTCGAGGGGACCTCCACCATCACCAATAAGGATGAGGCTCCGCCCACGAAGAGGACAGCAAACTAGCAACGGGCCCCCTGATGACATCGCTCGTGACGTCACAGGTATTGCCCAATGAAAAGTGAGGTACCCGTTTCTTCAAGCCACCCGAATGCAATAAATAGCATGAATACATCTGATACAGACCATTGCACTCAGCGATCCCGTCCCGAAGATGGCCAAACGAGGTGGCCGAAACATGTAGACGCCTTTTAAAAACCAGAAACGAAGAAATAACAAGAAATACCGGATAGACCCCTGACGACTACGGCCTGTTCCCGACCTACGAAACGCACCTACGACAGCTGCTTTATAATACCAGCGTCCCAGAAAGACAAATCATTAGGAGAATTGAAAGAATATTGTACAAAATCAATTCTGTGAATTCTGCCATTATTATTATTATTATTATTATTATTATTATTATTATTATTATTATTATTATTATTATTATTATTATTATTATTATATCGAGCCCCATTCATCCAATCTCTCGGTGTTCCTTCCCACGTCCTTATAATAAATCAGGAATACGATTCCAGAGAAATTCCAGCTCGGAGCGGCGGCACTATTCGATTGCATTCCAAGGAACTGCCGTTTAAAAGCTCTATCCAGAACATGATTCCAAAATCCACCCCTCCTCCCCTCCCCCTTTCCACAATGCTTATCGACTTCCAGTATCTGGTTTCGTGGATTTGGGCTCCTTTTGGTATTTATAATACACTCTCGGGATATGTGTTTTTGTTTTTTAGGGCTTACGCCGCCAAACAGATATCCACACGGCGTACTTAAGGGTTAGAATCTCAGGATGTTTTTTTTTTTTTTTTTTCTTTTTTGGTTGAAAGGGATCTCCTTTTAACTCGAAATATTCGACCAAGGCTTCGAAAATTGGGATCATTCCTAGATAGTGACCCCCAATCAAAGTTCGGGGGTAATTACCTAGGACTGATATTACTTCGGTGCCATTGTCTTTTATCTACAGACTTTTATTTTTTTACCGTCATCCCCAAGAACTGGGACCTATGAGGTTCATCAGCGCTGAAATGGAAATTGACAGTATGAAAGGTTTGAATAAACAGAAGGAAAACCTCAAAGCAGTTGCACTATGAATCAAGTATTAGGTGAGGGTTGAGGAAAGTAAGATGGAAGAAAGAGAATATGAAAGGAGGCACAGTAAAAGGAACGAAAAGTGCTTGTAGCTAGGAGCCTTAGGAAGGCAAGGTACGCTGGAAAGAACCTCAAGTAATACCTACAGTGCACCGTATGAGGTCCACTGACGGCATCACGCCCCTACGGGGTAAGCCCCCTGCAGATCATTATCTAACAAAGATACAAAAATTGTACTGGGAATGAAAAATAATATTATAGAACGTACAGCCTGAAATTTGAACTGTAAATTCTCCATGGGGGTCTAAATAATAGTTTATCAGTCAAGTGTCACTCACTGAACTTCGAATGCTAACTGTTTCTTCTGTTCCTCAGGAGTCAAGTACTGTCCAGGATTAGCATTTCCTCTGTGAGTGTTTATGTGTCTTAGATCGCTTTCCTCAACTGTTACCGAGGGCACTGGAAAGGTTAAACTAGGAGTAGTTTTGTCTAGGGTGGCTGAGACTAGAAATAGAAGAGGTAGTTACTGCATTGCCAGTCCGAAAAGGGAGCTGTTTAAAAGAATCGTATTTTGGTTACACGAGGAATCTTTGGTTGTAATTGAAACTAACCATCGTACTTTCTTCCACGTTACACAAACACATACACACACACACACACTCATCATTCTGCTATGCCAAAAGTTACAGTCTAATGTCACAGTACAAGGTAAAATCCCAAGGTCACAGTCTAAAATCAGTACCCCAGGTCAATGCCAAAAGTTACAGTCCAAGTTCACAGTACAAGGTCACAGCCTGGCATGACCCCCACGTATTGCAAGTGAAGGGTAAGAGATGTTTGTCGACCACAGAAAAAATCCATATTTATTCATTACGAGCAAATATGCCAAACTGTTTGCAAAAGTGTGTGATGTATTGGGAAGCCATCGATTTCTCCAGAACGGGAGGCATTCTGGTCCGATCAATCGTTCAACTTAGAAGCCTTTTCTTAGTCTGTGCCTGTGCCAAAGAATCGCAGACGTGGTCCACTTAACGTGCCAGTTTTATTTAGGCGTTTCCAGGACAATACCAGGATTCCCTCTGTAAGAGAGGCTGTTATCTTCAAATCAACATGGAGGACGAACTCCTGGATATGATTTACTTCCTGCTCGTTTCCCTCCGTCCTCTGGGAGCATTCCATTACACCTGGAGCACAGACGGAGCGATGACCTTCTCCGTCCCTTATTTCCTGTTGTCCCTAGTTGACAAAATCCTGTTTCTCATGCTGGCCCTGACAGAGTGGAGCACTATACAGCAGAAAAAGGTCTTCTCCGATGCTGGGGAAGGGGCCTATATTGTATCGCTCTTAGCTCACTTGGCCGCAAACACCACCATCTACTTCCTCTTGTCTTTCTACGGGAAACATCTGGTCCAGTTACACAAGAGCCTCTCAAGGATCTCTGGAAGGGCTCGTCGCTCCCTCACCTTCAGAGTAAAGTGGATGGCCCAGCCCGTCGTCATCTTCTACCTGACGAACTTAGCTGCCGTCGTCGTTAGCGTAGCTGCCTATCACACGCGGGAGATGAACCTCATCAGCATCTACGCCAGCATGAAATATTACCTCTGCGGGGCGTGCGTGCTGATTCTCTTCCAGGCAACCACGAAGTATATGTCCGCCAGAATCTCGTGGAAGGTGCGAGGCTTGAGGAGGGAGCTGATCCCTGTCCTAGGGCACAAACAGGCTGCTGCTCCTCTGGCGGGGACTGTCACTTGGGCATCATTTGGGACGAGGCTCTTGGACCTAGAGGGAGATTTGATAATGGTGAGTGTTGTTTAGAATCAGGAGTCTGCTTTTTTTAAAGTAAGAGACGGCCGTTGTTCAAGCGTTGAACGAAAAATATGGACCTGGATCTGTTTTACAATAACTATGTATTAGTACAGAGAGAGAGAGAGAGAGAGAGAGGAGAGAGAGAGAGAGAGAGAGAGAGCCTCTTAAGTACCAAATGTCTCAGTGTGGTTCGCAATTCTTGGCGTTAAGACTACATGAACTTCATGTATGTAATTGTATTAAATTGTGGGGTCCCGAGATGTATAAACTAGTATTGCACCAGCCCCGGTTCGTTTTGCTATGCCCCTAGGTTAGGTTAGGTTAGGTAAAGCTGGGTTAGGTTAGGTTAGGTCCGAGAAGGCTCTGGGAAACTTATCTCCCTAGATTTCAGGTTAGTTAGATTAGGTAAGGCTGGGTTAAGTTAGGTTAGGTCAGAGAAGGCTCTGGGAAAGTTATCTCCCGAGATTTCAGGTTAGGTTAGGTTAGGTTAGGTTGGTTAGGTTAGATTAGGTTAGTTAATAGAAGACTCTGGGAAACTCATGTCTCGAAATTTCAGGTCCACTGCGTGCTGAGAGATGCGATGAATTTTGTGGGCCATCCCCTCTCCCTCAACCTCGGCTTCCAGCGTCATCATCATCACCTTCAGCTACAAGTGCCTCCTTTCCAGCTTCCAGATGGAGCATGTAGTGGGTGCTCTCTACCTCTGTGGCTTCATGGCCATTCCCTGCTGCATCGCGCAGGACTTCACCAATCAGGTAGGAGTTTGCAGCCTTTGTTTTTCGTTTCATTGCTCTTCGAACAGGACGTCACCAATGTGCAGTAGACTCATAATTCAATGATGCATCGTATGCAGCCCAAAGTAGTAGCAACTCAGAACCATTTGTATGTTGTTGAGACATTCCTAAACATCAACCCTGACTCTCCTGATCTGCACATTGCCGATAAGTATTGCCAGACTTTGAATGGCAACAACGTAACTGAACCACTAATTTGTATGTACATAGTTGATCTCATTAGACTCATAATCCAGTGATCTACCGTCAGCATCCAAGATCATTTTTGGTGTTGTTAGACCGAGGATATTCTCATCAGCTTCCAGAAACCTCAAAAGTGACTCTCAGTCTGGTTATTATTGATAATTTTTACCAGACTTTGAATGAAAATAAAGTAATGGAACCACTAATGTGTACATATATATATAAATTAGTCTCGTTTGACACGATTTTTTAAAAATGTTACTTCTGTTATTTCGAGTACAAGATGAAAACAAATATCGTCCATATAAACTGTAAACTATACCACTATTCAAACTTAGGTTTCCATTACAGACAAAACATACGATTACTTGTACTGTAAAACAACGTGATCTGATATTCTGATGTGAATCTTCAGTCAGAAAGTCTAATCATTATCATATTAAAAAAACTATATAATAGCTGTTAAATATCTTCATTTTTTGCAGATGCGTCAGTCATCTTTTCTGCTGAGATCTGTGGGTCCTTACGTATCGAACGCAGAGGAAAAATCAAAGGTAGGAATTCTTGCTTCGCCATTTTGCTTGTTGAGACATTTTTCGTGGTATTCACATTATGCGTGAGCAGCATTTGACAAAAATAAATAAATAAATAAATAAATAAAATAAATAAAATAAAATAATTAAACATCTCCACTATCCCTCTAGTCTTACGAATCGAGTGGTAAAGAATAACCTACTTCTATTAATAATTAGTTCAATTAAAAGTCTCTGTTCAAATCATTCAGCAAGTATTATTCACTATACTTTGTTTTTTTTCCATCTGTCCACCTGCCTGTGGTCTTTGCGTATGGAAACACTAGCTACGTCCCGGGCTTTAGATAGTTTTAGGTAAATAAAAGGATATCTGGGTGTAAATTTGCAGCTGAAAAGTGTTTTAATAATTTACTGTATGTGAATTACACCGTTAATATTCGAAATAGGATATTATTATAGTTGCTGAATGTAACTATCTAAAGCCAGGGACACAGTGTTACCAAACGTAAACACCACAGGCGGGTGGATAGATGGGAAAAAACCGAGTATAGTAGCCTGTATACCTCATTACAAATAGTTACAAATTCTATTGTTATTGTTATTATTATGCTATTGAAAAGAATGACGCATTTTGCGAATCTGTCTTATTATTATTATTATTTTTTTTTTTTTTTTTTTTTTTTTTTTTTTTTTTTTTTTTTTATTTTTTTTTTTTTTTGCTCTATCACAGTCCTCCAATTCGACTGGGTGGTATTTATAGTGTGGGGTTCCGGGTTGCATCCTGCCTCCTTAGGAGTCCATCACTCTTCTTACTATGTGTGCCGTTTCTAGGATCATACTTTTCTGCATGAGTCCTGGAGCTACTTCAGCCTCTAGTTTTTTCTAGATTCCTTTTCAGGGATCTTGGGATCGTGCCTAGTGCTCCTATGATTATGGTACGATTTCCACTGGCATATCCCATATCCTTCTTATTTCTATTTTCAGATCTTGATACTTATCCAATTTTTCCCTCTCTTTCTCTTCAACTCTGGTGTCCCATGGTATTGCGACATCATGAGTGATACTTTTCTTCTTGACTTTGTCAATCAACGTCAGTCTGGTCTGTTTGCACGTATCACCCTATCCGTTCTGATACCATAGTCCCAGAGGATCTTTGCCTGATCGTTTTTTCTATCACTCCTTCAGGTTGGTGCTCGTACACTTATTACTGCAAGGTAGCTGATGTTTCTTGCACAGGCTCCAATGGAGGCTTTTGCCACTGAATCATGCGTCTTTTTGTACTGGTTCTGTGCAAGTGCCGGGCATTCACTTGCTATGTGGTTTATGGTTTCACTTTTCGTATTGCACTTCCTACATATGGGAGAGATGTTATTTCTGTCTATCGTATTTTGAACATATCTGGTTCTTAGGGCCTGATCTTGTGCCGCTGTTATCATTCCTTCAGTTTCCTTCTTTAGCTCTCCCTCTGTAGCCATTGCCATGTGTCATCGCTGGCAGTTCGTTTTAGTCTGTCTCATGTATTGTCCGTGCATTGGTTTGTTGTGCCAGTCCTCTGTTCTTTCTGTCTTTCTCCTGTCTCTGTATATTTCTGGGTCTTCGTCTACTTTTATTAGTCCTTCTTCCATGCACTCTTTAGCCACTCGTCTTCACTGGTTTTCAGATATTGACCCAGTGCTCTGTTTCGATGTTGACGCAGTCCTCTATACTTAGTAGTCCTCTCCCTCCTTCCTTTCGTGTTATGTATAGTCTGTCCGTATTTGCTCTTGGGTGTAGTGCCTTGTGTATTGTCATATGTTTCCTGGTTTTCTGATCTATGCTGCGGAGTTCTGCCTTCGTCCATTCCACTATTCCTGCGCTGTATCTGATTACTGGCACTGCCCATGTGTTTTTATGGCTTTTATCATATTTTCCGGCGTTGATTTTTGACTTGAGTATGTCGCTTGAGTCTCTGCATATATTCTTTCCTGATCGTGCCTTCATCTCTTGGTGTTTTATATCTCCTCCTTCCATTATTCCCAGGTATTTGTATCCTGTCTCATCTATGTGTTTGATATTGCTCCCATCTGGTAGATTTATCCCCTTCAGATCTCGTTACTTTTTGCCTTTGTTTTTTGTATGTTGACTAAGGCGCATTTTTCTATTCCAAACTCCATCTGATGTCCCCAGATACAATCCTTACAGTCTGGATTAGGGTATCTATTTCCTTGATGCTCTTACCATACAGCTTGATGTCGTCCATGAACATCGATGGTTGATTCTGTTACCTCTTTTCTTGAGTTGGTACCCGGCATCCATCTTCTAGTACTTTTGTCATGGGAATCATGGCTACTACGAAGAGTAGTGGGGACAGTGAGTCGCCTGGAAGATCCCTCTCCTGATGTTATTATTTATTATTATTATTATTATTATTATTATTATTATTATTATTATATTATTATTATTATTATTAATTATTATTATTATTTTTTTTTTTTTTTTTTTTTTTTTTTTCACAGTCCTCCAATTCGACTGGGTGGTATTTATAGTGTGGGGTTCCGGGTTGCATCCTGCCTCCCCTTAGGAGTCCATCACTTTTCTTACTATGGTGTCCGTTTTCTAGGATCACACTCTTCTGCATGAGGCCTGGAGTTACTTCAGCTCTAGTTTTTCTAGATTCCTTTTCAGGGATCTTGGGATCGTGCCTAGTGCTCCTATGATTATGGGTACGATTTCCACTGGCATATCCCATATCCTTCTTATTTCTATTTTCAGATCTTGATACTTATCCATTTTTTCCCTCTCTTTCTCTTCAACTCTGTGTCCCATGGTATTGCGACATCAATGAGTGATACTTTCTTCTTGACTTTGTCAATCAACGTCACGTCTGGCTCCGTTTGCACGTATCACCCTATCCGTTCTGATACCATAGTCCCAGAGGATCTTTGCTGATCGTTTTCTATCACTCCCTCAGGTTGGTGCTCGTACACTTATTACTGCAAGGTAGCTGATGTTTCTTGCACAGGCTCCAGTGGAGGGCTTTTGCCACTGAATCATGCCTCTTTTTGTACTGGTTCTGTGCAAGTGCCGGGCATTAGCTTGCTATGTGGTTTATGGTTTCATTTTTCGTATTTGCACTTCCTACATTATGGGGAGAGATGTTATTTCCATCTAAACGTTCTTTGAACATATTTGGTTCTTAGGGCCTGATCTTGTGCCGCTGTTATCATTCCGTTCAGTTTCCTTCTTTAGCTCTCCCTCTGTAGCCATTGCCATGTGTCATCGCTGGCTAGTTCTTTAGTCTGTCTCATGTATTGTCCGTGCATTGGTTTGTTGTGCCAGTCCTCTGTTCTTTTTGTCATTCTCCCTGTCTGTATATTTCTGGGTCTTCGTCTACTTTTAATTAGTCCTTCTTCCCATGCACTCTTTAGCCACTCGTCTTCACTGTTTTCAGATATTGCCCCAGTGCTCTGTTCTCGGTGTTGACGCAGTCCTCTATACTTAGTAGTCTTCTCCCTCCTTCCTTTCGTGTTATGTATTATTATTATTATTATTATTATTATTATTATTATTATTATTAAATTATTATTTTTTTTTTTTTTTGGTTTATCACAGTCTTCCAATTCGACTGGGTGGTATTTATAGTGTGGGGTTCCGGGTTGCATCCTGCCTCCTTAGGAGTCCATCACTCTTCTTACTATGTGCGCTGTTTCTGCATGAGTGATACTTTCTTCTTGATTTTGCACGTATCACCCTATCTGTTCTGATACCATAATCCCAGAGGATCTTTGCCTGATCGTTTTCTATCACTCCTTCAGGTTGGTGCTCATACCACATATTACTGCAAGTTAGCTGGTGTTTCTTGCACAGGCTCCAGTGGAGGACTTTTGCCACTGAATCATGCCTCTTTTTGTACTGGTTCTGTGCAAGTGCCGGACATTCACTTGCTATTTGGTTTATTGTCTCATTTTTCGTATTGCACTTAATACATATGGGAAAGATGTTATTTCCATCCATCGTTCTTTGGATATATATGGTTCTTAGGGCCTGATCTTGTGCTGCTGTTATCATTCCTTCAGTTTCCTTCTTGAGCTCTCCCCTCTGTAACCATTGCCATGTATCATCGCTGGCCAGTTCTTTAGTCTGTCTCATGTATCGTCCGTGCATTGGTTTGTTGTGCCATTTCTCTATTCTGTTTGTCATTCCCCTGTCTCTGTATATTTCTGGGTCTTCGTCTACTTTTATCAGTCCTTCTTCGCATCTAAATTTTGAGCCTCTCGTCTATGCTTAGTAGCCCTCTCCCTCCTTCCTTTCGTGTTATGTATAGTCTGTCCGTATTTGCTCTTGGGTGTAGTGCTTTGTGTATTGTCGTATGTTTCCTAGTTTTCTGGTCTATGTTGCGGAGTTCTGCCTTCGTCCATTCCACTAGCCCTGCACTGTATCTGATTAGTGGCACTGCCCATGTGTTTATAGCTTTTATCATATATCCGGCATTGAGTTTTGACTTGAGTATCGCCTTGAGTCTGCATATATTCTTTCCTGATCGTGTCCTTCATCTCTTGGTGTTTTATATCCTCTTCTTTCATTATTCCCAGGCATTTGTATCCTGTCTCATCTATGTGTTTGATGTTGCTCCCTTCTGGTAGCTTTATCCCTTCAATCCTTGTTACTTTGCCCTTTTGTATGTTGACTAAGGCACATTTTTCTATTCCAAACTCCATCCTGATGTCCCCAGATACAATCCTTATAATCTGGATTAGGGTATTTATTTCCTTGATGCTCTTAATATACAGCTTGATGTCGTCCATGAACATTAGATGGTTAAATCTGTTGCCTCTTCTCTTGAGTTGGTGACCAGCACCCATCTTCTGCAGTACTTTTGTCATGGGAATCATGGCTACTACAAAGAGTTATGGGGACTGTGAGTCACCCTGGAAGATCCCTCTCCTGATATTAACCTTTGCTAGTCTTATTCCAGAGCTTGTAAGTATTGTATTCCAGTTGCGCATTGTATTTTTGAGGAAGCTGATGGTGGTTTCCTCTGCCCCATATATTTTCGGGCATTCTTTAGCCATGTGTGTGGTATCATGTCGAAGGCTTTCTTATAGTCTATCCATGCCATGCTTAATTTGGTTTTCCTTCTCCTACTGTTCTTCATTACCATTTTGTCTATCAGGAGCTGGTCTTTTGTGCCCCTACACTTCCTTCTGCAGCCTTTCTGTTTGTGGGGGATGGTGTTTGTATCCACTAGGTAGTTGTATAGCCTTTTGCGGATGATACCTGTTAGTAACTTCCACATTATTGGTAGGCAGGTGATAGGCCTGTAGTTACTGGCTGTGTTTTCCTTAATCTTATCTTTCTGGACTAAGGATGTTCTTCCTGTGGTCATCCACTTGGGTGCATGGTGGTTTGTGATACAAAGCTGGAGTTGTTCTGCTATTCTTGTGTGTATATTGTCTTTAGTTGGTGTTTGACTGTATCTGTCGTGATGTCAGTGAATCTTTGTTTTATTCTCCCTGTTTCTTCAGCCTTGACTTCCTGGAGCCATGTTGCATGTTTGTTGTGTGAAACTGGATTACTCCAGATGTTTTCCCAGAGTCTCTTACTTGGTTCGGCTTCAGGAATTTCTTGGTGGTTGTCTTCCCCTCTCACTTGGCTGTATAGTCTTTTCTGGTTGGTTCCTGTGATGGTAATTGCTTCATAGCAAAGGAAGTTAAAGGAAAAGGAAAACACATTTTCGAGAAGTTTGGCAGCAAGGAGGCATTAGCGCATGTTATGTAAATAGGAGATACCATTCTGCATTTACCTTTGTTAGTAAGCTTGTAAATAAACCTTTGTTGTGTTAGTGTTTCTTTCTATATTCATATCCACGGTTTCAACTGTTGGTGTTGAAAATTTTTCTTTATTTTATATCGAACCTGAAGCGGACCTCTCTCTCAGAGGCCGTAATTTTGTGGCGACCTTTGGCCAGGATATTTCGACACCATAACTGATTGAAACAGGGAAAATATAGAAAGAGCCAGAATGAGTGAGATGGTGAAAGAGTTTATTGAGTCAGGTAAGCTCCTGGGTCTAGAGGGGAATGATCTCCATGAGTATGTTGAAAAGAAAGAAAGAGAAAAGTATGAGAGAGATGAAAGAGCGTCTGAGAGAGAGGAAAGAGCGGCTGAGAGAGAGGAAAGAGCAGCTGAGAGGGATGTGCAGCAAACGAGAGAAGCAATGAAAATGCAGCAAGCGAGAGAAGCAATGAAAATGCAGCAAGCGAGAGAAGCAATGAAAATGCAGCAAGAGAGAGAAATGTTGGTAATGCAGTAGGAAGAAAGAGAAAGGGTGCGTATGCATGAGCAGGAAGAGAGAGAGAAAGAGCGTATGCATGAGCTGGAAATTGCTCGGTTAAGGGAAAGTACTCGTAACAGTTGGACAGGCGAGAACGAAAATGAAGCTGATACGTTAGGCATGAGTGCAGTGTTAAAATTAGTACCAAAGTTTGATGAGGAAGATGTAACAAAATATTTCATGTGCTTTGAGAAGTTAATGGAAAGAGTAGGTTCTCCTAAAGAAATGTGGACTTTATACTTATAGTCAGTTTTGAGTGGTAGGGTGCTTACTGTGTATAGTTGCATGTCTAAGGAGGAATGTGATAATCACGATATCGTGAAAGAAACTGTTCTTAGTGCGTACAGGTAAGTAGCGAAGGCGTACCATAAGAAATTTAGAAATTTGAGAAAGGATGAAAATATTATGTATGTAGAATGCGGTAAGAAGTTAGAAAGGCTGTTCTGCTAAGGTTGAGGATTTTGATGGTTTGAAGAACTTAGTGTCGTTAGAAAACTTCACAGATAACGTATCCCCTGAGATTAAACTTTATATAAAAGATAGGCGAGAAGTATCTTTTGCAGGAGCAACTAGGCTAGCTGACGAATATAGTGTAACTCATAATTTGAGTGTTAGTAAGAAACGAAATGATCCTTCGTCTGGTAGAGTACAAAGCAGTAAAGGTTTCAGTCCTAGTAATAGCAATGCGCGTAAAAGTGACTATTCCTGTTATAAATGCGGAAAACCTGGTCATACGTCTAAGGTTTGTAAGAGTAAAATAGCATCTAATGGCTCAGAATTAACTTGTTTCCGATGTAATGGGAAAGGGCATTTAGCGAGAAATTGTGCAGTAAAAAGGAAGGACGTTAAGAAACCAGTGTCTCAAGTTAACCTTTCGTCAAGTAGGAATGATGTGATGAGAGAAACTAGGAAAATATTTGGTGAATTTCTGTCAGAAGGCGTAGTTTCCTCTCTTGGAGGAGTGTGTTCGAGAAAAGTAGCCTTGCTTCGAGACACAGAAGCTGCTGTCTCTCAGTACTGATTAGGAAAGAGTGTGTGCCCAACAGGGCAGAAATCAATATGGAAGAGAAAGTCATGTTAGGTGGATTTCCTAACACTTGTGTTCTTTGTCCTTTGTTGAAGTTGAATTTAGCAAGTCAGGTAGTGTCAGGAGAAGTGAAACTTGCAGTTGTGGACAGTTTGCCCGTGGATGGCGTTGACATTATTGTCGGTAATGACTTAGCTTTATCCAAGAATGTGAATCCTGTTGTGAGGAATATTCCAGTGCCTGAAATGGTAGTAACTAGGTCGGCTTTAGATACATAATTTGTTCGTGGATTCGAACGAGTGTGAGTTCGTGGATTCGAACGTGAATAAGTTCGTGGATTCGAACGAGTGTGATAGAGGTAGCGAGGTTGATCTTGGCATGAGCGTGGCCGAGAAACCTAACTCTATCATTGACAGTGATAGCCAAGGGGAAGGCGTAGCTGTTGAGAGTAACATAGTAAATATACCGGTATCTAGTCCTAGGCTCTAACGTTTTGGATAAGGATGAGCTAGTCAAGTTGCAGAGAGAGGGTGAGACACTAAACCGAATTTTTGAATGTGAGCTGGATGATGATATGTGTTAGGAAACTTATTGTCTAAAGGACGAAGTTTTGTGTTGTTATGTTCGACTGGTCAGGTAGTAAAGGGGAAGTCACAGAACAATTAGTGGTTCCTAGGAAGCTTCGTGAACTAGTTTTGAAGTTAGCACACGATGAGCAAGGACATTTGGGAGTAAATAAAACTTTCAAGTCTATTAGTAGGGAGTAGTTTTGGCCTAAAATGAGAAGTGACGTGAAAAGGTATGTTTTAAGCTGTCATGAATATCAAAATGCCGGGAAACCGATTCAAGTAATTCCAAGAGTTCAGTTGTGTAATATTCCTTCAGTAAGCGAATCTTTTGAGAATGCATTTATCAATATGGTCGGAACTTTGCCTAGAAGTAAGGGTAGAGATGATTGCATAACTAATCTTGAGTATTATAAAAACAATTTAAGAGATGGTTGGCAACTAGCGGAGGAGAACGGAAGCCCAAACGGAAGTCAAGGTGGAACTGAAGGAAAACATGATCTTAGAGCAAAAGAGGGAAGTTTGTGTGTAAGAGATAAAGTTTTAGTACTAGTCTCGAGAGAAAGTCCCTTTTTACCTTATAAGTTCAAAGGTTCTTTTTCAGTGTTAGAGGAGTGGGGAAATATATATCATAGAATTAATGTAGGTAAGAGTAGAGCAAAGTCAGTGAATGTAAACTTGCTTCAGAATTATAAAGAACGCCCCGTACTTTGGCTGCTGCCCGTGTCCTTGGTAATTGTGTCCCAGAAAGAGAAATTAGTTTTGAGAAATACGCAAGAGGTGTCTTAGTCTTTCAAAGTTTTGAGCAGAGTACAGAAAACAGAAAAAGTAAGAGAGAAGGATAATGTTATAGCAGATAGCCTCTCTAGAGTTTTCAGAATGAGTAGCCTAATAACCTTTTTCTGTTATCGCACAAGTGAGTGTGTGAGTGGAGAAGCGTGTGTGTTTGACTGGATTAAAGCTTTATGCAGGATTGTTTCCTCACTGTTTAATACTTGCTTCTCTTTA
>NC_061091.1:80049091-80054091 GCF_015104395.2 Macrobrachium nipponense | reverse complement strand
CATTAACATTTGGACTACTGGTTAGTAGAAACTAGCAAGTTATTGAATGTACAGTAACATTCGACGTATATATAAAGCGCTTTTGTTAATGCAAAACCATTAATTCATTGATGGAGAAAGAAGCATTATACGATTTGGCTTAGAGATAGAATGAAAAGATTTAGGCCAAAGGCCAAGCACTAGGACTTATGAGGTCATCCAATACTGAAAGGGGAAACTTCAGAAAAAAGGTTTGAAAGGTTTAAACGGGAGGAAAACCTCAAAGCAGTTGCACTATGAAACAATAATTAGGAGAAGAGTGAGGAAAGTACGATGGAAGATAGAGAATATGAATGTAGTTATACTGCAAAGAAGCTTGAGGTATAATGCTTACAGTGCACCGTGATATGTGCACTTACGGCTCTAGGCCCCTGCGGGGGGCCAGGGGAGGGAGCAATGATGGAGCCTCAATAGACAAATCATAAATGAGAGAGAATATTTTGGTTTAAAAAAAATTTTGGCAAAAACTGATTCTAGCGTCTAAGTAGGAAGACTACATTTTCATATATTAATAAAATAATTCGCATAATATCAGGAACTGAATTTTGATGGAAGGTAGTACAAAACTCGGCATCAACAAAGACTGAGCTTAATCACGATGAAGTAATTGGATGAAATTACCGGTAATTATAAGTAATGTCCGTAATTAAATGAATTAATGCGAACTTGCCTGAACCCTTTCAACTTTTTGTGAGAAAGTTTAAAAAAGTAATTTTCAGCCATCACGAAAGCCTCAAGTCAAAAATATATTATCACTGGTGGATATTAAACAAAATCTCTCTCTCTCTCTCTCTCTCTCTCTCTCTCTCTCTCTCTCTCTCTCTCTCTCTCTCTCTGGCTCGACTAGACTAATTTGCATATCTATTTGATCAAAGAGAGAGAGGGAGAGAGGGGAAAAAAAGTCAGACTGGAATATTCCGCTTTGCAAGTTCCTATTCACCGAATCGTCATAAAACCATAAAAATATATATGCATTTTTTTACAGATATATTACGAAGTTTTGCAGCGAACTCTCATTTAAACGGTACACCTCGGTGCACCGTGGTGCAATCGTTAAAATGCCTTATCTTTTCTTCTTTATAAATAAACAGATCAATAGAGTACAGTAACAATAAACAATGGAAATGGTGTTTGGTTTGTCATAGCTTCCCCGATGGCCCAAGCGAATGGCTGCGTTTATACCTTTAATTAATTCCTCTGGAATCGAAACCCTTTATTATGCTTCTCCCTCTGACCCTCTTTCTGTGAGTGAGGGATTAAATAAAAAGAGAGATATAAAACTATCGCTACATATATCCTACTGATCAGATGCATGATGTGTCCCTAGTAGGTGGGTAGTGATCAGATGCGTGATGTGTCCCTAGTAGGTGCGTAGTGATCAGATGCGCGATGTGTCCCTAGTAGGTGGGTAGTGATCAGATACGTAATGTGTCCCTTGTAGGTGGGTTGTGATCAGATGCGTAATATTCTCTAGTAAGTGGGTAGTATCGTCAGTACATGTCAATAGCTGCATTGTATAGGTATCGCTCAAGGGCGTTTATGGGACCCCTTCTGTCCCTAGATACTCCTACCTTTTAGCCTTTTACTGTACCTCCATTCACCCTTCTTCCTTTCTTGAAATCTTGCTTTTCCTCCTATCTGAATCTTACTTCTTAGTATAAATGTCGGTTTTTCTACCAGTTCCAACTTCAGGTCCTTTGTTTACAATAACCTTTTTTTTTTTTTATCTTACTGTCCAACCACTCCTTTAGATCTATATAGGATTTGATTTATTTTCAATAACTTTTAATCTTACTGTCCAACCACTCTAACTTCCTCTCTTCAATGTCTTAAGTGCTGAATAGTCAAAAGGGCCTAGACATTGCTTGGCTTGGCAGTTCAATTTCGCAAATCAAATCAGCTGACAGAAGAAATTGAAGCGTTCTAATATGGTCTAATTTTGATAGAAAAAAAGGAACCTTTCCAGGGCAGTCTTTGGACACACAAAATAATATCATTCAAGTCATGGAATTGGAATTGGAAATTTAGGATAAAGGTCCAGCAAGTGTTGGGACCCCCATTGAGGTCAATCAGCTCTGAAAGAGGAATTGTGGTTAAGGTTTGAAAGGTGTAACAGGAGGAAAACCTCAAAGCAGTTGCACTATGAATCTATTGTTAGGAGAGGGTTAAGGGAATTATGATGGAAGTAAGATGGAAGAAAGAGAATATGAAAGGAGGTACAGCAAAAGGAATGAAAGGGGTTACAGCTACGGACCAAAAGAACCACTGAGTAATGCTTACATAGTCAGAATTAAAACTGTTAAACATTCACACATTCCTCACTCAATACCTCCAACCTCGACATTATTTCAGGGCAAAGCTGTTTACGTCGAACGGCAGATTCTACCTCTGTCCTTTTAAGGCTCCCTACGAAGACAATAATAAATGAATATAACTCGCCCTACGACAATTAGCAAGGAACCCCATCGGAATTCCCCTATTTAGAGGCAGCGAAGGGGAGATAATTGAATTCCAAACATCAGGAGGGAGAATATCAAAACAGCCTCGGGGAATTCGTCAAAGGAAGATATTCAGGCCCGAACTTTTAAGTAATAAATCGACGGACATCAATAGAATGTAACGTTCCTCACTAAAACGGGGAAGATTCGTTTGAGTACCAATGTTGCGTCAGGATACAGTCTGTAGAGTTTACTGAGTAGCAATAAACGTTCAGGTATGAAAGGACGACGCAGAAATTCAAATATTCAAATATTTTGAGACATTAAGGTAATATTTTTGAGTGGCAATTTGGTTTTAGGTATGAAAGGACAACACAAAAATCTAAATATTTTAATACTTTGAGAGAAATTAAGGAAATACTCTGATGAATTTATTGAGTGGCAAAATACTTTCAGGTATGAAAGGACGACACAAAAATCTAAATATTTAAATACTTTAAGGAATTAAGGGAATATTCGTGAATTTATTAATCACCAATTTAGTTTCAGGTATAAAAGGACAACGCAGATATCTAAATATTCAAATACTTTGAGAGAAATGAAGGTAATATCCGTGAATTTATTAAGTAGCCATTTGCTTTCAGGTAAGCAATGATTACGCAAAAATCCAAATATTTAAATAATTTCAAATACCTTCCAAACTTGCTTCAAATGCCTTTCATAGCCTTATTTATATTTCTTCGAGAATGTTAACTATCACTCGCTTCTTGTTTTAATTGCAATTTTAACACTACCGAACCTACCAAAGTTATAAATCTGGTTCTGTGCAAGTCAATGAATAATAAAAGGAGGTGGAATTTATATGTATATATAATAACGGGACACCAAATCTCTGTTATTCATTTTGGTAGCGAAAGCCAGAGCGGCAGACAAACTGGGTTTGGTAACACTTTCTCTCTCTCTCTCTCTTTCCCCCGTCATACCTCCCCTCCATTTCATTAGGTCATCAAATCAGAGTCGTGAACTTACAAAAATATACTTTATTTAAAAGCAAAGTATTAATTGAATAACTCAGATTCTTACAGGATGATTAAATGGAATGATAACTCAAAGTTCAAATAACTCAGACAACCCTCGGTAATTAACAGTGTACCAGTAATTAGTCAACACCATTTATCCAAATGAATTATCCCACTCTTCTCCAGGATATAGTTCCCTCCACTAGATCCACCTGTTTAAAAGAACAGGAGGAACAAACTATAAGCATACACAATTGTAAATAAAAAGTCAAAAGATTAAATGAAATAGAACATCTTTACAAAATATAAAAAATACAGTCAAGCCACACCTTTGGCTAAAACACAGTAATTCTTACCCATTTCAGCTAGTTTCGCTTCACCAAATAGAAACACGGCAGAGCCGTCCCAGCTCTTTCTCTCCCCGTAAGAGTCTCTATGGTTCTGGCTAATTACATGCTATTATGAACGGACATAACTCGTACGGACGTACAAATTCGCACCCATCGTTCCCGCCCTGAAACTGCCAGAAACCAGTTTCAAAGTCACCTCTGACAAACTCCCACAACGACAGACGAGCGTTGACCTGCTTAGGAAAGGATCACACCACCTCAAGACCTATCAGCATTTCTAAGCTGAGATGTTCTCTGTCTCCATGGGAAGCTAAAGACGATGATTCCCAATTTCTGAGGAATGTCAAAGCATGTGACATACAACAATGTCTCATACATATCATATCATATTATATTATCAGTCTTTATATGTTACAGCAGCTTGGCCACCATATAGCTAGCTCCTGCCTAGCCACAGGCCACATAAAACAGCTCAATATATAAAAAAACACATTGGCTGGCTCATTAAACAGAAAATATAGTAACAACTGCACGTCTCTGGCAGCACAGCGTAATGTCTATCACACATCATCTCCTGCATGTGGGCTTTAATAACAATTGGGTGTATAAACATTTCTCCATCTTGAATCTCCCTTTTGTCTGCAACTGCAACTGCACAGACTCGTGAAACACGCTGTAGCAAGGCGAAACATCTCCCTGCAGAAGACATCCAGTGGCTCCCATAGTCCAAAAGCACTGTAGAACCCAGTAGACTCGTAGAAACTCTCGTAAGTGGGCAAACGTCAGCAACATCTCTGCAACGGCTGGTGGGTGTCTTGCTAGCGTTGGGGAACGACGTTTAATATGACCACTGAACTAATTTCTAACTTCAACTCGTGAAGGAACTCCATAGGATCGCTAAATCTTAAATCATTATCACGACCCCACCCCGCAAAAAAAAAAAAAAAAAAAAAAAGTTAAGTTCCAAATTCACACTAGCACACACCTCACACAGAACTCAGACTCACAGAAACTCCACGGGCTTCTGTCATCACATTTCAGACTCACAAATTCTCACATGAAAAAAAGAGAAAAAACAGTCCGAAATTATCACTGAAAAATGTTCTCTCAAAGCTCTGATATTTCAACAACCCACAAAATCAATAAAAACTCTT
>NC_061091.1:80022307-80048591 GCF_015104395.2 Macrobrachium nipponense | reverse complement strand
GTCTGTAATTTTATTACATGTTATAACCATGAATTCAAATTTTAGATTTTCATAAATTCAAAAAGAGTATATAGTATACTTATATTTTTTATTTTTATTTTTGATGTATATTGTTTATTTAACTTTAAACATTTTGTCCGTGGCCCACCTGATAATTATAATCATTACATGGCCCGCTGTTAGGCTGTAATAAGGAGGGAACTATATCTCACTGCTGCTTTTAAGATCTCTTTATTTTACAGTTTCCAGTTTCTAGGGCTTATTAGTCGGAACAGACATCCTATACTGACTGGATGACAGTAGAACATTACTCTGGGAAGTACTGGAACCAAAGATGCAAAATGCGCTGGAACCATATTGGAAGGAAGCAAGTATTTTCAACATTTTCACCATGTCTATGGAACAAAGACATTCCAGTTTCCAGGTCTTGTTAGTCAGAACAGAGACCCTTGACCGACAGGATTACAGGAGGACATTACACTAGAAGTACTTGAACCAAAGAGACAAAATGGGCTGGAACCATACTGGAAAGAAGCAAGTATTTTTAACATGCCTATGGAACACAGACATTCCAGTTTCCAGGGCTTATTGGTCAGAATAGAAACCCTTTACTGACTGGATGACAGGAAGACATTACACTGGAAGAACTGGAACCAAAGAGACAAAATGGGCTGGAACCATACTGGAAAGAAACAGTTATTTTTATACATATTCATGTAACACAGACCACTCACTGAACGGATGACAGTAAGACATTAGACTGACTGGAAGAACTGAAAAATATAGGCACATATGGGCTGGAATCATACTGTAAGGATTAATTATATATTTGTATAATATATATAAATACATACGTATATATGTATAGATCCTTTTAATTTTTTTTTTGGGGGGGGTGGGATTTGGAAAGAGAAATATTTACCATGGCTAATTCCCAACCGGAAACTTGAATATATCATTGAAACACCTTTTTTTTTTTATTTGATATATATGATTTTCCCCTTTGAAGGACTCGTTTGAAAGAATTAATTTTTCCTTCCATTTATTAATGAATTTTACCGACGAATTAAACGATTAGATAAAACATCAGATATTTACAGTCCATTAAATTTTTAAGATTCATAAACATTTATGAATCATGAAAGTTTATGAATCAGGAATATTTACGATTCATAAACGTTCATGATTCAATAATCATCTATGATTCAAGGACGTATATATATGAATCTTAAACGTTCATGAAAATATATGAATCCTGAATATTTACGACCCGTAAACGTCCTAGAATCATAAATGTTCAGGAATCATGAAAGTTTATGAATCACAGTCTTTTATGATTCATGGAGTGTTACACACCTCTGGGGTTCTAGTACAGGTTCTTAGGTACTTTATTTTGCTAGGATCGGAGACAGTAAATGCAACCCATGTTCAAGGAAAGCAGGCACAAAAACACTCCAGAAAAACTTCCCAGTATTTATTACAAAACAGAAATAAACAACTTAAATCAGCCTTGCAGGTTCAAGTAAAATACATACAGCAAAACAGCTTAAAGCAAGAGGACTAAATACCAGGTCCTCAACGAGCCACAAGGCACCCTACAGCTAAACATCTAAACCCTAACCGAAATTCAGAGGAGAATAAATATTTCATAAATCAGTGAGGATCCAAATATATGCCGGCCAAAACTATCCTAAATAACAAAAGGCTGAAGGAAGTGGAAGATATCAAAACAAGGAAAACCTTAAATTTACCTACTTAGCCATACAACTAAAGATATAGAATATTATCCACCAATAAGCAATAAGGGCAACAATAAACTTATAATATACACAAGTAAAAACTATGACAATGTATACGTATATGTATATAATATATGTACTGCACGCACACTGACAGTTCTAATAATCCTTACGTCAGGGATGTCGGGCCGAACTAGGAGTCCATAGCGAGCACAAAACTGCTACCAAAAGGATGAACACGATCGCCAGGACAACAGGGGTATAAGGCTCCTCGAAGGAAACAACAGCTATACTGTCTTACCTGGCGATTGCCTCCCTACGTTTCTCCTCACGAGCTAGCGCTCACACAACACATCCCCGAAGAAATGCAGAGGACGAAGGCAGAAGTGGCAGGTGAATCCGTAATCAGTAGCCGGGATCCAGCGACGGTACCAATATCCGTGGGCTCCTCCGATGGAATAAGGGGTAATACGAGAAGTCGCAAATAGCATATGCTTCTGCGGAACCCCGTAAAGCGGACACTATGGTCGCAAGTGAACAAGAGCCGTGATCTACAACACCAGAGTCGCAGGTGACTAAGGCACCTACGATCGGTCGTGAGGAAAGATTCCAACAGCGCCGTTTCCAAAATAAACGCCAAAAGGTCGTCCTCCAATAATCCAAAAAAGCTGCTCAAGGGGATAGTCTGACAAGGAGCGTTCCAAAGCCCGAACTTCGGCGGGCAGACCATTAACGTTCACAGTACAGCTACAAACCATCCACCGTAACTCAAAAACAAATCACAAAACAATCGTTAGAACGATAGTTCACAGAAATAAACAAGGGAGGAGGAGGCGCTCAATAACACAAAAACTCTTACATAAACTAACAAGCATTTGGCTGCTTAAGCAAAAGAAACTTAAAAGTAAACAAGGCTGATTTAAACTTGATAAATAAAAACAAAAACTACGTTAATGTAATATGGAGGTATATATGAATAATTTACTTTATGAATCACAACTTTAATGAATCTTAAACCTTATAAAAACCTTAAACGTTTATGAATCACAAACATTTATGAACCATAAACGTTTATGAATCACAAACTTTTATGAATCTAAACCTTTTATAAATCTTAAACCTTTTATGAATCTTAAACCTTTTATGAATCTTAAACGTTTATGAATCATAAACGTGTATGAATCACAAACGTGTATGGATCTTAAACGTTTATGGAGGAACAGGATAGCCAGAGGACGTGGAATAATACCACGTCTTCTGGCTATCCTCTTCCTCCTTAAATTGAAGTTTTCTAGAAACGACAACATACCCAGTTAAACTTTTATGAATCACAGATTTTTATGAATCGCAAACCTTTTATGAAGCTTAAACGTTCATGAAGGATAAACGTTTATGAATCACAAACTTTCATGAATCTTAAACGTTTATGAATCCCAAACGTTTATGAATCTTGAACCTTTTATGATTCATAAACGTTTATGAATCACAAACGTCATTGAGCCATGAACGTTTATGATTCATAAACGTTTATGAATCCTAAACGTTTATGAATCACAAACGTTTATGAATCACAAACTTTTATTAATCCTAAACTGTTATTAATCTTAAACTTCTATGAATCTTGAACCTTTTATGAATCATAAACGATGGTGGATCATAAACCTCCAGGAATAATAAACCTTCAGGAATCATGAAAGGTTATGAATCTTAAACGTTTATGAAACTTAAACTTTCATTATTTGCTGTGAATCAAACAGAAAAAAAACGTACCGAAATCAGTGTATGATGTCCAATTGAATACCATCCATTCACATTGATCTGAGACAATTCGTCTATCCATGAGGCGAGGTACAGGACCTGCAATTTATAATAATAATAATAATAATAATAATAATAATAATAATAATAATAATAATAATAATAATAATAATAATAATAATAATAATAATAAGATAGATTCGCAAAATGCAATCATCCTTTTCAATAATATAATAATAGTGATAATAACAATAGAATTTGTAACTATTTGTAATGGGGTATACAGGGTACCATTGAATAATGCTTGCTGAATTATTTGAACCTAGAATTTTAATTGAATTATTTATTAATGGAAGTAGTTTATTTTTTACAACTCGACTCGTAAGACTAGAGAGATAGTGGAGGTGTTTAATTATTTTATTTTATTTATTTTATTTGTTTATTTATTTTTGTAAAAGGCTGCTCACGCACAATGTGAATACCACGAAAATGTCTCGACAAGCAAAAAGGCGAAGCAAGAATTTATACCTGTGATTTTTCCTCTGCGTTCGATACATAAGGGCCCACAGATCTCAGCAGAAAAGATGACTGACGCATCTGCAAAAAATGAAAATATTCAACAGCTATTATATAATTTTTAAATATGATAATGATAAGATTTTCTGACAGAAGATTCACATCAGAATATCAGATCACATTGCTTTACGTTACAAGTAAAATGTTTTACCTATAATTCGAACAAATATTTTTTTTAATAGATAATGATTAGACTTTCTGACAAGATTCACATCAGACCATCAGATCACACTGCTTTACGTTGCAAGTAATATGTTTTGTCTGTAATGCAAGCCTAAGTTCGAAGAGTAGTATAGTTTACAGTTTATATGGACGACAGTTGTGTTCATGTTATACTCGATGTAACAGAAGAGAATCTTTCTAAGAATCATGCCAAACGAAACTAATTTATATATACTTACACATTAGTGGATCCATTACTTTATTTTCATTCGAAGTCTAGTTAAAAGTTAAGTATATCATAGTTTTACCAGACCACTGAGCTGATTAACAGCTCTCCTAGGCCTAGCCCGAAGAATTAGATATTTTTACGTGGCTAAGAACCAATTAGTCACCTGCCAACGGGACTTACAGCTTATTGTAGAATCCGAACCACATTATATCGAGAAATGAATTTCTATCACCATAAATAAATCACTCTGACTCCGCGCTGGCCGAGCCGAGAATCGAACTTCGGATCACCGGATTAGTAGCCAAGCGCGAAACCCACTCGTCCAACGAGGAACTTCGAAGTCTGGTAATACTTACCGATAATACACAGACCGAGAGTCCCTTTTGAGGTTTTTTGACACTGATGAGAACACCCGTGGTCTAACAAAACCAAAAATTATGGATAATGAGTTTAATGAGATAAATTATTTATGTATAAACTGGAGGTTCAGTTACTTTGTTATCCTTCAAAGTCTGGTGAAGTCCTGTTTGAAGAGGAATAAAACGAAAAACAAAGGCTGCAGACACCTACCCGATTGGTGAAATTCTGTGCCCTGTCCCAAGAGGAATGAAACGAAAAACGAAGGCTACGGACTCCTACCCGATTGGTGAAGTCCTGTGCCCTGTCCCAAGAGGAATGAAATGAAAAACAAAGGCTACGGACTCCTACCCGATTGGTGAAGTCCTGTGCCCTGTCCCAAGAGGAATGAAACGAAAAACAAAGGCTGCAGACTCCTACCCGATTCGTGAAGTCCTGCGCAATGCAGCAGGGAATGGCTACGAAGCCACAGAGGTAGAGAGCACCCACTACTTGTTCCATCTGGAAGCTGGAAAGGAGGCACTTGCAGGTGAAGGTGATGGTGATGATGCTAGAAGCCAAGAGGCTGAGGGAGAGAGGGTGAGCCACGAAATTCATCGCATCTCTCAGCACGCAATGGACCTGAAATTTCGAGAGATGAGTTTCCCAGAGCCTTCTCTTAACTAACCTAACCTAACCTAGCCTAACCAAACCTGAAATCTCAGGAGGTAAGTTTCCCAGAGCCTTCTCTGACCTAACCTAACTTAACTCAACCTGACCTGGCCTAACCAAACCTGAAATCTCGGGAGATAAGTTTTCCAGAGCCTTCTCTGACCCAACCTAACCTAACCCAGCCTTACCAAGAGATAAGTTTCCCAGAGCCTTCTCGGACCTAACCTAACCTAACCCAGCCTTACCTAACCTAACCTAACCTAGGGGCAGAGCAAAAAACAAAAAAAACCGAGGCTAGTGCAATACTGGTTTATACATCCCGGGTCCCCACAAAATAATACAATTACATGCATGAAGTTCACGCATTCTTAATGCCAAGAATTGCCTAGTAACCCTCAGACATTTGGTACTTAAGAGGAGCTCTCTCTCTCTCTCTCTCTCTCTCTCTCTCTCTCTCTCTCTCTCTCTCTCTCTCTGTACTAATACAGTTATTGTAAAACAGGATCCACGTCCATATTTTTCGTTTAATGTACGAACGACCACCGTCTCTCTCTCTCTCTCTCTCTCTCTCTCTCTCTCTCTCTCTCTCTCTCTCTCTCTCTCTCTCATGCTTCTCTTAAAATCCCAACACATTATAAAAGTACAATACTTTATGGAAGAAATCTATAGGTATATTACACGAAATCCTGTCTTCTCTCTCTCTCTCTCTCAGGAAAGAGACATGGGAAAATCCTTATTACTACCAATATTAAATGAAGGAGAAAACACGCAAACCATCATAGTGATGAAAGCGCAGGGTTTAGTTACGAGTAACTCAAAAAGAAAAATAGAGTACTTAGAAGAACTAACCCAAATTGAAAAGAAAATAGATATAATGAATATAAGTGAAACCTGGTATTCCCAAGAGACTGGGAATGATGATCAAATAAAAGGGTTCCAACCTTATAGATCAGATAGAAAAAATAGGAATCAAGGGGGAACCGCAATATATGGGAAAGACAAAAAACAAGGAAAAATATATGAGAAATATAGTAACTCAGAATGTGAACTAATAGCGGTAGAATTTGAATCTGAAAAATTAATGAACATAGTAATATATAGACCTCCTAATACTAAAGAGTTTGACTTAATAATTGAAAAATTGGATGATACATGTAGAAATCACAAGGACTGGACTATTCTCCTATCTGGTGACTTCAACTTTCCTTTCGTAGAATGGAAAGAACGAATAGGAGATTGTGGATGTACTTATACATATAAAAAAGAGAGTAATAGTAGTGCAGAAAATAAGAGGCAATTCGAAAGCTATTAAGATATGCTACTAGAATACAACATTCAACAAATAAATCACCTGCCAACAAAAAAAGGAAAATACTTTAGACCTAGTATTTGTGAACGAGGTGAATTATGTTTAAAGAAATAATAGTTTATAATGCGAGTATTTCAGACCATAATGTCATAGAATTAACAGTTCATTCTAAAGCAAGTGAAAACAGAGATAAGCAAGAAATGAAAAAGTGGGAAGGATATGGAAAATACAACTTCTACAGTAAAAATATAAAATGGTCAGAAATAAATGAAGAATTAAACAAAGATTGGGATAACATTTTCGTAAGCGATGACATAAGGGTAAATACGGAGTATTATATAAAATATTAGAGAAAAATAGTGGATAAATATATACCGAAGAAGAAAAGTAACATCATTCATGCATTACCAAGAGACAGAAGGATCTTGTTCCAGAAAATTCAGAAAGTGGAAAAAAAAGGTCTTGCAAAAAGAAAAAAATGCATGGAAAGTTATAGAAACTAAAAAGTAAGATAGAAAATGCAGAACAAAAGATTATACAATCAAAAGAAAATGAAAAAACGGGAATTGGAAGAAAAAACCCTATTAAAATATCAAGCAAAACCCCAAACTATTATACTCATATGCGAAAGAAGATGAATAAAAGAAGAATAGAAAATAGGCCCGCTCTGAGAATTGAAAGGGAGATTAACGAATGAAAAAAAAGAAATTTGCAACATACTGGCAGAACGATAATAAGAGGAAGAATTCACCCCTAGAAATATGGAAAAATAAGAAATAAATGAAGATAATAATATAGAAGTAAGGGACGAAATAGTGAAATATTTAGCTGACATAGAAATTAATGAAGCTGAATTATTGTGCAGGCAATTAAATGAAATTAAAAATGGAGCTGCTTGCAGGGCTGATTGGAATCCCTCGGTATTTTGTTTAAAAGAAAAGTAAGTTCATTCTATCGCAAAGCCACTTGCAATATTATTAAGAACAAAGTGTAAGATTAACAGGCAAGAAATTTTATGAAAATGAGCACAAATTAGCATTATATCACCCCTACTTTCAAAACAAAGTGGATTCAGACCTTGAGGCAAGTAATATAGGCCTGTGGAGTCCTAACATCACAATTTATGAAAGTGTATGAAAGGGTAATTGAAGAAAAATATTATGAAACATTGTTAAAAAATAAAAAATTTGTTTATTTGTTTAATATAGGAACAACACGGGTTCGTTAACCCGGAAAAAAGTACAAAACCCAACCAACTGTTAGTCCCCCACCTGTGAGAACATATTCAAAAATATGAAAGGCGGAAATTGAAACCAGATGTGGTATATCTAGACTTTGAACAAAAGCTTTTGACAAAAGTAGACCAAATAATATTTATTAGCAAAAGAAAAATTAGAAAACACAAATATCGTAGATAATAATAGGAAGATGGTTAAAAGAAATTTTTAACACAACAGAAAAAACAGATAGTTATTGCGAAACGATTGAGGAAATCGGATGAAAAACCAAGGTAAATATCCGGTGGTGCCACAAGGTACGGTTTGTTAGCTGCAATACTTTTGTTTGTTATTATGGATTGAAGACATAGACAGTAAATTTGTGTAAAGGAATTCCGGTAGTGAGTAGTTTCGCTGATGACAACAAAGAAATAAGTAGAGAAATTACTTGTGAGAAGATAGGAACGCCTCTACAAAGAGACCTTAAACAAAGTATATGATTGGGCAGAGGAAAAGAGAAATAGGATGGTATTTTAACTTCTGAATAAATTTGAACATTCAATAAATTATGGACGACAGAGAAGGAAAGCTATAATGGCCATATAGGGGACCTAAATTAATCCTATGAACTCATAAGACAATCACAAATTAAGGGAAGCAGTTAAAGGACCTTGGTGTGATGATGAATAGGAACCAATGTTATTGCAATGATTCAAATAGCCAATTCGTTTTGGCAAAAATGTTAAAGCAAAAATGGGAAATGTTTGTTACGGCACTTCAAAAACAGAAAAGCTGAATATATGATTTATGCTTTATAAACATATTGTTCGTAGTCCACTGAAAATATTGCAAAATAGATATGGTACCCACACTATCAAAAGGGATATTGCACAAATAGAGAGTGTACAAAAGGTCCTTTACAGCTAGAAAATAGAAGAAGTTTAAAGGACCTTGACATACTGGGAAAGACTATCAATCATTTAAAATTAATATAGGTCTAGAAAGGAGAAGAGGAACGCTAAACATGAATAATTCAAGGCATGGAAAACACAGATAGAAGGAATAACAGAAAATAATCATGGAAACTCGTTTGAAAATTCAGAAAGAGCAAGCAGAGGTAGATTAATATAGGCCCTGCCCAAAACAATACCAGGAAAAAAATAAGGAAAGGCAAGCACAGGACATTAATCCAACTACGCACCAGCATCGATCAAATGCAGCGTCTTTATTCAATGCGTTGCCAGCTCATCTGAGGAATATATCACAGGAGTGAGCGTAGAATGTGTTTAAGAATAAGCTCGACAAATTATCTAAACTGCAAATGCCCAGACCATCCAAGATTGGAAGATGCAAAATAATAACCGGCGGAAGATTGTACTAGCAAACTTCTCCTCGGTAGACATTAAGGAGGTGCCCTCAACTGAGACCTGAGGGCAACCCAAAAACGAAACTGCTAAGGTCCTGTAAGCTAAGGTAATTTGGTCTCTCTCCCTCTCTCTCGGTCTCTCTCCTCTCGGCTCTCTCTCTCTTGAAAAAGCTACTTGTGAAAAACAGGAATCAATGTTTATCAAAGTCTATACTTTTCGTTCGACGTACGAACAACGACTGTCTCTTGATTAAGAAAAAAAAAAAAGCAGATTCCTGATTCTAAACAACACACCATTATTAAATCTTCCTCCAGGTCCATGAGCCTCGTCCCAAACGATGCCCCTGTGAAAATCCCCGCCTGAGGAGCAGCAGCCTGTTTCTGCCCTAGGACTGGGATCAGCTCTCTCCTCGAGCCTCGCACCTTCCTCGAGATTCTGGTGGACGTATATTTCGCTGTTGCCTGGAAGAGAATCAGCACGGACGCCCCGCAGAGGTAATATTTCAGGCTGGCGTAGAGGCTGATAAGGTTCATCTCCCGGGTGTGATAGGTAGCTACGCTCACCACGACACAAGCCAAGTTTGTCAGGTAGAAGGTGACGACGGGCTGGGCCATTCACTTCACTCTGAAAGATCCTTAAGCTCTCATGTAACTGGACCAGATGCTTCCCGTAGAAAGGCAAGAGGAAGTAGATGGTGGTGTTTGCGGTCAAGAGAGCTAAGAGCGATACGGTATAGGCTCCTTCCCCAGCATCGGAGAAGACCTTTTGCTGGTGTATAGTGCTCCATTCTGTCAGGGCCAGCGTGAGGAACAGGATTTTGTCAACTAGAGACAACAGGAAATAAGGGACGGAGAAGACCATCGCCCCGTCTGTGCTCCAGGTGTAATGGAATGCTCCCAGGGGACGGAGGAAAACGAGCAGGAAGTAAATCATATCCAGGAGTTCGTCCTCCATGTTGCTTTGACTATAACAGCCTCTCTTACAGTGGGAATCCTGATATTTTCCTGGAAACGCCTAAATAAAACTGGCACGTTAAGTAGATACGTCTGCAATTCTTTGGCACAGGAAACAGACTAAGAAAAGACCTCTAAATCGAATGATCGATCGGACCAGAGCACCTTCCGTTCTGGCGAAATCGATGGCATCCCAATACATCACGCGTTTTTGCAAACAGTTTGGCATATTTGCTCGTAATGAATGAATATGGATTTTTTCTGTGGTCGACAAACATCTCTCAGCCTTCGCTTGCAGTACGTGTAGGTCATGCCAGGGAGTGACCTTGTACTGTGAACTTGGACTGTAACTTTTAGCATTGACCTGGGGTAGTGACCTTGGACTGTGACCTTGGGATTTGGCCTTGTACTGTGACATTAGACTGTAACTTTTGGCACTGACCTGGGGTAGTGACCTGTGGACAGTGACCTGGGGCTGTGACTGGGGCAGTGACCTGGGGCAATGTCCTTGGACAGTGCCCCGGGGGTGAGATACCATGCATAGCAGAATGATGTTTGTGTGTGTGGATGGTGTGTGTGTGTAACGTGGAAGAAAGTACAATAGTTAGTTTCAATTACAACCAAAGATTCCTCGTGTAAACAAAGTACGATTCTTTCAAAAAGCTCCTTTTTCGACTGGTAGTGCAATAACTACCTCTTCCAATTCTATTCTCAGCCACCCTAGACAAAACTACTCTTAGATTAACCCTTCAAGTGCCCTTGGCAACAGTTGAGGAAAGCGATCCAAGACACACACTCACAGAGGAAATGCTAACTCTGGACAGTACTTGACTGTGTGACTGCTGATGAACAGAAGGAACAATAGCAGTCGAAGTTCCGTGTGACACTTGACCCCATGGAGATTTTACAGTTCAAGTTACAGGCTATACATTCTATAAAGTTATTTTTCATTTACGTTACAATTTTGTATCTTAATTAGATAGTGACCCCTCAGGGGGTCTACCCCGTAGGGGGCTAGTGCCGTCAGTGGACCTCATACGGTGCACTGTAGGCATTACTTAAGCTTCTTTGCAACGTGCCTTCTATAGGCCTCTAGCTGCAACCACTTTTCGTTCCTTTTACTGTACCTCCTTTCATATTCTCTTTCTTCCATCTTACTTTCCTCAACCCTCTCCTAACAGTTGATTCATAGTGCAACTGCTTTGAGGTTTTCCTCCTGTTTATTCAAACCTTTCATACTGTCAATTTCCATTTCAGCACTGAATGTCCTCATAGGTCCCAGTGCTTGGCCTTTGGCCTAAATTTTATATTCAACTCATATTCTATATATGTTTGATATATTTTAAGTCTGTATGTATCGACCTTTGAGGTGTGTTAGTTTAACCCCGTTGGGGACGACGGTAAAAAAAAACATAAACAAAAGTCTGTAAATATGAAGATAATGACACCGAAGTAATATCAGTCCTAGGTAATTACCCCCGAACTTTGATGGCGGGCCACTATCTAGGAATGATCCTAATTTTTTCATCCTTGGTCGAGTATTTCGAGTTAAAAGGAAAATCCTAGAAAACAAAAACACACCTCATTATACAGAGGTTTCCCATTTCCCGAGAGTGTATTATAAATACCAAAGACAGCCCAAATTCCACGAAACCAGATACTGGAAGTCGATAAGCATTGTGGGAAAGGGGAGGGGAGGGTAGGAATGGATGATGGAATCAGGTTCTGAAAAGAGCTTTTAAAATGCAGTTCCTAGGAATACAATCGCAATAGGGCCGGAGGGCCGCCGCTACCGATTCTGAGAATTTCTCTGGAATTGGTATTACCTGATTTTATTATAAAGGACGTGGGGAAGGAAGAACACCGAAGAAGATGGGATGAACTGGAGCTCGATATAATAATAATAATAAACTAATAATAACTAAATAATTAATAATAATAATAATAATAATAATAAGAATAATAATACTACTACTAATTAATGGCATAGAGGTACTGCGTTAACATCGAGAACAGAAGCATGGGGGACGGGGGCAACTTATCTGAAAACCAGTGAAACGAGTGGCTCAAGAAGTGCATGGGGAAGAATAGGACTGATAAAATTAAATAATATCAGGACGACAGGATAATGACAAACAGAACAGGGAAAGGAAAGCGACAACAAACCAATTGCACCGGACCAATACATGAGACAGACTAAAGAACTGGCCAGCGATGACACATGGCAATGGTTACAGTGGGGTAAGGGGGGAGCTCAAGAAGGAAACTGAAGGAATGATAACAGCGGTCACAAGATCAGGCCCTAAGGCAAGCCAGATTATCCAAATCCAAAAACGAAAGATTGGAAATAGACATCTTCCCTCCATATGTTAGGAAGTTGCAATACGAAAAAATGAGACCATAAAACCACATAGCAAGCGAAAAATGTCCGCACTTGGCACAGAAACCATTACAAATAGGTATTGATTCAAGTGTGCAAAAGGCCCATCCACTGGATTCCTGTGCAAGAATACCATACAGCTACCTTTGGCAGTAATAAAGTTGGTAGCGAGCAATCCCAACCTGAAGGAGTGATAGAAAACGATCAGTTCAAACAGATCCTCTGGGACCATGGTATCAGAACAGATTTGGGTTGAATCTGCAAACAGACTAAGACGTTGACGTTGCTTAACAAACCAAAACCAAGAAGAAAGTTAACACTCATTGATGTCGCAATACCATGGGACCACCAGAGTTGAAGAGAAAAGAAAGGGGAAAAAATGGATAAGAATCAAGACCTGAAAATAGAAAAAAGAAGGATTATGGGGAATTCCAGTTGCCAGGTGGAAATTTGTACCACCATAATCCATAGAAAGCACTAGGCACGATCCAAGATCCCTGAAAAGGAATCTTAGAAAAACTAGAGGCTTGAAGTAGCTCCAGGACTCATGGCAAAAAGAGTGTTGATCCTAGAAACGGCAGCACAATAGGTAAGAAGAGTGGATGGATCCCCTAATGGAAGGCAGGATGCAACCCAGAACCCCACTACGAAAATAAATACCACCCATGTCGAATCGGAAGGACTGTGATTCAAAAAAAAATAGTAATAATAATAATAACTAACTAATAATAATAATAATAATAACTTAATAATCAATAATAATAATTAATAATAATTAATAATAACGTCCTTTAAATAAACCTTGTGAACCGTTAATTATTAAATTATTAAAATTAAATTTGTTAATTATTATTATTATTATTTATTATTATTTTATTATTATTTTATATTATTATTTATTATTATTATTATTCTTATTATTATTATTATTTATTTTTATTTTGTTCTATTTTTAATCTTTTTATTTTTTAAATTCTTTTTTTTATTTATTATTATTTTTTTTATTTTCATTTTTATAATTATTATTTTTATTCATTTTTTTTTTTATTTTTATTATTATATTTTTACTTTGTTATTACTTTCATTAAAATTTTACTTTAATTTTTTTATTTTTTATTTTTTACTTTCTAAATTAATAATAATAATAATAATAATTAATTCGGCAAGGAAGACCCTCTCGTAAGACATGTTTTGTTAAAAATGGACTGCTTGCTTCAGCACTATTAATTTCTTGTAAAGAGTCTTCTCTATCTTTCCTAATGACCGGAATTTCTCATTGTTGCTTAGACTTTGGCGAGCAACGTCACCATAGGGCATGGTAAAAGTTCGGTTGAGTCATTTGATTTATTTTTACTTATACAATTTCTCTCTCTCTTCTCTCCTCTCTCTCTCTCTCTCTCCTCTTCCTCTCTTCTCTCTCCTCTCTCTCTCCTCGTAACGCTACCGTTTTCCTCCTGCTCGACAGGACCATTCTCAAGCGATAACTGCTAGAGGGACTTGAATTGCCAGTGGGAGTTGTTGTTGTTTTAAGATTAAGCTGGCTTTATTGCCAGCACGAGCTCTTGCCTCATTAGAGCAGGCCCGTAGAAGTTTCTCAGTGGCTAGTCCATCCCTTTTCCTTTTATTCCTGGTTGTTGCGAGCTCTTGAGTTACGGTCATAGCCACCTCTCCGGTATTAGGTCGGGTTTTCATTGGTTTTCCTGGGAAGGTGACCTCATACGGCGGGCCCCCCCCCCCCTATCTATAGTTTATTGGAACCGTATAAAGCGTTGACCGAGTTCTTGGCAGACCTTCTCTGGTGGGGGTGGTGGGTAATCACCGGTAGCCTCTTGATTGGCTTCTACCTGAGTGACGTCACCCCTGGTATTATTCTCATTGTCCGGTGTTCGTTTCATGCACGCTTGGTACTTTCGTTGGGGGGAGGGGTGTGGTTCCTCCTCACCACCACGTCGGTATTCAAAAGAAGCTTCTTGGGGTGGTATTAAGGGGAGGTCTTTTCTTCGAGGATGAGCAGCGCTTCTAGGAGACTCAGACGTCGTGGCTCAGGTGGCTCTCCCGATGATCCCAATAGAGGGTTAACCAAGGCTGAAGTCCCCTGGATGGGCGGAAGGTGGACTGCGTTGGTTGCGGCATTTAATGGTACTGATGACACGGTTTGGCATCCCTTTTTTGTATGTCTTCCGTACTAGGGTTCCCGTTGTGAGACGTTCAAACTTTGAGGAGTCGGACAGGATAGCGTCGAGCTTTCTCATGGTATTCCTCCGTTGTTATTTAAGACTAAAGCGGCCGTTCTTGAATCTGCCCGATCGGCACAGTAATGGCTTCCTTTTTGGCCTTCAACTCCTTAGGCTGCTTTCCCTTCATCTCTCTGGCGTGAAGATGCCACTGGTAGTGGTGGCCCCCTCTTCCGAGGGGGGAGGCAGGAGGGAGGCGTCTGTTTTTTGGACAATAGTTCCGGGTCTCGAGCTGTTGGATGGAGTCGAGGCAGGGAGTTCGTGTCATCATTACCATTAACTGCCGCAACCAACGCAGTCCACCTTCCGCCCATCCAAAGGGACTTCAGGCCTTGGTTTACCTCTATGGGAAACGTGAAAACCCATAAGGCAAGGTCCAAACCCTCTCCGCCCGCGTTATCCAGCCAGACGCCCCCCCTCGCTTAGTACGCCTTGGCCGAAGCGCCTCAATCAAATTTTTTGACTCCCTCGTTCTTGAGCCGCTATAGAACTGGCGGTTCATACGGTGGAGTTGTCCTTGAATAAATTCGCTTTACTTCCCCCGGCACCGGCCATCATAGCATCCCGTTGACGTAAAGAATCCCTATTTACCAACGTTTTCCCGTGACGAGACCATAGACATCATTCATGGATCGGAGTCTTACCGAGACCCACGTCGACGGCCCCACTCAATCTCCCAGAAAGCCTCTTTGCGCCTCCTTTGCTTGGACATCTGTACGGAAGGGGAGGGCCCCCTTTCCTCCCCCACCCACGAGGACAAGATTTTGTTCCCGTCAAGTAAAAAGATGGCAGTTGCCATGGGCTCTCCTCTGGGAGTCCTTTTTCCAACCTTCTATATGGGCAACCGTAAAGAGGGTGGGTTCTTCCCCATTAAGCCAGCACCCCCGGCAAATTACGCCCGTTAACATAGGACGATATCTTCGTGCAAGTTGACACCGAGGATGAGGTAGAAGTCCTTGCCTTAACGTCGCCGATTTCCGCAACTGCGCCAATGTCTGATGATCGTGCTAAAACTTATACAGTCGGAGTTTAGCACCAACGATCGGCTCCCGCCCTTATCCTCGACGTCCTTATAACGAAGACCAGGAACGACGGTCTCCGCACTTCTGTCTATACGAAGAAAACTAATTTAGGAATGTTTGCCTCAACGGGGAATAGACGAGCATCCAAGACAGGTTTTTAAGAACACTACTGTCAGGGCCTTTGTGAAAAGGGCCCCTCTTCCATCCATTGTTCTATTCCTACCTGGCAGGACACACACCTCGATCTTGATTAGAGCTTCACAGAATGCAATCGTGAATTAACTGAGTATTTCCAATAAGGCTCATTCAATCGAGAAGTGCGGTACCGCCCTCCGAAATAAGATGGCTACTCGAACAAGGACAAGACCCACGAATCCCGGCCCCACCGAGAACATCACGATTATATTATAAAGGCCTTTATGCATTCTCAATTACCTCGGAGTGAGGATAAGGCGATGAAGAAGGATCATTAAAAGAAAACATCCTCCCCATTGAAGAAGGAGCAAAGATAGTGGAACCTTGATTAATAATACTTAACAAAAAAACCAACGTAAAACAAAAGACCTTTAATTTATGAAAAATAACCCCTCACCCGCCATCAGGAGGACCCCCTCAAAGCAGTACGCAACGTAGTCTTACCCAATTAAATCATATACCCGCCGGGATGTACCTGGGAAGTACATTGGGAATGACTACCCATGGCGTCTTTGCGAAGAGAATCTCCTGTCATGCCCAAGAAGGGGCTATCAAGAACCCACGGCCCCTCAGCCGGCCCACCGAGACACAATCTCCCTGCGACTTGTATCATACCGTAACACCAGGATAATTAGGGAGAGCACCCGACCCTCGCCGTCTGCGCCTTCCTGGAGGCTGGTTAACTTCCATCCAGGAGCAAACAGGGCCCTCCATAGAACACGAACACAGGCAGGCCTTTTTTGCTCCCGACCTGCATCCGAAGAAAACACTCCAATAACGGGCAAACATCACCGGAGTCGCGCCCCGAAAACACCTCAATTCCAAGACGACATTAATACCACACGAATAATACCAGCAGTTGACATTAATACGAATGAATAATACCCAGCAATGTGAACATTCACAGCGGCCTTTAACCAATCAAAATGAAAGCCCTGGCGTTGAATTGATATGGCATCTGAGAAGATCGGCGCGCCTGCTAGGCATGCGAATTGGGAGCTGGCTTGAGCCCACAGCCAGGCAGCCCAATTGAAAATGGGAAAAAAGAAGACTCCCCCCCACCACGAGCCAATGAAAAAGGCAGCTGCACGACGACCCCCCGCTGCGCCACCGCAATATAAGCAGCTGGACTCCCACCTTCCTCGACTTCACAGTTTGCAGCTCGGCCTCCGTAGCAGTTAACATCTCCCTCCTGAGACCTTCTCTGGCGAACGTGGAGCGACAGTCGCCATCCCAGTCGACTGATAGCGGCGAGAATTTCCAGCGATTTTCGGTTGGAACTTTTCGGCGATTGACGACGAGACCGACCGAGATTATAATTCTCGAGAGAAATTCTTCTCAATACTTAATTAAGAAAAACTTTCATATTGAACATCTGTTTCTCCAAAATAATTTTTCAATTTACTTTAAAACAGTTCCATCCTCCTGGCCTAAAATTCGGTAGCCGTTGGGGTCTGGAAAACTCTGAATTGAAGGCAGGGTCTAAGGGCGGACAAAAAACTTTATCCTACTCTCGCAATCCTTATTTGTCAAGTAGCACAGGGACGATAGGCTGGTGTCTCTTCATTAAACCAAGGTTTAGGCCCTTCAGGCAAAATTAAAAAAATTATAACAACACAACCACAATACACTACATTCTCTTTCTCTCTCTCTTCTCTCTCTGTCTCTTCTTCCTCTCTCTCTCTTCTCTCCTCTCTCTCTCCCCTCATCTCCCCTCAGATTATAGATGAAGGACGAATGCAGCCATAGGACCCTGTAACCCAGCCCCCACCCACCCCACCACTGCAGAAGCACCTTGCAGAACCGGAAACGGACAACACGTCTTTTCTTTTCCTTCCTTCTTTTTCAGATGCCCCTGAAGCAGTTTACACCTCGGCTAGACTCCTCCACCTCCTCTGAAGAAGAAAACCACCACAGCCACTTCAAGAGGACCAAAGGAAAACCCCCCTTGCCATGGCAACCCAGATGAATGGATTTTCCAGCTCGTCCAGCGAACAGAAAACAAACGCAAACAACCAAGGACCAACCAGCAGCACCTTCACCCTCACTATGGAAAATTACCCTTGATAACTCCCTCCAACAGGAACCAGTTGCTTATTTGAATTCGTTAAGGTACCCTCGAAAAGAAGGGTAAGTTTGTTCAAGGTAAGAACCCCACTACCAGGGGAGAACTTAATCCGCCAATTACCCTTCAGACCTGAATACAAATGATATTATGAAAAACAATCCTGCCAGCTTTGAAATTCCGTCAATCCTGACGAACTCCATGGCAAAGATATTACCCTATGCCAATTGCCCCTTTGCAATTTTGAAAAACCAGGGTTATTCTGGTTAAAATCCCAGGGTAATCAAGCAGAGAGATTGCCACAACAAAAGGACCCAAACCCCAGCCAACCCGAACAAAGTCCATAGTAGAATGGAAAGGAACCTCAGCCTAAGTTCACTGGACCTTTGGCATGTGGGGCTCCTTCCCCCCACCATGGACTTCACCCCATAAGAACCTCTGGAGATGTTTTTTCTTTAAAAAATGTTTAAGGAGAGTAGGAGGAACAACCATCGCAGTGCCTGGCACCGCCAAACGCCATTTGTGGTGTTATGTCGTTTGGGGAGACATCCCACAAAAACTCTGCAACGACAAGTTTTAAGAATGGACAAGAAACAAATGCCAGATGCCCCGCATGCAAGGTGGGAAATCACCGTGCATGGAAAACAGAAAAATGCCCGATAAGGCTTACCAGCAAAAATTGGACACTCTTAAATAGGAATCACAACCTCGGCAGGCCTCCCTGGACACAACAACACCACACAGGACCATACCACAACAACAGCAACACTAACAGCATCCTTCCCCACTACCCCAGCAGGGATCAAGGTCCTTTGCTGCTGCAGTTAGGGGGTTGCAACAAGCCCCCAAAAACACACAGACACAGTCCTATGCTGCTGCAGCTGGAGGGCCTAGACCCAACAGGACTCAAAGTCAGCCTCAACCTCAGAAAAAGGAACACAAAAACACTCCCCAAACACACCCAGACCAACACACACCAACGAAACAAATAACAAACACTAGAAGAAAAATCAGTTTCTCAGAATCGGCCAAGCGGACTAACACATACATCCTAACCTCTCCAGTTCCCGAAACCCGACAAATCCTCCTCACTCCAAATCCTAAAACTAGCTCCACTGTTCCTGGCTCCCCAAAGCCATATAACCCAGTCTCCCCTCCTCCTTGTACCCCACAAAGCAACAGGTTTGAAGTTCGCCAGAACTAAACCAAGACAAATACATCGCACAGACTCAAGACCTCACAAATCTACTGGTGCAAATGCTATTCAAGTTTGCAGAACTAACAGGATCAAACTTCTCAGAGGAAATAGCTAAAGAAGTCGTTGACAAGTGCATAAGAACGTCCAAAGGACTCTTCGCATCACCATGCCTACACTAATAAACAACAACAGTGCAAATGGCACTACAAATACACCCGGTGTCAGTTTCATCCCAAGTAATAGTACCAGGTACATCTCCAGTGCCAGGGCCAACCTCAGAGTTGGTAGTCAAGGCACATCAAGTGCAAATGACGAGCTAGGAAACAACAACAACACAAATGACTGCAGAGACACAGACACTATAAAAATCCTCCAGTGGAACATACTAAGTGCAAACAATAAATACGCATTCCTGCAAGCACACACACAAACAAATAACTATGACATCATAATGTTACAAGAAACACTTGTAAGGGAAAACGCCAAATTTTCATTTAAATGGTACAAAGTGTACAAAACACCATACACAGACGATAAAAGAGGACTAATCACCCTAGTTAAAAACACAATCCCCTCAAAGAAGGTAGACAACATCCCTTGCGGAGATGATGTAGAATCACTCAGCGTAAAACTCACACTTGCAAACACAACACTGACGGTACACAACATATACAGGGCTCGGGAAAACACATTCGAAGGGGAAGCACTCTTCAGTGCAGCGACACAGGAAAACACACTAATTGGAGGAGACTTCAACGCACATCACCCAAGCCTGAACTCTACACAACAAACAAACACAACTGGAAGACATCTACACCAGTTATCATGTGAATTCCCAGAGGTGTGCCTATTAAACAGTGGAGAGCCAACTCACCTAAAAGGAGGAAGACTAGATCTTACCTTCACAAACTCCGCCCTAAAGGAGCAAGCAACATGGAAGCTGCACGAGACCCTCACAAGCGACCACATAGCCATTGACATTGGCCTACGGCTCAAAAAGCTGCCCCCCATACCACCGCCACCAGAAAGATGGAACCCCAAGTTTGCAAACTGGGCTACATTTGAAGCCATAATGACGAGATGGGCGAGGAACTACCTTGAAAACCCTGCAAACGATATAGAACTCTTCTATGAAGAGTTCATCATCAAACTCAGAGAGGCAGCAAACATGTCCATGCCAAAGATCAAACGATCCAAGATCGATCACAAAGATGCATGGTACTACTGTGAAAGGGTCAAAGAACTCAATGCCAGAGTCAACAGAGTGCGGAAACTCTCCAGACGGGAACCATCTGACGAGATGCACAGACTTCTCAGAGAGGTAATAGCCCACGCAACTGAAGAGACAAAAGAAATTAAACAACAGGCATGGTATGATTGGTGTGCAAACATCAGCAGACAAACTCCAGTAACCCAGATCTGGAGATTCCTTGCAAAAATTGCAGGGAAAGGAAGAACAGCGCAAAGCATCTACCCCAACCCACAAGAAGAAGCTGACAATATAGCCAGAAACTTCGCAGAAAGGACAAAATCCCACAACCCTCCCCAAACAACACGGGAAAAAATAAATGAAATTTCCCCAGCAAGATGGAGGGAAATCAATACTGCCTGCAACACACCTGATGACACAGACACACCCTTCACTATGGAAGAACTAAACAGCGCACTCAGCAAGGGGAAAAGAGACACAGCCCCTGGAGCAGATGCAATCACTTACAGCATGCTGAGACACATGGAGACCCTGCCCAAAAACAGGCATATCTACTCCTGGTAAACAGGACATATGCAGAGCACACCAGGCCAAAGAAATGGCAACAGCAAGACACACAACCAATACCTAAGCCAAAAGAGGAAGGCGCATATAGGCCGATATCCCTCATCAGCTGCACTGAAAAGGTTGCAGAAAGAATGGTTCTGAACAGACTACTATGGAAAGCAGGGCCCCTACACCATAGGCTCTATGCCTATAGGGAAGGAGTAGGCACCCATGAGTGCCTCACAGATGTGCTAAGTGCCATAAATGGCAGAAAATCCATAGTGGTCTTCTTAGATCTAGAAAAGGCATATGAATTGGCCAATGCAGCAACCATCCTCTCCTCCCTAGTCAGAAAGAGGATCAAGGGCAACCTGCTTACATGGACAAAAGGATATATGCAAGACAGAGAAGCAAGAGTAGTGTTCCAAGGCAGAATGTCAGAATACTACTCTCTTGAAAACGGCACTCCACAGGGGGGCATTCTAAGCCCCTTCTTATTCAATGTTCTTATGTTAATGTAGCCTGTCTCGAGCTACCACAAGGAGTAGAGGTCTTCATATATGCTGACGATGTTTGCATCGTCAGCTCCGGCCCTCAAAGACAGCTCCAAAAGATGCAAGAAGCCTTGCAAAATCTTGAGGACAAGTGCACACAACTGGGACTCAAAATCAACAGAAATAAGACAAAAGCCATGGCAATAAAACATGATCAAAATCCACCCAACCTTCTACTGAAAGAAGACGTCATTAGGACTGGGCGGTGGATAGCTACACATATCTGGGAGTCTGCATTGCAGATTCACTATCTCCTGAGAAGCAAATACAGCTCCTCCAAGCCAAAACAAAAATAGGGCTTAATGCCCTAAAGAAAATCACATCATTGCAAGAAGGTGCGACATACCATCTGCTCAGGAGGTTCTACATACAAACCATCAGAGCACAAGTAGAATACGCAGCACCAGTCCTGACAAATCTCAGAAAGGATCAACAGCAGAGGCTGGAAGTCATCCAAAACAACGCAATGAGACTTATACTTGGAGCCCCAATGTGGGCAAGAATTTGTCTCTTGAGGGCAGAGACACAACTGCAGTCTCTCAAGCACAGGATAGGCCAAAGAAATATTGCCATTCTGTGCAAAACCATCAGAAACGACAGAAATGGACCACACAAAAACAAAATGCAAGCGTGTATAAACCTGCACGAAGAACTAGACCCGCCCAAAACCTATGCGGGCAGTATACTCCAGACACTGAGAGAACTGGGTATGCAGGACACAGTGAAACACATAACAAAGGATGTCCCACCTGAGGGATACCAAAAACCACCTCCCTGGGTCGAAGACCCAATCCGGTATAACTTCACAATACTACCGGCAAACAAAGCACTGTGCACAGCAGCACAAATGAAAACTGCAGCAGAAGAAGCAATCGGGAACACAGCAGCTGAAAAAACAATATATTACACTGATGGCTCAGTTGACCCAGAAGTTCCAGCAACTGCAGCAGCAGTGGCTGCCCAAGACTTCAAAGGAAGCTGGAGGCTATCCAACAACGCCTCCATACTACAAGCGGAACTAATGGCAATCTTAAAAGCCTTAGAAAATTCCAATTTAAAATAAGGACACACAACAGTGCATATTGACTCCAAAGGAGCAATACTCGCTATCAAAGCGACAAATCCAAAAGGAAAAATGTGACACTGATAAACAGCCATAAAATCATTTGGCCAATTCACATCAAGCTGCTGGCAGGAGAGTCACACTAAAAACTGGATACCCCAGCCATGTGTGGGAATCCAGGGAAATGATGAAGCTGACTTCCTTGCCAAAAGTGCCCCTCAGCTGCAGTACAGTAAGCATAAAAGTGTAACCATCCATAACACACCTAAAGGAAATGGCAAAAAGCTATGCCAAACTCCAAGAAGAGAGTGAAGTACGACGTCACTATCTACAAGAGTCAAGGACGTACAAGTGGTATGTTGATGTCACAAATCTAACACCGCATGACATCACAAAACAAACCACTAGAAAACTCTCAGTCAATCACACACAGATTAAGGCTAGGATACCTCTGCACCTGGCAAATGATAGGAAATGAGGGCAGGTTATGTTCAGTACTGTGACGAGAGGCAATCCAGCCCCTCGAACACTACCTACTAGATTGCCCAGAGACACAGTCTTTCAGATCGAACCTAACTGAAATAGAGCTGACACCAGCACAGATCACCAGACACATCTTGAATAACATAGGGACACATGGGAATCTCCTAATGTCTCACCCACCTCCCAGGTAAAAAGATGAATCACACGGCATTTTTCCATAGACACATGGGAATCTCCTATTGTCTTGTAAACAAAAACCAATGAAAGCCACACAATGCACAAACCCTCTACTTCACTGGTTGCAATGGGAGTCATAAACATCTTTGGGAGCATATGTATAAGTGTGAGTATGCATGAACATGTATATATACTATAATACTTGCTTAATGTTGGTTTGATATATATTGCAATATTTTCAGATGCTACACACATGTATATATATTGTGCCTAAAATGTTTATAGGTAACGCCTTCTTTCCCTCAAACTAAAACTCGCTTCCTTCTTCCTACTCAGCACTCTTCAGCTAGGCTGAGTCTCACTGCTATAAAACTTTCTCTCCTACTGATGGGTACCGTAAGGTTCAAAGGGGTTGCAATCCTGCCTGTCACCCTATCTCCTTTCCAAAACTAACCGCCAAAGCACTGTTTTTTGTATCTTTACAGATATTCCAGCTACGGGCTGCTCTAGGAGCAAGAGCCCGTGCCAGCACAAGGCTGGCTTAATCTCCAACAACAACAACTTCTCACTTCAGTCCTTCACCTACCTCCGCCCAAGAGGATGTCTGAGGTTTATTCAGACGAAACGTCCGGAAAGAATAGAAAGAATAGAAAAGAAATAGAATTTAACATCAATTCTATCTGTAATAAACTCTACGGGATATACCCGAAAATTTGACTACCCTAACTGAAATTTTTACCAATAAAATCCAAGGGTTCGAAAGCTTTCTGTAAAGTCTTCAAAATGATACACAGACTTTTTACACTTTGTATTATTGTGGACCCTTTAGAACAAAATAATAATAATAATAATAATAATAATAATAATAATATAATAATAATAATAATATAATCATAATAATAATAATAATAAAATAATAATAATAATAATAATAATGATAATAATAATAATAATAATACCGTTGTCTGTTTGTGATTGATTCCTTGAAGTGATAACCAAAAACTGAAGAAGAATATATAAATAGATTTCAGCTGTTTATGCATATTGGATCTTGGTTTCTGTTCCTGCAGATTTATACACCACCAAAACAAATTAATTCCATGCAGTAATTTGTTAGTATACGGGACACGTATTTGTGAGAAAATATTCGTACATACAGAATGACATCACACCCCCGGGTGGGTGGAGTGTTACCTCGTCTACAAAATCTACAGAGTTCACAACATAAAAAATCTGAACAGTTCTTATTCCTTTTAGATATATTAAGGCTTCTAACTCCTCTGCTCTCGGTTTTGGCAATTGTGTCTGTAACACCTGTTTTTCTAGACCATTGGAATTAAGACGTTTTGGGTCTCATTTTGCCTGTATGTGCTTGTATCAAATATAATGAGTGATTATTGTGAAGCACTCTTGTTCATTATGATTTAGCTGCGAGTATATCTCCACATCTCCACATTCCTAACACCCTATGCAAGTACATAAAAGGATAAAGCAGTGATTTTAATGCCTCTTCTTCCGTGTGTTTAACACTTCAAACTTTTCAGCTTTTATTATTGTAATGAGGTGGCTTTGTTGTCGTTCTCTCTCTCTCTCTCTCTCTCTCTCTCTCTCTCTCTCTCTCTCTCTCTCTCTCTCTCTCTCGGTGGAGACGCTGCTGACAAAAAAGATTTGATTTGACATTCCGATGAGCTGGACTTGATGCTCCGAGGAAGGCAGCCTGTCATAATGGTGTATTTCATTACCTGGACGAACAGGTGTGGCGGTTTCTGCTAAAATGGCCCAAAGATCTGCATACTAGATTTACGAGGCAGCTTTCATACTAGGAAAAACATTGTTGACAGACTTGAGATCTTCCTACAAAATTAGACATTCTGGTTTTTGGTTTCGTGTAACGTTTTATTTTCTGGTTTGATTGCATTCAGCAGATGAAACCTATTCTTATGGAACAAGACCACCAAATGGCCCATTGACTTAAAATTCCAGCTTCCATAGAATATGTTGGTTTTAACCACTCACCGCTGACCCCACACGTGCGACAGTAGCTGATAATGATACAGAGCCAGTATCTGTAGGTATGACGAAATGGAGACCCTTACTTTTTTTCTATAGTATGTTACAGTATCTGTAGGCATGTCAAAAAGGGTACCTTTTTCTGGTTTCTACAGTATCCTACAGTATCTGTAGGCATGGCAAAAAGGGGAACCTTTCTGGTTTCTGCAGTATCCTACTGTACCTGCAGGCATGTCAAAAAGGAGACCCTATTTTTGGTTTCTACAGCATTTTACAGTATCTGTAGGTATGACTAAAAGGGTACCTTTTTTTGGTTTCTACAGTATCCTACACTATCTGTAGGCATGTCAAAAAGGGGACCATTTTCTGGTGTCTACAGTATCCTACAGTATCTTTAAGTAATGCCAAAAAATAGGCCTGTTTTCTGGTTTCTAAAGTATCCTATAGTATCTGTAGGCATAGTAAAAATGGTATACCCTTTTTTTGGTTTCTACAGTATCCTACAGAATCTGTAGGCATGTCAAAAATGGTATGCCCTTTTTCTGGTTTCGACAGTATTTTACAGTATCTGTAAGGAATGTCAAAAGAGGACCCTTTTCTGGTTTCTACAGTATCCTACAAAGTTTGCAGGAACACCAAACAACGTTTTAATTTAGCGAATAAAAGGAATTTATTCTTTCCGATCAAATTAGATGGTAAGAAGCATTCCTTCGTAGATGAAATTAACAGCGTTTTAATTTAGCGAATAAAAAGAGTTTAGTCTTGACGATTAAATTAGAACGTAGGAAACTTTTTGTTTATTCTGTATGTGGAATTGACAGAGTTTTAA
>NC_061091.1:80002307-80019807 GCF_015104395.2 Macrobrachium nipponense | reverse complement strand
CAGTGTGTGTGTGTGAGTGTGTGTTCTTTCGTTTTTAAATGTAGCAGACGACGAGATACATTGATAAAATAACCTTCCTCTAGAGCTGTTCAAAGTTGGTGTTCCTGACTTTCCAATGAGGGCTACAAAGGGAGAAATTCCGACGCCTTTCGATTTTCGTTTGGTGTAAGTCTTGCTAAGATAAAAAAAAAAAATCCATATCCTCCAATAACAGTATATTTACAAAAGCTGGTTTGCTTTCGACGGTATTTTTCGAATTATGTACAAATTCAATGAAATCGAAAACTCAAAAAAAAAAGAGAAATATGTTTAAATCTGATTGGTGTTGGCTAATCTGAACAGCCAAACTTAAAACCATTTAAATGGCAGGAAAACGCATGCAATAGCCCCAAAAAGGATAAATATTATATTACTTAAACAGAGAAGTATTTGATCATATAGTGTGCAAGAATCACATTCCATATTTCGCCAAAATAAAGAGCTTTTAAAATCAGTTGTTGTTGGACTATTTGGACTGACATTCTTGCAATTATTTCTTCAAGATGTTGACATATTAATGTATCTTTAGGTGAAATCCAAAATGGACTTTCTTTCGAAAAGTCACGAGAAAAACAATCGTTTAAAACTGACTGAACGGTCTGGAAGTCCTTTTAGGATATCAATTTTGCAAAGATTTCTTTTGCCTGATATTTGTCTGCAGCAAAGGCAAAATCTGCGTGGATGTAAGTCTTTTTTCTGTAATGAAATGCATCCCTGAATGACCTGGCAGGAAGCATACAGGGTTTGTTTTCGGGGATTATTTGGTCGGGAAGAAACTTAAAAGATTGGCAGTATTGACACTCGGTGTTCCTTGTAGCCAGTGATACTAGCATGCCAAAATATGTCAAGATGATAATCTGGGAACAGAAGGAGAATTATTACCTTATGTGCTACTTTTTTGTAAATACGAATAAATTTAATATGGCAACATTTATTCCTCTTTTACGTACACTCAGAGTATTTGCAAATTTTAGAACAATAATACGTAACATATTACAAATGCTGGTGGTAATCGTGGCTTGTCTTAGCCTACGAACCGAAAATCATTTTATTACCAGAACCAAAATCACAGTACCTCTCGCTAACTTTTTAAATAAATTTCAGAATGATCTCGATTAGCAGCTCACACCCAAACAGTGACAACGCTTTTTTAATATAGTCGTCGCCTTAAGGCATTTAGAAGAATTTTATTCAGCCTCGATATGGAAATCACAATATAAACGCGTTTGAGTTGTGGATTTGACTTGGTGTGGAGATGGCTGTAGTGCAGATTTCCTCTGAGCAGTCAAGTTCTGAGGACTGGTTCTGCGTAGTACTTCCAGGTTGCCTGAGATTCTGCCCTAGTTTAGTGACCTCCATGACTGAATCTGTAATAAATTTATAACCTGGTTTTCATACATGTGACAGACAATCAGCAAGAGTCTATTTATGTGATTAGAAAGGAATATAGATGTACTTGAATCTATTTAGTGCTTGTGAAGTAGCCTAGTCGAGAATACTGCCTGTGTTGTGTTGGAGTAATTTCAAGAGAGATCATTCAATTCCCAAGATAGATAATGAGATATAATGGATTCTGAACCATATTCTGACATGCATAGGCTAGGCCCATTGCTTGCAAAGCCAAACACAAGTGACATTTTGCAATCTCTCGACTTGGATTCGAACGTGGTTCTCTCGCCAGTGAGGAAAAGACATCATTACTGGGAAAAAATATTTCCAGCGGCCCCCATTTGAGCAGTTCAGGGCATCTAAAAAGGGGTATTGTGGCACCCCTGTTCTTGTCATGCATTGGGTATACAGCAAGACACCTCAAGGTATTATGACTGGGAAATACTGAGATATAATCGTACACTCTGTATCGACTAAGGACGATAAAATCAAAATTATTTTTATTTCTGTTCATCAGTCAAGCTGTTACAAGGAAGACTTCTACTAGCTGCTTGTCCCCAAGTAAGTCAGTTTGTGGTGTTTACATTTCTGGTTTCGTTCATGGTAGGGATGAATGGAACCATTATACGGAAATATTTGTATTTTTCAAAAGTCATTTTTTGTGAAAAGTCCCGCTCGATAGTATATGAACATTAATATGTTCTATTTAGTTTGTAGGTTAGTTTAAAGTAACATGGCCTTATGCCAGCATGGGCTCTTTCTGTGGGTGAGGTAAAGCGTAAATTGGAGTAGGAGGCTAGTGTGAACCATGGGACCCCACCAACCCAAATAAACAACTCAAAAAAGCCATTTTTATCTAGTTACACGGACAGTCGAATTTATAATGATTTTCCATAATAGCTGTTTTATCCTTTTTATCTTTTAAATTATGTTGCAAATTGCAAAACGATGGCTTACATAAAATATGATTATTTTAACATAAAACCTTTAAATAAGAAAAGTACTTACTGGTTTTCGAAGCTTGAAAAATATTTCGAGAAAGTATTAATAACTTTGTACCACAAGATTCCTTTTTACCTTAACCGATGGTCAGGAAATAAGTTTTACGACAATATAAGATGCGAAGAGAGAGAGAGAGAGAGAGAGGAGAGAGAGGAGAGAGAGACGAAGAGGGGAGAGATAGGAGAGATTAGAGAGAGAGAGAGAGCGAGAGAAGAGAGAGAGAGGAGAGAGATACTTCGGAGTTTTAAATTTAAAGAGAGAGAGAGAGAGAGAGAGAGAGAAAAGAGAGAGAGAGAGAGAGAGAGAGACAGACAGACAGACAGAGAGAGAGAGACAGAGAGACAGAGAGAAAGAGAGAGAGAGAGAGCAGAATACTTCAAGTTTACAGTCTATCTTTTATTGTTATAAAGAGAGAGAGAGAGAGAGAGAGAGAGAGAGAGAGAGAGAGAGAGAGAGAGAGGAGAATACTTCAAGTTTACAGTCTATCTTTTATTGTTATAAAGAGAGAGAGAGAGAGAGAGAGAGAGATTTTAAAAGGGGCTACCTTCTATTGTTACAAGAGAGAGAGAGAGCATTTTTTCCATTTTAGGTAATCTACTGTTTACTGTTATTAGAGAGAGAGAGAGAGAGAGAGAGAGAGAGAGAGAGAGAGAGAGAGAGAGGAGAATACTTCAAGTTTACAGTCTATCTTTTATTGTTATAAAGAGAAAGAGAGAGAGAGAGAGAGAGAGAGATTTTAAAAGGGGCTGCCTTCTATTGTTACAAGAGAGAGAGAGAGAGAGAGAGAGAGAGAGAGAGAGAGAGAGAACATTTTTTCCATTTTAGGTAATCTACTGTTTACTGTTATTAAAAGAGAGAGAGAGAGAGACCTTACCTTACCTTACAGACCTTACAGTTCGTTCGGGTTGCCCTAGGTCCCTCAGTGTGAGGCACCTCTAATGTCTACCAGAGAGTTGCTAGTACATCTTCCGGTATATTTTGCATCTTCCAATCTTGGATGGTCTGGGATGCAGTTTAGATATTTGTCGAGCTTATTCTTAAACACATCTACGCTCACTCCTGATATATTCCTCAGATGAGCTGGCAACGCATTGAATAGACGCTGCATTATCGATGCTGGTGCGTAGTGGATTAATGTCCTGTGTGCTTTCCTTATTTTTCCTGGTATAGTTTTGGGCACTATTAATCTACCTCTGCTTGCTCTTTCTGATATTTTTAGTTCCATGATATTTTCTGTTATTCCTTCTATCTGTTTCCATGCCTGAATTATCATGTAGCGTTCTCTTCTCCTTTCTAGACTATATAATTTTAATGATTGTAGTCTTTCCCAGTAGTCAAGGTCCTTAACTTCTTCTATTCTAGCTGTAAAGGACCTTTGTACACTCTCTATTTGTGCAATATCCTTTTGATAGTGTGGGTACCATATCATATTGCAATATTCAAGTGGACTACGAACATATGTTTTATAAAGCATAATCATGTGTTCAGCTTTTCTTGTTTTGAAGTGCCGTAACAACATTCCCATTTTTGCTTTACATTTTGCCAAAAGAATTGCTATTTGATCATTGCATAACATGTTCCTATTCATCATCACACCAAGGTCTTTAACTGCTTCCTTATTTGTGATTGTCTCATTATTAGGTCCCCTATATGCATATAGCTTTCCTTCTCTGTCTCCATAATTTATTGATTCAAATTTATCAGAGTTAAATACCATCCTATTTTCCTCTGCCCAATTATATACTTTGTTAAGGTCTCTTTGTAGAGCGTTCCTATCTTCATCACAAGTAATTTCTCTACTTATTCTTGTGTCATCAGCGAAACTACTCACATTACTGTCTATGTCTTCAATCATAATAACAAACAGTATTGCAGCTAACACCGTACCTTGTGGCACACCGGATATTACCTTGGTTTCATCCGATTTCTCATCGTTTGCAATAACTATCTGTTTCTGTTGTGTAAAAATTCTTTTAACCATCTTCCTATTTTATCTACGATATTGTGTTTTCTAATTTTCTTTGCTAATATATTATGGTCTACTTTGTCAAAAGCTTTTGCAAAGTCTAGATAAACCACATCTGTTTCATTTCCGCTTTTCATATTTTTGAATATGTTCTCACAGTGGACTAACAGTTGGGTTTGTGTACTTTTTCCGGGTACGAAACCGTGTTGTCCTATATTAAACAAATTATTTTTTATTAAATGTTTCATAATATTTTTCTTCATTACCCTTTCATACACTTTCATAATATGTGATGTTAGACTCACAGGCCTATAATTACTTGCCTCAAGTCTTGATCCACTTTTGAAAGTAGGGGATATATGCTAATTGTGCTCATCATAAATCTTGCCTGTATCTACACTTTGTCTTAATAATATTGCAAGTGGCTTTGCGATAGAATGAACTACTTTCTTTAACAAAATAGCAGGGATTCCATCAGGCCCTGCAGCAGCTCCATTTTTAATTTCATTAATTGCCTGCACAATATCAGCTTCATTAATTTCTATGTCACCTAGATATTCACTATTTTCGTCCCTTACTTCTATATCATTATCTTCATTATCTATTCTAGGGGTGAATTCTCTCTTATATCGTTCTACCAGTATGTTGCAAATTTCCTTTTTTTAATTCGTTAATCTCCCTTCAATTCTCAGAGGGCCTATTTCTATTCTTCTTTTATTCATCTTCTTCGCATATGATTATAATAGTTTGGGGTTTTGCTTGATATTTTATAGGGTTTTTTCTTCCAATTCCCGTTTTTCATTTTCTTTTGATTGTATAATCTTTTGTTCTGCATTTTCTATCTTACTTTTTAGTTCTATAACTTTCCATGCATATTTTCTTTTGCAAGACCTTTTTTCCACTTTCTGATTTTCTGGAACAAGATCCTTCTGTCTCTTGGTATGCATGAATGATGTTTACTTTTCTTCTTCGGTATATATTTATCCACTATTTTCTCTAATATTATATAATATCTCCGTATTTACCCTTATGTCATCGCTTACGAAAATGTTATCCCAATCTTTGTTTAATTCTTCATTTATTTCTTTGACCATTTTATATTTTTACTGTAGAAGTTGTATTTTCCATATCCTTCCCACTTTTTCATTTCTTGCTTATCTCTGTTTTCACTTGCTTTGGAATGAACTGTTATTCTATGACATTATGGTCTGAAATACTCGCATTATAAACTATTATTTCTTTAACATAATTCACCTCGTTCACAAATACTAGGTCTAAAGTATTTTCCTTTCTTGTTGGCAGGTGATTTATTTGTTGAATGTTGTATTCTAGTAGCATATCTAATAGCTTTTCGAATTGCCTCTTATCTTCTGCACTACTATTACTCTCTTTTTTATATGTATAAGTACATCCACAATCTCCTATTCGTTCTTTCCATTCTACGAAAGAAAGTGAAGTCACCAGATAGGAGGAATAGTCCAGTCCTTTGTGATTTCTACATATATCATCCAATTTTTCAATTATTAAGTCAAACTCTTTAGTATTAGGAGGTCTATATATTATTCTATGTTCATTAATTTTTCAGATTCAAATTCTACCGCTATTAGTTCACATTCTGAGTTACTATATTTCTCATATATTTTTCCTTGTTTTTTTGTCTTTCCCATATTGCGGTTCCCCCTTGATTCCTATTTTTTCTATCTGATCTATAAGTTTGGAACCCTTTTATTTTGATCATCATTCCCAGTCTCTTGGGAATACCAGGTTTCACTTATATTCATTATATCTATTTTCTTTTCAATTTGGGTTAGTTCTTCTAAGTACTCTATTTTTCTTTTTGAGTTACTCGTAACTAAACCCTGCGCATTCATCACTATGATGGTTTGCGTGTTTTCTCCTTCATTAATATGGTAGTAATAAGGATTTTCCCATGTCTCTTTCCTGTTCTGGTATGTTGTTCTTTTTTTCATTTCCATAAATTCTGACATTAAAAAATCCAACTTTTCCATAATATTTGATCTTTCCTTCCATCATAATTATTCATTTTGTTGTCTGAATCTGCAATTTTTCTCCGTTTCTGCAATATCCTCTTGCATAATAAAATACAGTTATTATCCCTTGAGTAGAATTTTGGAGCTGATGCATTGAAATTTTTTGCTGACAATCTCTGCATATCTCATTGGTGGTTTGCTTTTATCTTTTACCTGATATTTTCTTGATTTCTCTCTTTATTTGTTTCTTTCTTATTTTGGATTTATTACTTGGTTGGTTATTTATTTGATTATGATTCATGGCTACAGGGTGCATATATTTGCATTTTTTTGTCGAACTTACATCCTTTTCCTTCTTTTAGGTTTTTGCATATTTTTGGATGCAGATCTCGTAATCATCCCCATATCCATCTAGGTATGCACATTTACCATATATTTCATAGTTGTGACATACCTTAGGATGTTTGTAGTAACATCTTTCTCCAAATCTGCAATTCCCTCTTTTCAAAAGGTTTCAGATTTTGTCTTTCTTGTCTATTTTTTCCTCTTTCCGTCATTGTGTAGATCTGGGTAGAGCCTCTTCGGGATTTGCTTTTCTGTTGCCATATCGTAATTTATTTCTTCGTAGGTATGCTGCTTTATTGCCTCATATGTAGTATCAATGAGTATCTCTGCATCCATACTTTTAAATCTTGTTCTTTGTTTTCCTTATTTTTTTCTATCATTTCATTTTTGTTTACTTCTCTTCCGTTTTCCTCTTCTTCTTCTTCTTCTTCTTCTTCCTCTTCCTCTTCTTCTTCATCCTCAACTATTTGTACATTCAATCTTGATTTAATAACATTGTCTATCCATGATAGAAATGTTTGAACAAAAAATTCTTGTATCTTTTCTCATATCTTGTATTACCTCAGCACACTGTGGATGGGTCGGAATGTTGCATGCAGCACATTTTCTGATTAGGTTTTGTGGATTGACTATGCTATACCAACTTACACAGTTTGCATGCTTTTGGCATTCTTTTTCCTAATGCGTCAATTAGGATATTCACAAGATTCACCTTATTCATTTTCTTTGTCGGAATATGTTGGTTTATGTATATTTTCTTTATGAGTCTCTTGACCACTTGGATTATATTTGGAACTTCTTTAATTATTTTCAAGATGTTTTCATTAGATTTTTTCCAGTTTGAAGGATTATATCCTTCTAATATATCTATGAATGCTTTTGTATCTTTTTGGTTAGGACTGTTGCTGATTTCATAGATGAGAAATGCCAGTTCCCTTCCTGCTACCTCATCGTATTGCGAATCTGCTAAACACGCTAAATTACGCCATCTCTTCCCGCAGTTGGAACTTACTGCCATCTTGTTCTGATTTACAGTATACACTTGATAAACTAACTTAGAAGACGCTTTATCCTACTATTTTCACACTAATCTTATCACCGATAGTTCACGAACACTTCTAGATATTTCTCAAATTCTAGTCGTATGTTAAACTTGTGATATCTGTTGATTAATCTGATTTCACGCGGGAACGTCTCATCAAGCAAGATGGCTACTACTGAGAGAGAGAGAGAGAAGAGAGAAGAGAGAGAGAGAGAGAGGGGGGGGGGGAATCAAGTTTAAAGAAGCAACCGTTTACTGTTATTATATATATATATTATATATGTATATATATATATATATATATATTATATATATAGAGAGAGAGAGAGAGAGAGAGAGAGAGAGAGAGAGAGAGAGAGAGAAACTCGTGTTTACCGAAGATAGAGGGACAGTTATATTACAGTTGTCGAATTACGGAGTCATGAAGCTTTACAAATTCTGTAATCGGACTTGATCTAAAAATAGTGGAACTGTAGTATTCCAGCGCTATGAACTTTAGACATGCTTTGCATATTTGTAATATAAAGTGACTTAGGTAAATTATTGTTTTACTTTTCTTTTTTGGTCAAATAGTCTGCTCCATTTTAGTTCTTTTTTTTAGTTTTAGATTTTTTTTTTTTTGTAAAATGAAATAACAAGGGCCTGCTCCATTTAAAAGATAACCCTCGTAGGACACTGTAAGGAATATTATAGGCTGTTAGCAGCATTTTCCATAGGTATTCGTGAATCGCACGATTCATTTAAATCGAAGACTAAGTCAATATATATTTCAGTCGTTTTGTCCAAATACTGAGATTAAGTTAAGTGAATTATTTGAATAAGTTTCTTTCCATCTTAAGTTTGGATCGAATTAAGATCTGTTATATATAAATATATTTATCACTATTGTTGCTTTTAATATCTCAGTATCATTATTATTCAGAATATGAACCCCATTCATATGGAACAAGCATACCAAAGGGGCCATACTTTATTATTACTGTTATTATTATTTATCTATTTTTGGTCTATCACAATCCACCAATTCGACTGGGGGGTATTTATAGTGTGGGGGAGGGGGGGGGGGCGTTCCGGGTAGCATCCTGCCTCCTTAGGAGTCCATCACTTTTTCTCCCTATATGTGTGCTGTATCCAGGAGCAAACTCTTCTGCACGAGTCCTGGAGCTACTTCGGCATCTAGTTTTTCCAGGTTCCTTTTCAGGGATCTTGGGATCATGCCACTAGTGTCTCTATGACACTGGCATATCCTTCTTATTTCTATTTTCAGGTACTGATACTTATCAATCTTTTATCTTTCTTTCTCTTCAACTCTGGTGTCCCATGGTATTGCGACATCAGTGAGTGATACTTTCTTCTTGATTTTGTCAATCAACGTCACGTCTGGTCTATTTGCACGTATCACCCTATCTGTTCTGATACCATAGTTCCAGAGGATCTTTGCCTGATCGTTTTCTTTCACTCCTTCAGGTTGGTGCTCGTACAACTTATTACTGCAAGGTAGCTGGTGTTTCTTGCACAGGCTCCAGTGGAGGGCTTTTGCCACTGAATCATGCCTCTTTTTATACTGGTTCTGTGCAAGTGCCGGGCATTCGATTGCTATGTGGTTTATTATTATTATTATTATTATTATTATTATTATTATTATTAATTTTTTTTTTTTTTTTTTTTTTTTTTTTTGCTCTATCACAGTCCTCCAATTCGACTGGGTGGTATTTATAGTGTGGGGTTCCGGGTTGCATCCTGCCTCCTTAGGAGTCCATCACTCTCTTACTATGATGCCGTTTCTAGGATCACACTCTTCTGCATGAGTCCTGGAGCTACTTCAGCCTCTAGTTTTTCTAGATTCCTTTTCAGGGATCTTGGGATCGTGCCTAGTGCTCCTATGATTATGGGTACGATTTCCACTGGCATATCCCATATCCTTCTTATTTCTATTTTCAGATCTTGATACTTATCCAATTTTTCCCTTCTCTCTCTTTCAATTCTGGTGTCCATGGTATTGCGACATCAATGAGTGATACTTTCTTCTTGACCTTGTCAATCAACGTCACGTCTGGTCTGTTTGCACAGTATCACCCTATCCGTTCTGATACCATAGTCCAGAGGATCTTTGCCTGATCGTTTTCTATCACTCCTTCAGGTTGGTGCTCGTACCACTTATTACTGCAAGGTAGCTGATGTTTCTTGCACAGGCTCCAGTGGAGGGCTTTTGCTACTGAATCATGCCCTCTTTTTGTACTGGTTCTGTGCAAGTGCCGGGCATTCACTTGCTATGTGGTTTATGGTTTCACTTTTCGTATTGCACTTCCTACATATGGGAGAGATGTTATTTCCGTCTATCGTACTTTGAACATATCTGGTTCTTAGGGCCTGATCTTGTTGCCGCTGTTATCATTCCTTCAGTTTCCTTCTTTAGCTCTCCCCTCTGTAGCCATTGCCAATTGTCATCGCTGGCTAGTTCTTTAGTCTGTCTCATGTATTGTCCGTGCATTGGTTTGTTGTGCCAGTCCTCTGTTCTTTCTGTCTTTCTCCTGTGTCTCTGTATATTTCTGGGTCTTCGTCTGCTTTTATTAGTCCTTCTTCCCATGCACTCTTTAGCCACTCGTCTTCACTGGTTTTCAGATATTGCCCCAGTGCTCTGTTTTCGATGTTGACGCAGTCCTCTATACTTAGTAGTCCTCTCCCTCCTTCCTTTCGTGTTATGTATGTCCTGTCCGTATTTGCTCTTGGGTGTAGTGCTTTGTGTATTGTCATATGTTTCCTGGTTTTCTGATCTATGCTGCGGAGTTCTGCCTTCGTCCCATTCCACTATTCCTGCGCTGTATCTGATTACTGGCACTGCCCATATGTTTATGGCTTTTATCATATTTCCGGCGTTGAGTTTTGACTTGAGTATCGCCTTGAGTCTCTGCATATATTCTTTCCTGATCGTGTCCTTCATCTCTTGGTGTTTTATATCTCCTCCTTCCATTATTCCCAGGTATTTGTATCCTGTCTCATCTATGTGTTTGATGTTGCTCCCATCTGGTAGCTTTATTCCTTCAGTTCTCGTTACTTTGCCTTTTTGTATGTTGACTAAGGCGCATTTTTCTATTCCAAACTCCATCCTGATGTCCCCAGATACAATCCTTACAGTCTGGATTAGGGTATCTATTTCCTTGATGCTCTTACCATACAGCTTGATGTCGTCCATGAACATCAGATGGTTGATTCTGTTGCCTCTTTTCTTGAGTTGGTACCCGGCATCCATCTTCTGTAGTACTTTTGTCATGGGAATCATGGCTACTACGAAGAGTAGTGGGGACAGTGAGTCGCCCTGGAAGATCCCTCTCCTGATATTAACCTCTGCTATTCTTATTCCAGAGCTTGTAAGTATTGTATTCAGTTGCGCATGTATTTTTGAGGAAGCTGATGGTATTTTTCCTCTGCCCCATATATTTTCAGGCATTCTATTAGGCCATGTGTGTGGTATCATGTCGAAGGCTTTCTTATAGTCTATCCATGCCATTCTTAGGTTGGTTTTCCTTCCTCCTACTGTTCTTCATTACCATTTTGTCTATCAGGAGCTGGTCTTTGTGCCCCTACACTTCCTTCTGCAGCCTTTCTGTTGGTGGGGGATGGGTTTGTTTTGCTCCTCTAGGTAGTTGTATAGCCTATTATTTATTATTATTATTATTATTATTATTATTATTATTATTTATTATTTATAGCAGGCAAGGTCATGTACAATCGGTGGTTTGGTCGGTAAGCAGGGATTTTAATTGGTCGTTGGATGGTAAGTAAATCTATCCCTGAGGCGTTTAGATCTTCCTGGTCCGTCCGGGATTGTTGGCGTGGGTTGGGTGTTGGTTGGGTTACCCACCACCTGTGTGGCAGGTCCTGTATGCCGTCCAGGTGACACGTCATCTTCTCGTTCTCTCCCGCTTTCTTTCTTTCTGCTTGCTTCCTTCCTCTTTTTTCTCTCTCTTACTCTCTCTCTTCTCTCTCTGCAGTTCCTCTCTCTCTCTCTCTTCTCTCTCTCTCTCTCTCTCTCTCGTCTCGATATAGGAGTGGTGGTATTCATCCACCGGGCATGTGAATTCGTAGATGACACTCCTTCTCTTCAAAGATGTTTCTGGGGGCGCCGGGTTGTTTTTAAGAAGCAGCTGGCTGTTTTTTATATTTTTATAGTATATTATGAGGCTAATTTTATCACCTTCTGCAGTGGGGGAGACATTTTCACTGATTATTGTCCTTAAAGCCTTTTCGTCTTCCAAATATTTTTGGTGCATATAATTTTTGTAAAATATTTTTTTAACTCCACTTTGGTCGTTAGTTTCGGTCGTTCTTTCCCGGTGCCATTTATTTATGGAGTCCTGCGTTTGACGTTCGACCATGCGATTTGGGAAGTTATTATTGATAAGGACTTGTGTGGACCTTTCGATCTCCCTGGTGGTTTCTCTCCACGTGGAGCAGTGTGTGTATTATTATTAATATTATTATTATAATTATTATTATTATTATTTATTTCTTTTTTTTTTGCTCTATCACAGTCCTCCAATCGACTGGGTGGTATTTATAGTGTGGGGTTCCGGGTTGCATTCTGCCTCCTTAGGAGTCCATCACTTTTCTTACTATGTGCGCCGTTTCTAGGATTACACTCTTTTGCATGAGTCCTGGAGCTACTTCAGCCTCTAGTTTTTCCAGATTCCTTTTCAGGGATCTTGGGATCGTGCCTAGTGTTTCTATGATTATGGGTACAATTTCCACTGGCATATCCCATATCCTTCTTATTTCTATTTTCTGATCTTGATACTTATCCATTTTTTCCCTCTCTTTCTCTTCAACTCTGGTGTCCCATGATATTGCGACATCAAAGAGTGATACTTTCTTCTTGACTTTGTCAATCAACGTCACGTCTGGTCTGTTTGCACGTATCACCCTATCCGTTCTGATACCATAGTCCCAGAGGATCTTTGCCTGGTCGTTTTCTATCACTCCTTCAGGTTGGTGCTCGTACCACTTATTACTGCAAGGTAGCTGATGTTTCTTGCACAGGCTCCAGTGGAGGGCTTTTGCCACTGAATCAGGCCTCTTTTTGTACTGGTTCTGTGCAAGTGCCGGACATTCGCTTGCTATGTGGTTTATGGTTTCATTTTTCGTATTGCACTTCCTACATATGGGAGAGATGTTATTTCCGTCTATCGTTCTTTGAACATATCTGGTTCTTAGGGCGTGATCTTGTGCCACTGTTATCATTCCTTCAGTTTCCTTCTTTAGCTCTCCCCTCTGTAGCCATTCCACGTGTCATCGCTGGCTAGTTCTTTAGTCTGTCTCATGTATTGTCCGTGCATTGGTTTGTTCTGCCAGTCCTCTGTTCTGTCTGTCATTCTCCTGTCTCTGTATATTTCTGGGTCTTCGTCTACTATTATTAGTCCTTCTTCCCATGCATTCTTTAGCCACTCGTCTTCACTGGTTTTCAGATATTGCCCCAGTGCTCTGTTCTCGATGTTGACGCAGTCCTCTATACTTAGTAGTCCTCTCCCTCCTTCCTTTCGTGTTATGTATAGTCTGTCCGTATTTGCTCTTGAGTGTAGTGCTTTGTGTATTGTCATATGTTTCCTGGTTTTCTGATCTATACTGCGGAGTTCTGCCTTCGTCCATTCCACTATTCCTGCGCTGTATCTGGTTACTGGCACTGCCCATGTGTTTATGGCTTTTATCATATTTCTGGCGTTGAGTTTTGACTTGAGTATCGCCTTGAGTCTCTGCATATATTCTTTCCTGATCGTGTCCTTCATCTCTTGGTGTTTTATATCCCCTCCTTCCATTATTCCCAGGTATTTGTATCCTGTCTCATATATGTGTTTGATGTTGCTCCCATCTGGTAGCTTAATTCCTTCATTTCTTGTTACTTTGCCCTTTTGTATGTTGACTAAGGCGCATTTTTCTATTCCAAACTCCATCTTGATGTCCCCAGATACAATCATTACAGTCTGGATTAGGGTATCTATTTCCTTGATGCTCTTACCATACAGCTTGATGTCGTCCATGAACATCAGATGGTTAATTCTGTTGCCTCTTTTCATGAGTTGGTACCCGGCATCCATCTTCTATAGTACTTTTGTCATGGGAATCATGGCTACTACGAAGAGTAGCGGTGACAGTGAGTCTCCCTGGAAGATCCCTCTCCTGATATTAACCTCTGCTAGTCTTATTCCAGAGCTTGTAAGTATTGTATTCCAGTTGCGCATGGTATTTTTGAGGAAGCTGATGATGTTTCCCTCTGCCACATATATTTTCAGGGATTCTATTAGCCATGTGTGTGGTATCATGTCGAAGTATTATTATTATTATTATTATTATTATATTATTATTATTATTATTATTATTATTATTATTATTATTATTATTATTATTATTATTATTATTATTATACTATTCAGAAGACGAAACCTATTCATATCGAACAAGGCCCCACACAAGGGCCACTGACTTGAAATTCTAGCTTCCAGAGAATATTATTATTATTATTATTATTATTATTATTATTATTATTATTATTATTATTATTATTATATTTCAGAAGATGACACCTATTCATTCACATAAACACGTCAATCAAAGGATCTTGTCACAAAGACATCGCACATGCAACGATGATCGTGATTTTAATCAAACTCGTAGTGCCAAGAATAATTGGCAATATGCATCACCTGGTGGATGGCACTGTGCCATGAGACCTGTCTTTAATGGGACATGAATTTCACATCGAGGTGTTAATATATCGCTCGATTTGATTTCGGGACTCCTACGATGTCAGATTAAGGGTTGAGGCACTACTGGACATTGTTTTTTTTTATACCTGATCTCTCTTTCTGTATTTCCAATTACCTTCTGTGCAAGAAACATCAGCTACCTTGCAGTAATAAGTGGTACGAGCACCAACCTGAAGGAGTGATAGAAAACGACCAGGCAAAGATCCTCTGGGACTATGGTATCAGAACGGATAGGGTGATACGTGCAAACAGACCAGACGTGACGTTGATTGACAAAGTCAAGAAGAAAGTATCACTCATTGATGTCGCAATACCATGGGACACCAGAGTTGAAGAGAAAGAGAGGGAAAAAATGGATAAGTATCAAGATCTGAAAATAGAAATAAGAAGGATATGGGATATGCCAGTGGAAATCGTACCCATAATCATAGGAGCACTAGGCACGATCCCAAGATCCCTGAAAAGGAATCTAGAAAAACTAGAGGCTGAAGTATCTCCAGGACTCATGCAGAAGAGTGTGATCCTAGAAACGGCACACACAGTAAGAAAAGTGATGGACTCCTAAGGAGGCAGGATGCAACCCGGAACCCCACACTATAAATACCACCCAGTCGAATTGGAGGACTGTGATAGAGCAAAAAAAAAAAAAAATAATAATAATAATAATAATAATAATAATAATAACAATAATACCATCAAAACTGGAGGCTATGAGGAATGAAAACGCCCATGAGTATTTCCTAGGCTTTTACGACCTGATTGGAATCAGTGAATGATGAATACTTATGCATCGTATTTTTCTTTTGTGTGTTCAAGGTTACCGAGATCCAGAGATTCGCTCCAGCGTATTGATTGAGGTTAATAATGGATGATTTAGGGGCGTTTCGTAGTGTGCCTTACTTTTATGAGAATTCACTTTTTGTGTTTTCACACTTTCTGTTTTAGGACATTCAGTGAATGTATTTTTGTAAATCGCTATAAACATTAGTGCGTGTATGTATGAATCTACACTATTACTTTGGTGAGTGTCCCTTCTATCCAGGTATTACTGTGGTGACTGTTCCTTCTATCCAGGTATTACTCGAGAGACTGTCCCTTCTATCCAGGTATTTCTCTGGTGACTGTCCTTTTTATCCAGGTATTACTCTTGTGAGTGTCCCATTAATCCAAGTATTACTGTGAGGAAAGACAGATCAGAAGGAAAATCCCCGAAGATGCATCATTGCATCGCCGCTTTGATGGGAAAACTTAGAATTTTTTTCATCCCGAGAGAGAGAGAGAGAGAGAGAGAGAGAGAGAGAGAGAGAGAGAGAGAGAGAGAGAGAGAGTCAAGAATCCGGAACAAGAAATGGAAGTCTTTCTCGAAGGGTATTGCAATAAGATGAAAGACATGGCCTTTGATCCACATCTTTAGAATTGCTTTTATTTATTTATTCATCAATCTATTAGTTTCATACTTTATTTATCAGTTTATTGATTTATCTATTTTTCCAATAACTACCATCCCTTCTTTCTGTATTTCCTATTCCCATCTGTTATTCTTTTCGAATGAACACCATGATATTCTTTGGAAACTTGAAGAATTTCAAGTCAGTGGCCCCTTTTTTGGGCTTGTTCCGTATGAATAGGGTTTATCATTTGAATAATAATAGTAATAATAATAATAATAATAATAATAATAATAATAATAATAATAATAATAATAATAATAATAATGGCTGGTTAGTTTACATCAGTATGAGTGAATTCAAGGTCCATATATATATATATATATATATATATATATATATATATATATATATATATATATATATATATATATATATGTGTATATATATCTGTATATATATATATATATATATATGATATATATATATATATATGTAGATATATTTATATATATATGAGTTCAGGATTGAGAATGTTGACAAGTGAAGAGGCCATTGTTTTTGTTTACTTGTGAAAGGAGAGAGAGAGAGAGAGAGAGAGAGAGAGAGAGAGAGAGAGAGAGAGAGTTATTGCTTATGAAGTTTTTCCAGAAATATTCTGGAATGCGTGCTTTCCTCAAATCCTTAAGGTTCTGTGGATTTTGTTTTTAGATTTCTCTTCCCTATCCCCTTAAGTCCTCTCTCTCTCTCTCTTTCTCTCTCTCTCTCTCTCGCGTATTCTCGTGACCACAGTGACCTATTAACTTGTAGACATTCATGCGCGGGGCACTGTATGCACTGTATGCATCGCTTGCCAGCGTCCGTTCCATAGGCCCCTATCTACAACCTATTTCATTCCTCTTACTATACCTCCGTTCATATTCTCGCTCCATCCAACTTTTTCTTTCAACTCTCTTCTAACGATCGTTTCATAGCGCAACTGCAAAAGGCTTGTTGGTTTTCTGCAAAAGAAAGCTATTGGGATGGCTTTTTCTATCCTTCCTCAGATCTTGAAAACTAACGAGGCTAGAGGGCTGCAACTTGGTATGTTGGTCATCCACCTTCCAATCGTTAACCACACCAAATTGCACCCCTCTAGCGTCAGTAGTTTTTTTTTATTTATGGTTAAAATTGCCCACAATCGTGCGTCTAGGCCGTGGTTAAAAGTTTCACGAGCCGTGGCTCGTACAGCATTTATACCACCGTGAGATAGATCTTTTTTTGGGTGGCCTTGATTATTATACGCTGTACAGAAAAGTAGGGTTTTACTTTTTTTCTCTCTCTCTTGTTGCACCTTCCAGACCTTAATCAACGGTCATCACCTGGCTGGTGGCAATTTCATAGCGGACTGAAGGTTATATAATCATTTGAATACCTTTTCGCTTTTGGCTTTATAAACCTACTGTCCGTCAGGTCGTGTTGACTATAATAAACAACGCCGAGAATTATGGGAGCTGCTGTGATGATGATAACCCCTCGTCGGATGTGCCCTTGTTGCCCGCAAGTAGATGGCAGATTAGTTTTGACAGTTCTTCGGTTTC
>NC_061091.1:79977307-79994807 GCF_015104395.2 Macrobrachium nipponense | reverse complement strand
TATAAGTGAAACCTGGTATTCCCAAGAGACCGGTAATGATGATCAAATGAAAGGGATATGGGAAAGACATAAAACAAGGAAAACTATATGAGAAATAGAGTAACTCAGAATGTGAACTAATAGCGGTAGAATTTGAATCTGAAAATTAATGAACATAGTAATATATAGACCCCCTAATACTAAAGAGTTTGACACAATAATACAAAAATTGGATGATATATGTAGAAATCACAATGACTGGACTATTTTCCTATCTGGAGACTTTAACTTTCCTTTCGTAGATTGGAAAGAACGAATAGGAGATTGTGGTTGTATTTATACATATAAAAAAGAGAATAATAGTAGTGCAGGAGATAAGAGGCAATTCAAAAAGCTATTAGATATGCTACTAGAATACAACATTCAACAAATAAATCACCTGCCAACAAGAAAGGAAAATACTTTAGACCTAGTATTTGTGAACGAGGTGAATTATGTTAAATAAATAATAGTTTATAATGCGAGTATTTCAGACCATAATGTCATAGAATTAACAGTAGAGTCCAAAGCAAGTAAAATCAGAGATAAGGAAGAGATGAAAAAGTGGGAAGGATATGGAAAATACAATTTCTACAGTAGAAATATAAAATGGTCAGAAATAAATGAAGAATTAAACAAAGATTGGGATAACATTTTCGTAAGTGATGATATACAGATAAATACGGAGATATTATATAAAATATCAGAGAAAATAGTGTAAATATATACCGAAGAAGAAAAGTAAACATCAGTCATGCATACCAAGAGACAGTAGGATCCTGCTCCAGAAAATCAGAAAGTGCTAAGAAAGTCGTGCAAAAGAAAAAAATGCATGAAAAGTGATGGAACTAAAAAGTAAGTTTCGCCGATGATACAAGAATAAGTAGAGAAATTACTTGTGATGAAGATAGGAACGCGCTACAAAGAGACCTTAACAAAGTATATGATTGGGCAGATGTAAATAGGATGGTATTTAAATCTGATAATTTTGAATCAATAAATTATGGAGACAGAGAAGGAAAGCTATATGCATTTAGGGGACCTAATAATGAGACAATCACAAATAAGGAAGCAGTTAAAGACCTTGGTGTGATGTTGAATAGGAACATGTTATGCAATGATCAAATAGCAAATCTATTGGTAAAATATAAAGTAAAAATGGGAATGTTGTTACGGCACTTCAAAACAAGAAAAGCTGAACACATGATTATGCCTTATAAAACGTATCTTCGTAGTCCACTTGAATATTGCGATATGATATGGTACCCACACTATCAAAAGGATATTGCACAAATAGAGAGTGTACAAAGGTCCTTTACAGCTAGAATAGAAGAAGTTAAGGATCTTGACTACTGGGAAAGACTACAATCCTTAAAGTTATATTGTCTAGAAAGGAGAAGAGAATGCTACATGATAATTCAGACATGGAAACAGATAGAAGGAATTGCCGAAAACATCATGGAGCTAAAAATATCAGAAAGAGCAAGCAGAGGTAGATTAATAGTGCCCAAAACTATACCAGGAAAAATAAGGAAAGCACACAAGACATTAATCCACTACGCACCAGCATCAACAATGCAGCGTCTATTCAATGCGTTGCCAGCTCGTTTGAGGAATATATCAGTAAAGAGTGTAGATGTGTTTAAGAATAAGCTCGACAAATATCTTAGCTGCATCCCAGACCATCCAAGATTGGAAGATGCAAAATATACCGGAAGATGCACTAGGAACTCTCTGGTAGACATTAGAGGTGACTCACATTGAGGGACCTGGGGCAACCCGAACAAGACATAAGGTCTGAAAGGTAGGGTAAAGTCTCAAGTGAAGGTAAATAGTGCATTCATTAATATCAAGGCTTTCTCTCTCTCTCTCTCTCTCTCTCTCTCTCTCTCTCTCTCTCTCTCTCTCTCTCTCTCGTCTGTCTCGTGAAGGTAAATAGTGCATTCGCTAATGTCAAGGCTTTCTCTCTCTCTCTCTCTCTCTCTCTCTCTCTCTCTCTCTCTCTCTAGTGAAGGTAAACAGTGCATTCATTAATGGTAAGGCTTTCTCTCTCTCTCTCTCTCTCTCTCTCACAACACTTAACTTTCCTCCCTTCAGTTCCGATGACGCAACAGCTCAAAATAATGAAGGTTGGAGAAAGTCACTTCCAGAATAATCTTTCTTTCACGGTGACTGGAAGAGAAAGTTCCAGCACGAGTATTTTATTTGATACAAATTTGGTACGAGTGTGGCTGCACTACGATGGACTGGACTGGACGCTCGAGTTTGCAACGTAGCCTCTGGAAACAGAGAGAGAGAGAGAGAGAGAGCCTTACCTTACCTTACAGACCTTACATCTTGTTCGGGTTGCCCCAGGTCCCTCAGTGTGAGGCACCTCTAATGTCTACCAGAGAGTTGCTAGTACATCTTCCGGTATATTTTGCATCTTCCAATCTTGGATGGTCTGGGATGCAGTTTAGATATTTGTCGAGCTTATTCTTAAACACATCTACGCTCACTCCTGATATATTCCTCAGATGAGCTGGCAACGCATTGAATAGACGCTGCATTATCGATGCTGGTGCGTAGTGGATTAATGTCCTGTGTGCTTTCCTTATTTTTCCTGGTATATTTTTGGGCACTATTAATCTACCTCTGCTTGCTCTTTCTGATATTTCTAGTTCCATGATATTTTCTGCTATTCCTTCTATCTGTTTCCATGCCTGAATTATCATGTAGCGTCTCTTTCTCCTCCAGACTATATAATTTTAAGAATTGTAGTCTTTCCCAGTAGTCTAGGTCCTTAACTTCTTCTATTCTAGCTGTAAAGGACCTTTGTACACTCTCTATTTGTGCAATATCCTTTTGATAGTGTGGGTACCATATCATATTGCAATATTCAAGTGGACTACGAACATATGTTTTATAAAGCATAATCATGTGTTTCAGCTTTTCTTGTTTTGAAGTGCCGTAACAACATTCCCATTTTTGCTTTACATTTTGCCAACAGAGTTGCTATTTGATCATTGCATAACATGTTCCTATTCATCATCACACCAAGGTCTTTAACTGCTTCCTTATTTGTGATGGTCTCATTATTAGGTCCCTTATATGCATATAGCTTTCTTTCTCTGTCTCCATAATTTATTGATTCAAATTTATCAGAGTTAAATACCATCCTATTTACCTCTGCCCAATCATATACTTTGTTAGGTCTCTTTGTAGAGCGTTTCCTATCTTCATCACAAGTAATTTCTCTACTTATTCCTGTGTCATCTGCGAAACTACTCACTACCGAATCCTTAACATTATTGTCTATGTCTTCAATCATAAATAACAAACAGTATTGCAGCTAACACCGTACCTTGCGGCACACCGGATATTACCTTGGCTTCATCCCGATTTCTCGTCGTTTGCAATAACTATCTGTTTTCTGTTGTGTAAAAATTCTTTTTTTAACCCCATCTTCCTACTTTATCCACGATATTGTGTTTTCTAATTTTCTTCGCTAATATATTATGGTCTACTTTATCAAAAGCTTTGCAAAGTCTAAATAAACCACATCTGTTTCCATTTTCCTTTCCGCTTTTCATATTTTTGAATATGTTTTTCACGGTGGACTAACAGTTGGGTTTGTGTACTTTTTCCGGGTACGAAACCATGTGTCCTTTATTAAACAATTATTTTTTGTTTTTTATTAAATGTTTCATAATGTTTTTCTTTCATTACCCTTTCATACACTTTCATTATATGTGATGTTAGACTCACAGGCCTATAATTACTTGCCTCTAGTCTTGATCCACTTTTGAAAGTAGGGGTAATATACGCTAATTTGTGCTCATCATATATCTTGCCTGTATCTACACTTTGTCTTAATAATATTGCAAGTGGCTTTGCGATAGAATGAACTACTTTCTTTAACAAAATACAGGAATCCATCAGCCCTGCAGCAGCTCCATTTTTAATTTCATTAATAGCCTGCACAATATCAGCTTCATTAATATCTATGTCAGCTAAATATTCACTATTTTCATCCCTTACTTCTATATCATTATCTCATTATCTATTCTAGGGGTGAATTCTCTCTTATATCGTTCTGCCAGTATGTTGCAAATTTCCTTTTTTTTTTCATTCGTTAATCTCCCTTCAATTCTCAGAGGGCCTATTTCCTATTCTCTTTTATTCATCTTCTTCGATATGAGTATAATAGTTTGGGGCGTTTTTTGCTTTTGATATTTAATAGGGTTTTTTTCTTCCAAGTCCCGTTTTTCATTTTCTTTTGATTGTATAATCTTTTTTTCTGCATTTTCTATCTTACTTTTTAGTTCTATAACTTTCCATGCATTTTTTGTTTTTTCTTTTGCAAGACCTTTTTCCACTTTCTGATTTTCTGGAACAAGATTCTTCTGTCTCTTGGTATGCATGAATGATGTTTACTTTTCTTCTTCGGTATATATTTTTCCACTATTATCTCCAATATTTTATATAATATCTCCGTATTTACCCTTATGTCATCACTTACGAAAATGTTATCCCAATCTTTGTTTAATTCTTCATTAATTTTCTGACCATTTTATATTTTTAACTGTAGAAGTTGTATTTTCCATATCCTTCCCACTTTTTCATTTCTTGCTTATCTCTATTTTCACTTGCTTTGAATGAACTGTTAATTCTATGACATTATGGTCTGAAATACTCGCATTATAAACTATTATTTCTTTAACATAATTCATCTCGTTCACAAATACTAGGTCTAAAGTATTTTCCTTTCTTGTTGGCAGGTGATTTATTTGTTGAATGTTGTATTCTAGTAGCATATCTAATAGCTTTTCAAATTGCCTCTTATCTTCTGCACTACTATTACTCTCTTTTTTATATGTATAAGTACAACCACAATCTCCTATTCGTTCTTTCCATTCTACGAAAGGAAAGTTGAAGTCACCAGATAGGAGAATAGTCCAGTCCTTGTGATTTCTACATATATCATCCAATTTTTCAATTATTAAGTCAAACTCTTTAGTATTAGGAGGTCTATATATTACTATGTTCATCAATTTTTCAGATTCAAATTCTTACCGCTATTAGTTCACATTCTGAGTTACTATATTTCTCATATATTTTTTCCTTGTTTTTTGTCTTTCCCATATATTGCGGTTCCCCCTTGATTCCTATTTTTTCTATCTGATCTATAAGTTTGGAACCCTTTTATTTGATCATCATTCCCAGTCCTCTTGGGAATACCAGGTTTCACTTATATTCATTATATCTATTTTCTTTTCATTTTGGGTTAGTTCTTCTAAGTACTCTATTTTTCTTTTGAGTTACTCGTAACTAAACCCTGCGCATTCATCACTATGATGGTTTGCGTGTTTTCTCCTTCATTTAATACTGATAGTAATAAGGATTTTCCCATGTCTCTTTCCTGTTCTGGTATGTTGTTCTTTTTTTCATTTCCAGAAATTCTGACATTAAAAAATCCAACTTTTTCCATAATATTTGATCTTCCTTCATCATAATTATTCATTTTGTCTGAATCTGCAATTTTCTCCGTTTCTGCAATATCCTCTTGCATAATAAATACAGTTATTATCTCTTGAGTAGAATTTCGGAGCTGATGCTTTGAAATTCTTTGCTGACACCTCTGCATATCTCATTGGTGTTTGCTTTTCTCTTTTACCTGATATTTCTTGATTTCCTCTCTTTATTTTGTTTCTTTCTTATTTTGGATTTTATTACTTGGTTGGTTATTTATTTGATTATGATTCATGGCTACAGGGTGCATATATTTGCATTTTTTGTCGAACTTACATCTTTTCCTTCTTTTAGGTTTTTACATATTTTTGGATGCAGATCTCTGCAATCATCCCCATATCCATCTAAGTATGCACATTTACCATATATTTCATAGTTTTGACATATCTTAGGATGTTTGTAGTAACATCTTTTCTCCAAATCTGCAATTCCCTCTTTTCAAAAGGTTGCAGATTTTGTCTTTCTTGTCTATTTTTCCTCTTTCCCGTCATTGTATAGATCTGGGTAGAGCCTCTTCGGGATTTGCTTTTCTGTTGTCATATCGTAATTTATTTGCTTCGTAGTATGCTGCTTTATTGCCGCCTCATATGTAGTATCAATGAGTATCTCTGCATCCATACTTTTATCTTGTTCTTTGTTTTCCTTATTTTTTTCTGTCATTTCATTTTTGTTTACTTCTCTTCCGTTTTTCCTCCTCTTCTTCTTTTTTCTTCTTCTTCTTTCCTCTTCCTCTTCTTCTTTCATCCTCAACTATTTGTACATTCAATCTTGATTTAATAACATTGTCTATCCATGATAGACATGTTGAACAAAAAATTCTTGTATCTTTTCTCAAATCTTGTATTACCTCAGCACTGTGGATGGGTCGGAATGTTGCATGCAGCACATTTTCTGATTAGGTTTTGTGGATTGACTATGCTATACCAAACCTTACACAGTTTGCATGCTTTTGGCATTCTTTTTCCTAATGCATCAATTAGTATATTCACAAGATTCACCTTATTCATTTTCTTTGTCAGAATATGTTGGTTTATGTATATTTTCTTTATGAGTCTCTTGACCACTTGGATTTTATTTGGAACTTCTTCAATTATTTTCAAGATGTTTTCATTAGATTTGTTCCAGTTTGAAGGATTATATCCTTCTAATATATCTATGAATGCTTTTGTATCTTTTTGGTTAGGACTGTTGCTGATTTCATAGATGAGAAATGCCAGTTCCCTTCCTGCTACCTCATCGTATTGCGAATCTGCTAAACACGCCAAATTACGCCACATTTCCCGCAGTTGGAACTTACTGCCATCTTGTTCTGGTTTATAGTATTACACTTGATAAACTAACTTAGAAGACGCTTTATCCTACTATTTTCACACTAATCTTATCACCGATAGTTCACGAACACTTCTAGATATTTCTCAAATTCTAGTCGTATGTTAAACTTGTGATATCTGTTGATTATTGTGACTTCACGCGGGTACGTCTCACCAAGCAAGATGGCTACTACGAGAGAGAGAGAGAGAGAGAGAGAGAGAGAGAGAGAGAGAGAAAGCCTTAATATAAATGAATGCACTATTTATTTTCACTAAAGACTGAGAGAGAGTGAGAAAAAGAGAGTTACAAGGAGTTACACGGATTAGGATGTCTCAAAGACTTATTAGTGAGAGAGAGAGAGAGAGAGAGAGAGAGAGTTAGGAATTTCCAATATGAGAGAGAGAGAGAGAGAGAGAGAGAGAGAGAGAGAGATAGTGAGAGAGTTAGGAATTTCCAGTATGAGAGAGAGAGAGAGAGAGGAGAGAGAGAGAGAGAGAGAGAGGGGTCTTACATCTTGTTCGGGTTGCCCCAGGTCCCTCAGTGTGAGGCACCTCTAATGTCTACCAGAGAGTTGCTAGTACATCTTCCGGTATATTTTGCATCTTCCAGTCTTGGATGGTCTGGGATGCAGCTGAGATATTAGTCGAGCTTATTCTTAAACACATCTACGCTCACTCCTGATATATTCCTCAGATGAGCTGGCAACGCATTGAATAGACGCTGCATTATCGATGCTGATGAGTAGAGGATTAATGTCCTGTATGCTTTCCTTATTTTTCCTGGTATAGTTTTGGGCACTATTAATCTACCTCTGCTTGCTCTTTCTGATATTTTTAGCTCCATGATGTTTTCGGCAATTCCTTCTATCTGTTTCCATGCCTGAATTATCATGTAGCGTTCTCTTCTCCTTTCTAGACTATATAATTTTAATGATTGTAATCTTTCCAAGTAGTCAAGATCCTTAACTTCTTCTATTCTAGCTGTAAAGGACCTTTGTACACTCTCTATTTGTGCTATATCCTTTTAATAGTGTGGGTGCCATATCATATTGCAATATTCAAGTGGACTACGAACATATGTTTTATAAAGCATAATCATGTGTTCAGCTTTTCTCTTTTTGAAGTGCCGTAACAACATTCCCATTTTTGCTTTACATTTTACCAATAGAATTGCTATTTGATCGTTGCAGAACATGTTCCTATTCATCATCACACCAATGTCTTTAACTGCTTCCTTATTTGTGATTGTCTCATTATTAGGTCCCCTATATGCATATAGCTTTCCTTCTCTGTCTCCATAATTTATTGATTCAAATTTATCATAGTTAAATACCATCCTATTTACCTCTGCCCAATCATATACTTTGTTAAGGTCTCTTTGTAGCGCGTTCCTATCTTCATCACAAGTAATTTCTCTACTTATTCTTGTGTCATCGGCGAAACTACTCACTACCGAGTCCTTAACATTACTGTCTATGTCTGCAATCATAATAACAAACAGTATTGCAGCTAACACTGTACCTTGTGGCACACCGGATATTACTTTAGCTTCATCCGATTTCTCATCGTTTGCAATAACTATCTGTTTTCTGTTGTATAAAAATTCTTTTAACCATCTTCCTACTTTATCCACGATATTGTGTTTTCTAATTTTCTTCGCTAATATATTATGGTCCACCTTGTCAAAAGCTTTTGCAAAGTCAAGATAAACCACATCTGTTTCATTTCCGCTTTTCATATTTTTGTATGTTCTCACGGTGGACTAACAGTTGGGTTTGTGTACTTTTTCCGGGTACGAAACCAGGTTTTCCTATATTAAACAAATTATTTTTTATTAAATGTTTCATAATATTTTTCTTCGTTACCCTTTCATACACTTTCATAATATGTGATGTTAGACTAACAGGCCTATAATTACTTGCCTGTAGTCTTGATCCACTTTTGAAAGAAGGGGTAATATATGCTAATTTGTGCTCATCATAAATCTTGCCTGTATCTACACTTTGTCTTAATAATATTGCAAGTGGCTTTGCGATAGAATGAACTACTTTCTTTAACAAAATAGCAGGGCACCATCATTACCTGCAGCAGCTCCATTTTCAATTTCATTAATAGCCTGCACAATATCAGCTTCATTAATATCTATGTCAGCTAAATATTCACTATTTTCGTCCCTTACTTTTGTATCATTATCTTCATTATCAATTCTAGGGGTGAATTCTCTCTTTTACCGTTCTGCCAATATGTTGCATATTTCCTTTTTTTCATTCGTTAATCTCCCCTCAATTCTTAGAGGGCCTATTTCTATTCTTCTTTTATTCATCTTTTTCGCGTTCGAGTATAATAGTTTGGGGTTTTGCTTGATATTTACTAGGGTTTCTTTCAAGTCCTGTTTTTCATTTTCTTTTGATTGTATGATCTTTTGTTCTGCATTTTCTATCTTACTTTTTAGTTCTATAACTTTCCATGCATTTTTTTCTTTTGCATAACCTTTTTTTTCACTTTCTGATTTTCTGGAACAAGATCTTTCTGTCTCTTGGTATGCATGACTGATGTTCACTTTTCTTCTTCGGTATATATTTTTCCACTATTTTCTCTAATATTTTATATAGTATCTCCGTATTTATTTTTATGTAATCACTTACGAAAATGTTATCCCAATCTTTGTTTAATTCTTCATTTATTTCTGACCATTTTATATTTTTACTGTAGAAGTTGCATTTTCCATATCCTTCCCACTTTTTCATTTCCTGCTTATCTCTGTTTTAAATTGCTTTGGAATGGACTGTTAATTCTATGACATTATGGTCGGAAATACTCGCATTATAAACAATTATTTCTTTGACATAATTCACCTCATTCACAAATACTAGGTGTAAAGTATTTTCCTTTCTTGTTGGCAGCTGATTTATTTGTTGAATGTTGTATTCTAGTAGCATATCTCATAGCTTTTCGAATTGCCTCTTATCTTCTGCACTACTATTACTCTCTTTTTTATATGTATAAATACAACCACAATCTCCTATTCGTTCTTTCCAGTCTACGAAAGGAAAGTTAAAGTCTCCAGATAGGAGAATAGTCCAGTCCTTGTGATTTCTACATATATCATCCAATGTTTCTATCATTATGTCAAACTCTTTAGTATTAGGGGTTCTATATATTACTATGTTCATTAATTTTTCAGATTCAAATTCTACCGCTATTAGTTCACATTCTGAGTTACTATATTTCTCATATATTTTTCCTTGTTTTTTTGTCTTTCCATATATTGCGGTTCCCCTTTATTTGATCATCATTCCCAGTCTCTTGGGAATACCAGGTTTCACTTATATTCATATATCTATTTTCTTTTAAATTTGGGTTAGTTCTTCTACGTACTCTATTTTTCTTTTTGAGTTACTCGTAACTAAACCATGCACATTCATCACTATGATGCTTTGCGTGTTTTCTCCTTCATTTAATATGGGTAATAAGGATTTTCCCATGTCTCTTTCCTGTTCTGGTATGTTGTTCTTTTCTTCATTTCCAGAAATTCTGACATTAAAAAATCCAACTTTTCCATAATATTTTATCTTCCTTCAGCATAATTATTCATTTTGTGTCTGAATCTGCAATTTTCTCCGTATCTGCAATATCCTCTTGCATCATAAATACAGTTCTTATCTCTTGAGTTGTATTTTGGAGCTGACGGTTGGAAATATTTTGGTGACATACCATATCTACCATATCTCGTTGATGGCTTGGTTTTTTCTTTCACCTGATATTCTTTGTTCCTCTCTTTATTTGTTTCTTTCTTATTTTGGATTTTTTTATTTGATTGATTATTTATTTGATTTTGATTCATGGCTACAGGGTGCATATATTTACATTTTTTGTCGAACTTACATCCTTTTCCTTCTATTGGGTTTTTGCATATTTTTGGATGTAGATCTCTGCAATCATCCTCATAGCCGTCTAGGTATGCACATTTACCATATATTTCATAGCTTTGTGACACTTTAGTTTTATATGTTTGTAGTAACATCTTTCTCCGAATCTGCAATTGCCTCTTTTCAAAAGGTTGCAGATTTTGTCTTTCTTGTCTATTTTTTCCTCTTTCCCATCATTGTTCAAATCTGGGTAGAGCCTCTTCGGGATTTTCTTTTGTGTTGTCATATCGTAATCTATTTCTTCGTATGTATGCTGCTTGGTTGCCTCATACGTAGTATCAATGAGTATCTCTGCATCCATACTTTTATCTTGTTCTTTGTTTTCCTTATTTGTTTCTGTCATTTCAGTTTTGTTTTCTTCTCTTCCGTTTTCCTCTTCTTCTTCTTCCTCTTCCTCTTCTTCTTCGTCCTCAACTATTTGTACATTCAGTCTTGATTTAATAACATTGTCTATCCATGATAGACATGTTGAGCAAAATATTCTGGTATCTTTTCTCATATCTTGCATTACCTCAGCACATTGTGGATGGGTCGGAATGTTGCATGCAGCACATTTTCTGATCAGGTTTTGTGGATTAACTATGCTATACCACACCTTACACAGTTTGCATGCTTTTGGCATTCTTTTTCCTATTGCATCAATTAGGATATTTACAATGTTCACCTTATTCATTTTCTTTGTCGGAATATGTTGATTTATGTATATTTTCTTTATGAGTCTCTTGACCACTTGGATTTTATTTGGAACTTCTTCAATTATTTTCAAGATGTTTTCTGTTGATTTGTTCCAGTTTGAAGGATCATATCCTTCTAATATATCTATTAATATATTTGCATCTTTTTGGTTAGGGCTGTTGTTGATCTCATAGATGAGAAATGCCAGCTCCCTTCCTGCTACCTCATTGTATTGTGAATCTGCTAAACACGCTAAATTTCGCCATCTCTTACCACAGTTGGAATTTACTGCCATCTTGATCCGATTTACAGTATTTCACTTGATAGATTAACTTAGTAGACGCTTTATCATACTATTTTCACACTAGTCTTATCACCTACAGTTTACGAACACTTCTAGATACTTCTCAAATTCTAGACGTATGTTAAACGTGTGATATCTGTTGATTAATCGGACTGTGCGCGGGAACGTCTCACCAAGCAAAATGGCTACTTTCGAGAGAGAGAGAGAGAGAGTCATATTATTAATGAATGCACTATTTATTTTCACTAGAAAATGAGAGAGAGAGAGAGAGAGAGAGAGAGAGAGAGAGAGAGAGAGAGAGTCTTAATATAAATTAATGCACTATTTATTTTCACTAGAGATTATGAGAGAGAGAGAGAGAAAGAAAGAGAGAGAGAGAGAGAGAGAGCCTTAATATTGATGAATGCACTATTTACTTTCACTTGAGATTGAGAGACAGAGAGAGAGTGAGAGAAAGTTAGGAATTTCCAATATGAGAGAGAGAGAGAGAGAGAGAGAGAGAGAGAGAGAGAGAGATTAAAAATTCTGTATCATACCAAATGCAAATGTAAGTCTAGAAGAGAGAGAGAGAGAGAGAGAGAGAGAGAGAGAGAAAGATAAAAAATTCTGTATAATACCAAGCAATGTAAGTCAGAAGAGATAGATATATATATATTATATATTATATATATATATATATATATATATATATATATATATATATATAATTATATATATATATATATATAGAGAGAGAGAGAGAGAGAGAGAGAGAGAGAGAGAGAGAGAGAGAGAGAGAGATTAAAAATCCTTAACAATACCAAACATGCACCAAGTCAAGATGTCACTCCAAAGATTAAAATAATAATACAAAAAAAAAATCGATGAAGTCGACGTTTCAACAAACAACACGAGAAGAAGGAGAAGTCGACGACTCACGACAGCTTATCTCGTCGACTTTCCTTTGTTTTTCCCAGCGGAAATTGAACAATGAGAATCCCCCGGGTTTCCCCAGTGCTGATCCGGCAGCGACAGGAAGTGGACGAGGAGGCATTTGGCTCTGTAAGGAAACGATCCTATGATCTTTCAAATTAGTTTTTGGATATGGGTCGATTTTTATCAATGTCCTTATAGCTTCTGATATCAATTTCTGTCGATGTGTTTTTGTCTTTTTAATATTAAATCTTCATTTTTTTTTTTTTTTGGTAGACAGGGTCATTCATCCTGGCAACTGGAACTTCAGATATTCAAGCGAAGTTGTAAGTATTTCTACAAAAAAAAGAAATTCTCCTTACATTTTATTATTTAATTTAACCCTTTGTCCCTATTCAATTATGAATTTGTCTTTTGTTATATTTTTTAATGATCTATCGGTATTTTCTGTTGCCTACTGTTACTTCTTTCTAATGAGCATCATGATATTCTTTGGAACCTTAAATTTAAAGTCAGTGGGACCTTTGGTGGGCTTGTTCCTTGTGAATATGGTTCATCTCCTGAATAATAATAATAATAATAATAATAATAATAATAATAATAATAATAATAATAATAATAATAATAATAATAATAATAATAATAATAATAATGAAAGGCTGCAGAAGGAAATGTAGGGGCACAAAAGACCAGCTACTGATAAACAAAATGGTAATGAATAACAGTAGGAGAAGGAAAACCAACCTAAGCATGGCATGGATAGACTATAAGAAAGCCTTCGACATGATACCTCACACATGGCTAATAGAATGCCTGAAAATATATGGGGCAGGGGAAAACACCATCAGCTTCCTCAAAAATACAATGCGCAACTGGAATACAATACTTACAAGCTCTGGAATAAGACTAGCAGAGGTTAATATCAGGAGAGGGATCTTCCAGGGCGACTCACTGTCCCCACTACTCTTCGTAGTAGCCATGATTCCCATAACAAAAGTACTACAGAAGATGGATGCCGGGTACCAACTCAAGAAAAGAGGCAACAGAATCAACCATCTGATGTTCATGGACGACATCAAGCTGTATGGTAAGAGCATCAAGGAAATAGATACCCTAATCCAGACTGTAAGGATTGTATCTGGGGACATCAGGATGGAGTTTGGAATAGAAAAATGCGCCTTAGTCAACATACAAAAAGGCAAAGTAACGAGAATTGAAGGGATAAAGCGTACAAGAGATGGGAGCAACAAACCAATCTATGAGACAGACTAAAGAACTATCCCTCCCCTCAGCGATGACACATGGCAATGGCTACAGAGGGGAGAGCTAAAGAAGGGAGCTGAAGGAATGATAACAGCAGCACAAGATCAGGCCCTAAGAACCAGATATGTTCAAAGAACGATAGACGGAAATAACATCTCTCCCATAAGTAGGAAGTGCAATACGAAAAATGAAACCATAAACCACATAGCAAGCGAATGCCCGGCACTTGCACAGAACCAGTACAAAAAGAGGCATGATTCAGTGGCAAAAGCCCTCCACATTGTAAGCCTGCTGCAAGAAACATCAGCTACCTTACAGTAATAAGTGGTACGAGCACAAACCTGAGGGAGTGATAGAAAACGATCACGCAAAGATCCTCTGGAACTATGGTATCAAAATGGATAGGGTGATACGTGCAAACAGACTAGACGTGACGTTGATTGACAAAAACAAGAAGAAAGTATCACTCATTGATGTCGCAATACCATGGGACACCAGAGTTGAAGAGAAAGAGAGGGAAAAAATGGATAAGTATCAAGATCTGAAAATAGAAATAAGAAGGACATGGGATATACCAGTGGAAATCTTACCCATAATCATAGGAGCACTAGGCACGATCCCAAGATCCCTGAAAAGGAATCTAGAAAAACTAGAGGCTGAAGTAGCTCCAGGACTCATGCAGAAGAAGTGTTATTCCTAGAAACGGCACACATAGTAAGAAAAGTGATGGGACTCCTAAGGGAGCAGGGATGCCAACCCGGAACCCCACACTATAAATACCACCCAGTCGAATTGGAGGACTGTGATAGAGCAAAAAAAAAAAAAATACAAAATAATAATAATAATAATAATAATAATAATAATAATAATAATAATAATAATAATAATAATAATAATAACAACAACATGCAGGGAACAGACCTTTGATACATGTTTCCCTGAAAATAATAGCAGTTTTCAACGAATTAATCTTGTCAAAATTATTTAATATAAAATTGTTTTTATATACTTTCCTTATAATAAAATTTTCTTTAAGAATTGAAAAGACCCCTGAATAAGATTAATTCGTTGGAAACTCCCATTATTTTCAACAAAAATAATAATAATAATAATAATAATAATAATAATAATAATAATAATAATAATAATAATAATACCAAAAAAATTCGAGACGTAAAAGGATGAAAATATCCATGAATATTTCCCAGGCTTTTACAACCTGATTAGAATCAGTGAAATGGTGAATTGATTATGCATCATATTTTGTAATGTGTGTTCAGGGTTACCGACATCCACAGATTCGCTCCATCGAATTGAAATTGAGGTTAGTGATGGATGATTTAGAGGCGTTTCGTAGAGTAACTTACTTTTATGAGAATTCCCTTTGTTCTGTGTTTTCCCATTTTCTGTTTTAGGACATTGAGTGAATGTATTTTTGTAAATTGTTATATACATGTGTGCGTGTGTGTATGAATCTACAGTATACTTTGGTGAGTGTCCCATCTATCCATGTATTACTGTGGTGACTGTCCCTTCTATCCAGGTATATCTGTGGTGAGTGTCCGTCCCTTTTCTCCAAGTATTACTCTGGTAACTGTCCCTTCTATCCAGATATTACTGTGGTGACTGTCCCTTTTATCCAGGTATTACTCTTGTGAGTGTCCCATTTATCCAGGTATTACTGTGAAGAAAGACAGATGAGAAGTGAAGTCCTCGAAAGATACTTATCGCCTATCTTCTATATAAAGCTTAATCTCAGGGGATACGTTATCTTTGAAGTTTTTTAACAACACTAAGTTCTTCAAACCATCAAAATCCTCAACTTTAGCAGAAGTTAACCAATCAAAAAACAGCCTTTCTAACTTCTTACTGTATTCTACATACGTAATATTCTCGTCCTTTTCCAAACTTCTAAATTTCTTACTGTACGCCTCCGGTACTAACCTGTATGCGCTAAGAACAGTTTCTTTCACAATATCATAATTATCACATTCCTCCTTAGACATGCAACTATACACAGTAAGTGCCCTACCAATCAAAACTGACTATAAATATAAAGTCCATATTTCTTTAGGAGAACCTACTCTTTCCATTAACTTTTCAAAACACATGAAATATTACGTTACATCTTCCTCATCAAACTTTGGTACTAATTTCAGCAGTGCACTCATACCTAAACCATCAGCTCCACTTTCGTTCCCGCCTGTCTGACTGTTACTAGTATTTTGCCTTAACCGAGCAATTTCCAACTCATGCATACGTTCTTTCTCTCTTTCTTCCTGCTGCATTACCAACATTTCTCTCTCTTGCTGCAATTTCATTGCTTCTCTCTCTTTCTCTTGTTGCATTTCCCTCTCAGCAGCTCTTTCCTCTCTCTCAGCTGCTCTTTCCTCTCAATATACTCACGGTTTAGAACATGATATTGAGTTGCAGGACACGAAACCCATTAGGCAAAGTCCATATCGTCTGAGCCTAGAAAAGGCAGAATCTGTGAGGAAGGAAATTAGTTACATGCTAGATAATGATTTGATAGTACCTAGCGAGAGTGAATGGAGTTCCCCGGTATCTGGTGAAAAAGGAAGATGGATCAGATAAATTGTGCATTGATTTCCAGAAGGTAAACAGTGTAACAAAACAGTTACCATGACATGTATATATATATATATATATATATATATATATATATATATATATATATATATATATATATATATATATATATATATATATCATATATATATATATATATATATATATATATATATATACATATATATATATATTATATATATATATATATCTATATATCTATATATATATATATATATATCTATATATATATATATAGTATATATATATATATATATCTATATATATATATATATATATATATATTGTGACGAAGTGCCAAGTATCTGGTTACTACACTTACCATTCATTAACTGATATCTCACAAAAGCCAGACACCTGAACCCTCATCACAGGTACTAAACGACTGAATAATCTAAAGGCAACAGTGATCCCTTAACAATTTACCAGTATTGCAGAAAATCAGACTAAGTTCATCAAAACAGGTCTGAGGTAATCTTGTATGTAATTAAATTAAACAAAGGGCATCACTCCATCAACAACTTTAAAAGTCTAAGTATTTCCCTGATTTCAGAAATCTAAGTACTTTCCTGGTTCTAAGTCACTTCAAGTTAATGAAGGAAAACAGATCAGTAACCACTCTATGTTTCTACCTAACATAAATATAATCATAATTAAATTCAAATATACTGGTGTAAGACAAAGAAAACACTTATAAAAATTTTAAATACAAAAATTTATTATTAAACTCAAAATTTATAAGTGAAATTCACAATATCAGGGAAAATTACTGTTACTTGAAAACAAAATAAAGTTTAATTAATTCTTGAATCAATTAAGTAAAATTAAATATAAATTAATTTATAAAAAAAATTCAAGAAAATTAATTCAATTGAAATTCAAAAGTGTTAGGCAATAATTGAAATTTGGAAATTAATTCACAAGTGCTAAACAACAATAAAACTTGAAAAGAATTCTAAGTAAATGCA
>NC_061091.1:79952307-79967307 GCF_015104395.2 Macrobrachium nipponense | reverse complement strand
GAGAGTTAGGAGTTAGTTTTACTTTATTTACTTGAGTTAGTCACAATACAGACTGATTTTATCTACGAGAGAGAGAGAGAGAGAGAGAGAGAGAGAGAGAGAGAGAGAGAGAGAGAGAGAGAGAGAGAGAGAGAGAGAGGAATTCGAGGTCTATCTACACGAGAATGTAACGATTTGAAGACTTGGTTTACCTACAAAGCAGACACAGGTTTCATTCTTCTACTATTTGCAAGTGGGATTGAGAGAGAGACCTTACCTTACCTTACAGACATTACATCTTGTTCGGGTTGCCCCAGGTCCCTCGGTATGAGGCACCTCTAATGTCTACCAGAGAGTTGCTAGTACATCTTCCGGTATATTTTGCATCTTCCAATCTTGGATGGTCTGGGATGCAGTTTAGATATTTGTCGACTTATTCTTAAACACATCTACGCTCACTCCTGTTATATTCCTCAGATGATCTGGCAACGCATTGAATAGACGCTGCATTATCGATGCTGGTGCGTAGTGGATTAATGTCCTGTGTGCTTTCCTTATTTTTCCTGGTATAGTCTTGGGCACTATTAATCTACCTCTGCTTGCTCTTTCTGATATTTTTAGCTCCATGATGTTTTCAGCTATTCCTTCTATCTGTTTCCATGCCTGAATTATCATGTAGCGTTTTCTTCTCCTTTCTAGACTATATAATTTTAAGGATTGTAGTCTTTCCCAGTAGTCAAGGTCCTTAACTTCTTCTATTCTAGCTGTAAAGGACCTTTGTACACTCTCTATTTGTGAAATATCCTTTTGATAGTGTGGGTACCATATCATATTGCAATATTCAAGTGGACTACGAACATATATTTTATAAAGCATAATCATGTGTTCAGCTTTTCTTGTTTTGAAATGCTGTAACAACATTCCCATTTTTGCTTTACATTTTGCCAATAGAATTGCTATTTGATCGTTGCATAACATGTTCCTATTCATCATCACACCAAGGTCTTTAACTGCTTCCTTATTTGTGATTGTCTCATTATTAGGTCCCCTATATGCATATAGCTTTCCTTCTCTGTCTCCATAGTTTATTGATTCAGATTTATCAGAGTTAAATACCATCCTATTTACCTCTGCCCAATCATATATTTTGTTAAGGTCTCTTTGTAGCGTGTTCCTATCTTCATCACAAGTAATTTCTCTACTTATTCTTGTGTCATCGTCGAAACTACTCACTACTGAGTCCTTAACATTACTGTCTATGTCTGCGATCATAATAACAAACAGTAATGCAGCTAACACCGTACCTTGTGGCACACCGGAAATTACCTTAGCTTCATCCGATTTCTCATCGTTTGCAATAACTATTTGTTTTCTGTTGTGTAAAAATTCTTTTAACCATCTTCCTACTTCATCACCTATATTATGTTTTCTAATTTTCTTCGCTAATATATTATGGTCTACCTTGTCAAAAGCTTTTGCAAAGTCTAGATAAACCACATCTGTTTCATTTCCGCTTTTCATATTTTTGTATATGTTTTCACGGTGGACTAACAGTTGGGTTTGCGTACTTTTTCCGGGTACGAAACCATGTTTTCCTATATTAAACAGATTATATTTTATTAAATGTTTCATAATATTTTTTTCATTACCCTTTCATACACTTTCATAACATGTGATGTTAGACTCACAGGCCTATAATTACTTGCCTCTAGTCTTGATCCACTTTTGAATGTAGGGGTAATATAGGCTAATTTGTGCTCATCATAAATCGTGCCTGTATCTACATTTTGTCTTAATAATATTACAAGTGGCTTTGCGATAGAATGAACTACTTTCTTTAACAAAATAGCAGGATCTCCATCAGGCCCTGCTGCAGCTCCATTTTTAATTTCGTTAATAGCCTGCACAATATCAGCTTCATTAATATCTATGTCAGCTAAATATTCACTATTTTCGTCCCTTACTTCTATATCATTATCTTCATTATCTATTCTAGGGGTGAATTCTCTCTTATATCGTTCTGCCAATATGTTGCAAATTTCCTTTTTTTCATTCGTTAATCCCCCTTCAATTCTTAGAGGGCCTATTTCTATTCTTCTTTTATTCATCTTTTTCACGTATGAGTATAATAGTTTGTGGTTTTGCTTGATATTTATTAGGGTTTTTTCTTACAAGTCCCGTTTTTCATTTTCTTTTGATTGTATAATCTTTTGTTCTGCATTTTCTATCTTACTTTTTAGTTCTATAACTTTCCATGCATTTTTTTTCTTTTGCAAGACCTTTTTTCCACTTTCTGATTTTCTGGAAAAAGATCCTTCTGTCTCTTGGTATGCATGACTGATGTTTACTTTTCTTCTTCGGTATATATTTATCCACTATTTTTTCTAATATTTTATATAATATCTCCGTATTTACCCTTATGTCATCACTTACGAAAATGTTATCCCAATCTTTGCTTAATTCTTCATTTATTTCTGACCATTTTATATTTTTACTGTAAAAGTTGTATTTTCCATATCCTTCCCACTTTTTCATTTCTTGCTTATCTCTGTTTTCACTTGCTTTGGAATGGACTGTTAATTCTATGACATTATGGTCTGAAATACTCGCATTATAAACTATTATTCCTTTAACATAATTCACCTCGTTCACAAATACTAGGTCTAAAGTATTTTCCTTTCTTGTTGGCAGGTGATTTATTTGTTAAATTTTGTATTCTAGTAGCATATCTAATAGCTTTTCGAATTGCGTCTTATCCTCTGCACTACTATTACTCTCTTTTTTATATGTATAAGTACAACCACAATCTCCTATTCGTTCTTTCCAGTCTACAAAAGGAAAGTTAAAGTCTCCAGATAGGAGAATAGTCCAGTCCTTGTGATTTCTACATATATCATCCAATTTTTCTATTATTAAGTCAAACTCTTTAGTATTAGGAGGTCTATATATTACCATGTTCATTAATTTTTCAGATTCAAATTCTACCGCTGAGTTACTATATTTCTCATATATTTTTCCTTGTTTTTTGTCTTTCCCATATATTGCGGTTCCCCCTTGATTCCTATTTTTTCTATCTGATCTATAAGTTTGGAACCCTTTTATTTGATCATCATTCCCAGTCTCTTGGGAATACCAGGTTTCACTTATATTCATTATATCTATTTTCTTTTCAATTTGGGTTAGTTCTTCTAAGTACTCTATTTTTCTTTTTGAGTTACTCGTAACTAAACCATGCGCATTCATCACTATGATGGTTTGCGTGTTTTCTCCTTCATTTAATATGGGTAATAATGAGGATTTTCCCATATCTCTTTCCTGTTCTCGTATGTTGTTCTTTTTTTCATTTCCAGAAATTCTGACATTAAAAAATCCAACTTTTCCATAATATTTGATCTTCCTTCATCATAATTATTCATTTTGTGTCTGAATCTTGCATAATAAATACAGTTATTATCTCTTGAGTAGAATCTTGGAGCTGAGGCTTTGAAATTTTTTGCTGAAATCTGCATATCTCGTTGATGGCTTGCTTTTTTCTTTTACCTGATATTCTTTATTCCTCTCTTTATTTTTTCTTTCTTATTTTGGATTTTATTACTTGATTGATTATTTATTTGATTATGATTCATGGCTACAGGGTGCATATATTTACATTTTTCGTCGTACTTACATCCTTTTCCTTCTTTTAGGTTTTGCATATTTTTGGATGCAGATCTCTGCAATCATCCTCATAGCCATCTAGGTATGCACATTTACCATATATTTCATAGTTGTGACATACCTTAGGATGTTTGTAGTAACATCTTTCTCCAAATCTGCAATTCCCTCTTTTCAAAAGGTTGCAGACTTTGTCTTTTTTGTCTATTTTTTCCTCTTTCCCGTCATTGTGTAGATCTGGGTAGAGCCTCTTCGGGATTTTCTTTTGTGTTGTCATATCGTAATTTATTTCTTCGTAAGTATGCTGCTTCATTGCCTCATATGTATTATCAATAAGTATCTCTGCATCCATACTTTTATCTTGTTCTTTGTTTTCCTTATTTGTTTCTGTCATTTCAGTTTTGTTTACTTCTCTTCCGTTTTCCTCTTCTTCTTCTTCCTCTTCCTCTTCTTCTTCGTCTTCAACTATTTGTAAATTCAATCTTGATTTAATAACATTGTCTATCTATGATAGACATGTTGAGCAAAATATTCTGGTATCTTTTCTCATATCTTGCATTACCTCAGCACATTGTGGATGGGTCGGAATGTTGCATGCAGCACATTTTCTGATTAGGTTTTGTGGATTAACTATGCTATACCACACCTTACACAGTTTGCATGCTTTTGGTATTCTTTTTCCTAATGCATCAATTAGGATATTCACAATGTTCACCTTATAAATTTTCTTTGTCGGAATATGTTGGTTTATGTATATTTTCTTTATGAGTCTCTTGACCACATGGATTTTATTTGGAACTTCTTTAATTATGTTTTCTGTTGATTTGGTCTAGTTTGAAGTATTATATCCTTCTAATATATCTATGAATGTTTTTGTATCTTTTTGGTTAGACGCTTTATCCTACTATTTTCACACTAATCTTATCACCAATAGTTCACGAACTCTTCTAGATATTTCTCAAATTCTAGACGAAATTTAAACTTGTGATATCTGTTGATTAATCTGACTGCGCGCGGGAACGTCTCACCAAGCAAGATGGCTACTACGAGAGAGAGAGAGAGAGGAGAGAGAGAGAGAAAGAGAGAGAGAGACAGGAATTCGAGTTTTATCTACACGAGAATGTAACAGTTTGAAGACTTGCTTTACCTACAAAGCAGACACAGGCTTCATTCTTCTACTATTTGCAAGGGGGGATTGAGAGAGAGAGAGAGAGAGAGAGAGAGAGAGAGAGAGAGAGAGAGAGAGAGAGAGTTAGGTGTTAGTTTTACTTTATTTACTTGAGTTAGTCACAATACAGACTGACTTTACCTACGAGAGAGAGAGAGAGAGAGAGAGAGAGAGAGAGAGAGACAGGAATTCGAGTTTTATCTACACGAGAATGTAACGATTTGAAGACTTGCTTTACCTACAAAGCAGACGCATGTTTCATTCTTCTACTATTTGCAAGTGGGATTGAGAGAGAGAGAGAGAGAGAGAGAGAGAGAGAGAGAGAGAGAGAGAGAGAGAGAGAGAGGTCTAATCCCCTCATGATTTGATCCCAGCCCCAAATTGTAGTCACAAACACGGACGCAATCCTCTTAAAATGGATCAAATTCCAGATGAAGACCAGGCTATTATCTGTTTCCTTTCATGAGTTCTATTTCCAGGTACCTGGAGGAATTATTATTATCACTATTCCCATCCTAAAGGTCAGACGAAGGGTACTTATTCATACAATCCTTCACCAGACTCTCTCTCTCTCTCTCTCTCTCTCTCTCTGAAACACTTCATGCACGAATTTCATAAAAGCTCTGTGGCGTGTTAGGACAAAGGTCTGCTTATGATGCATCGTACGTTGGTGCACTGTAGGCACTGCTAAAAGGGTGTTTGTAGTGTCCCTTCTGACCTTGTCACCATCCACTTTTTAGCCTTTTGCTTTACCTCCATTCTCACTTCCTTTCCTCAATTTTGCCGTCCTGCCTGTCTTGCTATCACTACCGAGTGCAACTGTGGGGGTATATTCTCCTAGTTCCATTTTTCGATTATTGTTCTACATATCTTTACTTTCCTGTCCAACCACTCCAACTCTATTCACGAAAGGTCGAACGCGACTTAGTGTTTTGATTGACAGCCTGAATTTCATTATTTTATCATTTTTCTTTATTTTAATTCACTGAAATTCTTGTTAGTGTCTCACAAGACTCCTGACCAGATACACCAAGACATCGATTTTCTATTACTTTCATTAATCCACAAACCTCGTAGGATGGTAGCGCTGTCAGTGCACCTCACGTGGAGCATTGTAGGAATTACTTAAGATTATTTGCTGCGTCCCTTATGCTTAGTGTACACTAGATTTTTTTGCTAGATTTGCTCTAGGTTGACCTCTCTAGATAGTGTACACAGCAACGAGAGCGCTCTAGCTATAGTTACTCTCAGCTCTCGCTAGGGTTGTTTTAGTCTACCTAGAATACTTGTGAACACGTGGTCGAGAGTTCTCTACGAGACTACTCTAGATGCTTCTGCCCAACTGAATAGAGTAATCAGTATAGCTAGACGCGTGCTGGAATAGTCATGGCATCTAGCCATAAATACAAATGGGATAGCATTCAGACAATGTTTTTAATCCAGCACTACGAAAGATTCCCTGAACTTTGGAATGTAGCATTGAAAGAGTACAGGGACAAAGAAAAGAAAGCAGTTGCTGTAAAAGAAAATTTATCACAGCATTTAAATGCTAGTGAGGTTGAAATAGACAGAAAGTGGCACAATCTGAGGTGCCAAATGAACAATGAAATAAGGAAAATTAAAATAAAGAAGAGTGGCATGGGTGCAGATGATGTACTGGTGAAAAGCAAATGGGAATATTTTGACTCTCTTCACTTCATGATTGGATGTGTGAAACCCCAAGAAACCACTGTTACAAACATGGTAAGTGAAACATGTCTTTTAAGAAATATGATTTAATAACTTTTTTGGACAAAATTAGGAACACACAAACAAACACATAATTATATTAAATGTGTATGTGGCCATAAATCATGAAAACTCTTATGATAATCCTCCTTCAGAGCATCATACAGTGCAGTGCATACTTCTGGAATTATTTTTGCTATAGTAGTAACTGTTATACGGAAAGCATACATTAGTGAGTGATAACTATCTCCTGAAAACCAAATTCATATATAATATAGTTATAAATTATATACTACAAGACAGTGTAAAATATTTAGTTTAATATATATGTTAATTATTCTTTTTATGTTTACCTATTTGTCATGATAATAATGATAATAATTGCATACATAATTTTTTAAATTATTGCTGTTTAGTTTCTCAGTATAATTTGATAATAAATATAAGTTTATTTTAGAAGAACATTTTTTCTTTTATACATTGTACTTATCAGATGCTAAGAATCTAAGTATGAGAGTTAATCTTTCTGAATGGGAGATTGCTTTCTTTAAATGAGTATCACGCTTCATAATTTTGGGTGTCACCTTTTCAAGCAGATAATCATAATCTTCACGAGACATACGTAAAAAATTCTTATACGCTTTATCATCTTCAACGATTAGTTCTTGCAAAACCTTTGCATGCAACCCTTCTTCATCTCGTCTAGATATCCATTGTCTAACCCATATTTGCCTTCTCTTCATTTTCTTCAAATTCCTTGATAAAACTAATGCGGCAGCTGCTGCAACTAGTTTCCTTGGCCGTGACATGTTACCACTCACGAATATGGACCCTGCTGAGAGTCCCTCCTCAACTTTATGATAGTGTACATGAGCGGTAGATTAATCTCGCTAGAGTAAGTCTCACACTACTCTAGGTATAAAGTTATAAGAGTAAATGGTTGACTAGTGTACACACACTTTAGAGTAATCTCTGTAGATCAAACCAAGTTTAGCTAGATTTTTAATCTACAGTGTTCACTAAGCTTTAGACCACTAGCTGTGACCCCTTCTGTTCCTCTTAACTCTGTCTTCCATCTTAAACCTCTCTCCTAACAATCGTTCCGTAGTATAACTGCAAAAGGTTTTACCTCCTGTTACACCTGTTAACCTTTCTACCCTCAATTTCCCTTTCAGCGCTGAATGACCTCGTAAGTCAGTACTTGGATTGAGGCCTTAATTTTAAATATTCCAATCCATTAAACCACAAAGCAAATCAGGTGAGTAACTAATTCCTTTCGAGCCGGTGATTGTCAGAGCAATCTATAACTATAGCTGGTTCACTTAAGGAACATTCAAGGATGAGCCCTATTATTGCGGGACTTTTGTCTGGCTGCCGCTGATTGGCCGGTACCGGAGGTATAGGCAGCTCCCAGCCAATCAACGGCCGCCAAGCCAACTTTCTCGCAGGCATAGGGCTCACCCAAGAATCCACGTTAAGTGGACCAGCTATAGTAGCTACTCCATTTCTCCAAATCACAGCGCTCTTCTCTTGTTATCACTTCTTTCTTTTCATCCTCCTTCTTCTTCTCAGATTTTATTATAGAGAAGGTGACTAAAGAGAGAGAGAGAGAGAGAGAGAGAGAGAGAGAGAGAAGCCTTTCATTGCTGACTTCAAGCATAGCGAAGAAAAGGCAAATCCGATTTAGCTCGGAAAATGGGTGAAGTAACGAGCGACCGAGAGAGAGAGAGAGAGAGAGAGAGAGAGAGAGAGAGAGAGAGAGAGAGAGAGTGAGAGACTGATTTTGTACAGGGTGGTCTCATTCACCACTTATTATCTGCGTAACTCGTACAAATTCTTTTAATAAGACCAATGGAATATTATTATACAGAAGATTATATATATTATGTGATTTTATCTTTTCGGTTATAAAATTTAATACATAAATCGTAAAAATTAGGTTTGGTTAGACACTGGAAAGCGGGAGTCAGATTGGTTGGACGGCGAGATAAAAAGATGAAGGTAAAATATCCAAAACGTAGGGTCAAGATAACACCCAGCAGTTGCCTTAATTAGCAATAGTTGAAGGTAGAAGAAAGGATGCAGTAATGGAGGTTTAAGAAAAATGCTGAAGAAAAAAAAAAAAGTGGTACAGTTACTGGCCTACGGGACGCCGCAAACACCCTTTTAAGTAATGTGTACGGTGCACCACGTGAGGTGTACTGAGGTGTATTTAGGCCACTAATCGGTCTCAGAAGAGAAACTTGGCAGGCGGTTAATTAGATCAGCAACAAAATGAGTCTGTTATTAACGACAGAAGTTTTAATTCTGATTCGGGAATGTTTTTTTTTTTTACCCTACCCAGTGGCGGCTTCCTCTCATAAGGCTTCTGTAATTAGCATCGAAACAGATTTCTGTAATCAACATCAAAACTGGTTTCTGTAATTGATATCGAAAAAGGTTTCTGATCAAAATTGGTCTCGGGATTTAACATCGAAACGGGTTTCTGTAATTAACATCGAAGCAGGTGTCAATAATTAACATCAAAAACGGTTTCTGTAATTAATATCGAAACAGGTTTCTGATCAAAAATGGTTTCAGGATTTAACATCGAAGCAGGTTTCTGTAATTAATATCGAAACAGGTGTCAATAATTGACATAAAAAACGGTTTCTGTAATTAACATCGAAACGGGTCTGTAATTAACATCGAAACGTGTCAATAATTAACATCAAAAATGGTTTCAGGATTTAACATCGAAACAGGTTTCAGTAATTAACATCAAAACGAATTTCAGTAATTAACATAAAAAAGGGGTTTCAGTAATTAATATCGAAACAAGTTTCAGTAATTAACATCAAAATGGGGTTTCAGTACTTAATATCGAAACAAGTTTCAGTAATTAAGACCAGAACATGGTTCAGAAATTAACGTCGAAATAGGTTTCTTTAATTAACATCAAAACGAGAGTCAGTAATTAACATGTGTGTGTAAGGTCTCTCTCTCTCTCTCTCTCTCTCTCTCTCTCTCTCTCTCTCTCTCTCTCTAACATCAATCTTCTCGTGTTAATATCATAAACTTTACATATAGTTTCCACAGGCTACTTCACTTCCAACAGAGAGAGAGAGAGAGAGAGAGAGAGAGAGAGAGAGAGGACTAATTATCCCGTTCTGGAACAAGTTCAAAGTTGCCTAAACAGGCGTTCGGAATGGAAGGGGACGACTTCGTTATTGTTCTCGAGCGGAACAGAGGACCAAACAGAAGTTAACAACCGCCATCTGCTAATTTAGTGCTTCTCATATGTCAAGATTTTATCCCCCACCCCACCACGCTTCCTTTTCAAAATCACCTGCCTCAAAAGGTGCATGTCAATATGCAACGACTGCCTGAACGACTGTCTGTATCGTTTGCAAAAACCCTGTGTATGGGATTGTCTGAATGCAAAAGTGGGCGGAGCTTCGTGTCCTGAACGATCTCAGCGGGAATCTGTCACGACCAGGTTGCTGCTGGCTTAAGACTTAATTCTGGCATACAAAGATCGTTCAGTATTGGTTTGCCTGCCGAAATAACGCTATCGCGCGCGTCTCTTCTAGAGATGATGCCATGTCTTCTCGGGACAAAATCTATGTTCAGACTATGAATAGTGTGTGTGTGTGTGTGGGTCGATAACGACTATCGTTCAGACAGTCGTTCAGACCATCGTTAAGTACTTGGGGCGGGGGGGGGGGGGGGGGTGCTTTAACACACGCACATTATCTGAGGAAAAGCCTAGAATGACCTAAGTATCAATAACGCAGTATGCATCGGTTCGCACAAAACTTGTGAGGGATCCTAGAGCCAGTATGAGCTCACTAACCTGTGGTCACAGTCCCCAATCTGAAACTGAGATCTCACCCCCCTAGGAGGGTTATTCCCCCCGGTTTGAGAAACATAAAACTAACTGATCACCGGTATCTGACGAATAACAGAACATTATTTCTTTTTTTTTCTTTCTTTCTTTTTGGGGGGGTGAGGGTTTGAAAATATACGAATAGTTCAGCTTGGAATTCAGTGTCATAGTCTATCAATTCAGTGTTATGATTCCATGTGAGGGATTTAGTAGCTTGAGTGCGACCCATGCTGTGCACTGTAAGCACTGCTGGAGCGTTTTTAGAGTCCCTTCTGGCCTTAGCTAAACTCACTTTCTTCAGTCTTTGACTTCACCTCAGTTCACATTTCCGAGAGAGAGAGAGAGAAGAGAGAGAGAGAGAGAGAGAGAGAGAGAGAGAGAGAGAGAGAGAGAGGTAACGAACAGAATTGGCAAAACAGCCATACTGTATGTATATTCAATGAAAAGCGCAATTTTAACCTTGTGATCTCGCAAAGTAAAATACTTCCAACCATATTTTCTTTCTCCCCAGTGGAATTCTTTAGTCATACATATTATTATTATTATTATTATTATTATTATTATTATTATTATTATTATTATTATTATTATTATTATTATTATTATTATTATTATCCTCAACCCTCCATCATTCAGTCAGCCATCAGACAAATATACGATCGCTTCTTTAACACGACGAGAACCAGATATAAAACTTGTTTGTGGCAACTACCATTGAAATTGGTCTCCGATGCCATCGCTTGTTTTTTCCAACATTTCAATAATACCAGCCTCCGTTTCGGGAGCTTTGACCTCAAATAAATCGTCAAATAAATTTTCCCCCTTTACAAGTTGCATTTCACGGTTGCTCACTCTCTCTCTCTCTCTCTCAGTTCCGAGGGAATAGAATAAAAAAAAATATACCCTGATAAATTTGTGCTGCAGAGGAAGAGATGTCTATGCCTATTGAAACATATATATAATATATATATATATATATATATATATATATATATATATATTATATATATATATATATATATATATATATATATAATATATATATGTATATATATATACATATACTATATATATATATATTATATATATATATATATATATAATACATATATATATATATATATATATATATATATATAGTATATATATATATATATTATATATATATATATATATATATATATATATATTTTAATTAAAAAATAGCCGACGTTTCACAACTCCACATAGTTTGCATTTCTAGGCTGCAAACAAACGAACATGGCAATCAATAAACTAATAAAATCCGAATTACATATAATTAAATTAAAACATTCAGAATGTAATTAATAAAACATGTACTTAAAGAACAAGCAAATGGCTAGTGACAACCTACCCAGAAGGAAGTTAAAAACACTACTGTACTCGTATAGAGTTACAACGAGAGAGAGAGAGAAAAAAAAAAACAATAACAAACATACAGACAGAGAAAAACAGCTCAACAAGACCATCAGGCAATAAACAATTGTGTGGATGACGTTTGGGAGTTTAACGGTGGTACGGTCAATTTGATAATAATAGATTCCAGTATTGTTAAGTCGTGTTCTTTTTGTACCTGTCCTACTATTGAAAATCTTTATTGTCTATATAGGTTTTTAACATATTTTTTGAATGGTTTTTAATATTGGGATTGTTCAGGGCTAGACAATCTGCTCCCAGTTCTGAAGCTGACCCCTCTGTGAGCATCAATGCGCACTCGCAACAGCCTCTTTGTACATCCGACATAGATCCCCTGACTACATCTGGGGCACTTACTTTTATATATAACGTTGGATGTAAACAAAGGACTGAGCTTGTCTTTGAACTTGAAGAGAGAGCCAACTGTTCGGGGATTCTTCGGAATGAGTTTCAGGTTGAGGGCCGGTAATTCATTTTGAATGATGGTTAAAAATTTCTTCCTGAAAGTGTCATCTTGTATGTAGGGGAACGCCGCGTACAAATTCATTTTAGGGACAGTGTGATATGGGGAGGTGGCGTCATCTTCTTATTCAACATACTATTTAACTGTCTGAAGAACAGCCTTGATGGAAAACAGTTGTTCCTGAAATAGTTTGAAAGAGTTGTTATTTCTTCATGAAAGGTCAGCCAATTAGATGATAGAGTAAAAGCCCTGTGGAGGAGGGTAGCAACAGCGTTTAATTTAAAATTGAAATAACACGAGCTATAAAAATTCATAGCCAAACCCGTAAACGTACCTTTACGATATATACCCGTGTGGAATCCTACAGAAGTTTCTTTGGGAAACAAGAACGTCCAAAAATGCGAGTTTACTGTTAAATTCTTTTTCAGCGTAAATTTTATGTTAGTGTGTTGGTATTGACGAAGTCCAAGAAAGAATCTGCATTAAAATCTTCTTTAAATGAGACAAAAGTGTCATCAACATAACGTTTATAAAATAAAGGGAGGAAGGATAAGGGGCAGGTGTCCATTATGTGCTCTTCCAGAGAGTTCATAAAAATGTTGGCGAACGTAGGTCCCAAAGGACTTCCCATGGCCATTCCCTCCACCTGTTTGTACAAAACCCCATTGAAAATGACATGATAAGAAGTTAAAGAGTTTAGGTGTCACTATTCCTGTTTTCAATAAAAACATAAATTCCGTCTTCAACCTGTCAAATAGAGTTATTGTCGAAGAGGGAGGATTTTTGGAATTCTTCTCTCTTTGGGACTGGACTTCTGTCTCCCGAATTTTAAACCTAGTTACCAACAATTTTTTTCTCCTTATAGAATCACTGTTTCACAGGATTATTGACCTTTTCCTTTTTAGCACCAATATAGATAGCCTAAGATCACAGATTTCAGCCTTAGCCCACAGCACCTTCAACAACTTAAAAACACGATGGACCCCATTCTTCGGGAGAGAGGATTATCTTACCCTTAAGAACTTAGCCAACGATAAAGACATCATTATCGTCAAGCCGGACAAAGGTAGGGGTACGGTTATTCTCAATAAACATGAATACATAAATAAAATGGAAAATATCCTTGATGATACATCAAAATTTTAAAAACTCGGCTCCCCTGACTTGTATAATATAATTAAATCAGAGGATAAAATTAACCGATTCCTCAGAGCATTGAAACAAAATGATATTATAGACAAACGTATGCACCAAAGTTTGTTTGTTACAGGTTCTTCATATGGTATTATGTATGGATTGCCCAAGGTTCACAAGACCGATGTTCCAATGCGTCCTATTCTTTAACACAGCCAATTATAATCTTGCTAAATTCCTAGTACCTATTCTGGAACCACTAACTAAAGGCCCTTACACCTTAACATGTTCTGCCGACTTCAAGGATGAAATTATCAAAGAGGATTCCGACTTATTCCTGGTTAGCCTAGACGTTGAATCCTTGTTCACCAACGTCCCTGTGGGGAAACCATTCAGATTATTTTAAATAAGCTTTTTCCTGATGACGATGCTTTATTTCATAATTTCAGCATGAATCTTTTTAAACAGTTTTTAGAGCTGGCCGTGCTTAACACAGCCTTCCTTTTCAATGGGGTTTTGTACAAACAGGTGGAGGGAATGGCCATGGGAAGTCCTTTGGGACCTACGTTCGCCAACATTTTTATGAACTCTCTGGAAGAGCACATAATGGACACCTGCCCCTTATCCTTCCTCCCTTTATTTTATAAACGCTATGTTGATGACACGTTTGTCCTATTTAAACAAGATTTTAATGCAGATTCTTTCTTGGACTTCGTCAATACCCAACACCCTAACATAAAATTTACGCTAGAAAAAGAATTTAACAGTAAACTCCCATTTTTGGACGTTCTTGTTTCCAAGAACTCTGTAGGATTCCACACGGGTATATATCGTAAAGGTTACGTTTTACGGGTTGGCTATGAATTTTATAGCTCGTGTTATTTCAATTTTAAATTAAACGCTGTTGCTACCCTCCTCCACATGGCTTTTACTCTATCATCTAATTGGCTGACCTTTCATGAAGAAATAACAACTCTTTCAAACTATTTCAGGAACACTGTTTTCCATCAAGGCTGTTCTTCAGACAGTTAAATAGTATGTGAATAAGAAGATGACGCCACCTCCTCTATATCACACTATCCCTAAAATGAATTTGTACGCGGCGTTCCCCTACATACAAGATGACACTTTCAGGAAGAAATTTTAACCATCGTTCAAAATGAATTACCGGCCCTCAACCTGAAACTCATTCCGAAGAATCCCCGAACAGTTGGCTCTCTCTTCAAGTTCAAAGATAAGCTCAGTCCTTTGTTTACATCCAAGGTTATATATAAGAGTAAGTGCCCCAGATGTAGTCAGGGGATCTATGTCGGATGTACAAAGAGGCTGTTGCGAGTGCGCATTGATGCTCACAGAGGCGTCAGCTTCAGAACTGGGAGCAGATTGTCTAGCCCTGAACAATCCAATATTAAAAACCATTCAAAAATATGTAAAACCTATATAGGACATAAAGTTTTTTCAATAGTAGGACAGGTACAAAAAAAAGAAACACGACTTAACAATACTGGAATCCATTATTATCAAATTGACCGTACCACCGTTAAACTTCCAAACGTCATCCACACAATT
>NC_061091.1:79913763-79951807 GCF_015104395.2 Macrobrachium nipponense | reverse complement strand
CATGAGTTTTTTTTTTAATCAGTCCATTGGCGTCAATAATACGATTATAAATAAGACATAGGAGTCTGGGCTCCCAATACTCCCAGCTAAAACAGACAAGTAGTCTGGTAAGTAAATTATGTATTAAGTCGACGTTTCTAAGCTAAATAAACGAAATGTGCCAAAAGTGTGTTTTTGAAAACTGTGTCCAGAAGTAATCTCAGACCTTACAGACCTTACAGACCTTACATCTTGTTCTGGGTGCCCCAGGTCCCTCAGTGTGAGGCACTTCTAATGTCTACCAGAGAGTTGCTAGTACATCTTCCAGTATATTTTGCACTTCCAATCTTGGATGGTCTGGGATGCAGCTTAGATATTTGTCGAGCTTATTCTTAAACACATCTACGCTCACTCCTGATATATTCCTCAGATGAGCTGGCAACGAATTGAATAGACGTTGCATTATCGATGCTGGTGCGTAGTGGATTAATGTCCTGTTTGCTTTCCATTATTTTTCTTTGTATAGTTTTGGGCACTATTAATCTACCTCTGCTTGCTCTTTCTGATATATTTAGCTCCATGATGTTTTCGGCTATTTCTTCTATTTGTTTCCTTGCCTGGAATTATCATGTAGCGTTCTTCTCCTTTCAAGAATATATAATTTTAAGGATTGTAGTCTTTCCCAGTAGTCAAGATTCTTAACTTCTATTCTAGCTGTAAAGGACCTTTGTACACTCTCTAATTGTGCAATATGCTTTTGATAGTGTTGGGTACCATATCATATTGCAATATTCAAGTGGACTACAACATATGTTTATAAAGCATAATCATGTGTTCAGCTTTTTCTTGTTTTGAAGTGCGTAACAACATTCCCATTTTTGCTTTACATTTTGCCAATAGAATTGCTATATGATCATTGCATAACATGTTCCTATTCATCATCACACCAAGGTCTCTTTAACTGCTTCCTTATTTGTGATTGTGTATTATTAGGTCCCCTATATGCATTTAGCTTTCCCTCTCTGTCTCCATAATTTATTGATTCAAATTTATCAGAGTTAAATACCATCCATTTACTCTGCCCAATCATATACACTGTTAAGGTCTCTTTGTAGCGCATTCCTATCTTCATCACAAGTAATTTCTCTACTTATTCTTGTGTCATCGGCGAAACTACTCACTACTGGGTTCTTAAACATTACTGTCTATGTCTGCAATCATAATAACAAACATTAATGCAGCTAACACTGTACCTTGTGACACACCGGTTATTACCTTAGCTTCATCCGATTCCTCATCGCGTTTGCAATAACTATCTGTTTTCTGTTGTGTAATAACTTTTAACCATCTTCCTACTTATCACTATATTATGTTTTCTAATTTTCTTCGCTAATATATTATGATCTACCTTGACAAAAGCTTTTGCAAAGTCTAGATAAACCACATCTGTTTCATTTCCGCTTTCATATTTTTGATACGTCTCATGGTGGACTAACAGTTTGGGTTTGCGTACCTTTTCCGGATACGAAACCATGTTGTCCTATATTACAAACAAATTATTTTTTATTAAATGTTTCATAATATTTTTCTTCATTACCCTTTCATGCACTTTACAATATGTGATGTTAGACTCACAGGCCTATAATTACTTGCCTCAAGTCTTGATCTACTTTTGAAAGTAGGGGTAATATATGCTAACTTTGTGCTCATCATAAATCTTGCCTGTATCTACACTTTGTTTAATAATATTGCAAGTGGTTTTGTGATAGAATGAACTACTTTCTTTAACAAAATAGCAGGCAGAGACACCATCAGGCCCTGCTGCAGCTCCATTTTAATTTAATTTCATAATAGCCTGCACAATATCAGCTTCATTAATATCTATGTGTGCTAAATATTCAATATTTTCTTCTCTTACATCTATATCATTATCTTCATTATCAATTCTAGGGGTGAATTCTCTCTTATATATTCTGCCAATATGTTGCATATTTCCTTTTTTTCATTCGTTAATCTCCTTCAATTCTTAGAGAGTCTATTTCTATTCTTGTTTATTCAATCTTTTTGCATACGAGTACAATGTTTGGGGTTTTGCTTGATATTTACTAGGGTCTTTTCTTCCAAGTCCCGTTTTCATTTTCTTTTCATTGTATAATCTTTGTTCTGCATTTTCTATCTTACTTTTTAGTTCGATCACTTTTTTCCACTTTCTGATTTTCTAGAACAAGATCATTCTGTCTCTTGGTATACATGACTGATGTTTACTTTTCTTCTTCGGTATATATTTATCCACTATTTTCTCTAATATTTTATATAATATCTCCGCATTTACCTTTATATCATCACTTACGAAAATGTTATCCCAATCTTTGTTTTAAGTTCTTCTTATTTATTTCTGAGTATTTTATATTTTTACTGTAGAAGTTGTATTTTCCATATCCTTCCCATTTTTCACTTTTTCATTTCTTGCTTATCTGTTTTCACTTGCTTTGGAATGACTGTGTTAATTCTATGACATTATGGTCTGAAATACTCGCATTATAAACTATTATTTCTTTAACATAATTCATCTCGTTCACAAATACTAGGTCTAAAGTATTTTTTCCTTTCTCGTTGGCAGGTGATTTATTTGTTGTATGTTATTCTAGTAGCATATCTAATAGCTTTTCGAATTGCTCTATCTTCTGCACTACTATTACTCTCTTTTTTATATGTATAAATACAACCACAATCTCCTATAGTTCTTTCCAGTCTACCAAAGGAAAGTAAAGTCTCCGGATAGGAGAATAGTCTAGTCCTTGTGATTTCTACATATATCATCCAATTTTTCTATTATTGTGTCAAACTCTTTTTTAGTATTAGTGGGTCTATATACTACTGTTCATTAATTTTTCAGATTCAAATTCTACTGCTATTAGTTCACATTCTGAGTTACTATATTTCTCATATATTTTTCCTTGTTCTTTGTCTTTCCCATAATTGCGGTTCCCCCTTGATTCCTATTTTTTCTATCTGATCTATAAGTTTGGAACCCTTTTATTTCATCGTTATTCCAGTATTTTTGGAATACCAGGTTTCACTTATATTCATTATATTATTTTCTTTTCAACTGGGTTAATACTTCTAAGTACTCTACTTTTCTTTTTGAGTTACTTGTAACTAAACCCTGCGCATTCATCACTATGATGGTTTGCGTTTTCTCCTTCATTTGATATGGTTAATAATAAGGATTTTTCCCACGTCTCTTTCCTGTTTGGTGGTATGTTGTTCTTTTCTTCATTTCCAGAAATTCTGACATTAAAAAATCCAACTTTTCCATAATAAATTTATCTTCCTTCATCACAATTATTCATTTGTGTCTGAATCTGCAATTTTTCTCGTTTCTGCCAACATCCTCTTGCATCGTAAATACAGTATTATACTCTTGAGCTTGTATCTTGGGGCTGATGCTGGAAATCTTTGCTGACCCTTCATTTTGCGGTGATGGCTTGCTTTTTTCCTTCATCTCATATTCTTTGTTCCTCTCTTTATTTGTTTCTTTCTTTTTTTGGATTTTATTATTTGATTGATTATTTAATTGATTTTGAGTCATGGCTACAGGGTGCATATATTTACATCGAACTTACATCCTTTCCTTTTTTAGGTTTTGCATATTTTTAGATGTAGATCTATGCAATCATCCTCCCATAGCCATCTAGGTATGTACATTCACCATAGATTTCATAGTTGTGATATACTTGGGATGGGAGTTTGTAGTAACATCTTTCTCCGAATCAGCAATTCCATATTCAAAAGGGTGCCAGACTTTGATTTCTTGTCTATTTTTCCTCTTTCCCATCAGTATGCAGATCTGGGTAGAGCCTCTTCGGGATTTTCTTTTGTGTTGTCATGTCGTAATTTATTTCTTCGTAAGTATGCTGCTTGATAGCCTCATATGTAGTATCAATGAGTATCTCTGAATCCACCAGAGTTTTATCTATTTCTTTGTTTTCCCATATTTTTTTTCTGTCATTTCAGTTTTTTTTTACTTCTCTTCCGTTTTCCTCTTCTTCTTCCTCTTCCTCTTCTTCTTCATCCTCAACTATTTGTACATTCAATCTTGATTTAATAACATTGTCTATCCGAGATAGACATGTTGAGCAAAATATTCTGGAATCCTTACTCATATCTTTGCATTACTTCAGCACATTGAGGATGCATTGGAATGTTGCATGTAGAACATTTTCTGATCAGGTTTTGTGGATTAACTATGCCATACCACACCTTACACAGTTTGCATGCTTTTGGCATTCTTTTTCCTATTGCATCGATTAGGATATTCACAATGTTCACCTTATTCATTTTCTTTGTCGGAATATGTTAATTGATGTAAACTTTTCTTTATGAGTCTCTTGACCACTGGATCTTATTTGGAACTTCTTCAATTATTTGCAAGATGTTTTCTGTTGATTCTAGTTTGAAGGATCTTATCCTTCTAATATATCTATGAGTGCTTTTGTAACTTTTTGGTTAGGGCTGTTGTTGATCTCATAGGTGACAATTGCCAGGCTCCCTTTCCTGCTACCTCATCGTATTGCGGATCTGCTAAACATGCTAAATTTCGCCATTTTTTTCCACAGTTGGAACTTACTGCCATCTTGATCTGATTACAGTATATTTCACTTGATAAACTAACTTAGTAGATGCTTCATCCTACTATTTTCACCAATAATCTTATCACCGACAGTTCACGAATACTTCTAGATATTTTTCAATTTCCAGATGTGTCTTAAACGCGTGACATCTGTTGATTAACCAGACTGTGCGTCTGGGAACGTCTCACCAAGCAAAATGGCACAGAGAGAGAGAGAGAGAGAGAGAGACCCGAGAGGAGAGAGAGAGAGAGAGAGATTCATTCATGTGAAAAGCACCGTCTGTCGTAACCTCGTTACAGAAAAGCTATGGAATAAAAGAAAGACCGAAAAAAAGATACACAAAATTTCCCAAAGGCTGAAATATTTCTCCAAAAAAATGGTTCAAGGCACCGTACTTGAAAGAAATAAAAGAGAGATAAATGCTTCAATGCACATTACTGACCTCATTTCATCTCTTTCTCTCTCTCTCTCTCTCTCATCTCTCTCTCTCTCTCTGTAATTTATAGGAACGATTTACAACTAACTTACCACTTCACGTTAAACTACTACTACAGATAAGTGAGCACACGATGTCTCTCTTAGGATGGACTAACAAGTCTTTGAGACATCCTAATCCTTGTAACTCACATACAACTTCATCTCTGATCCACACTTTCCATTCCATAAAGGAGAGGCGGCTCAACAATCTACCTTACACTTCCATCGACACTTCACACCCATTCAAATTTTTGGCTAATAGGACCTGCAACGCCTCTTTCTGTTGTATCTTAACTTTTATCAGTTACATACATTCATATATATACATGTATATAAATACATTTGTACACACTTAAGCAGTAAATAAATTATTATTCAGATTTGAAAAAAGAGAATACAATTCGAAGGAAAAAATCATAGCAAATCTACACAAAACATATCGAGACGTTATTCTCAAGGGCTTCATAAATATATGCAAGTAGCTTACTATTATCTATTACTGTCAATATATTGTGTCTAATTCATTTAATTTTATTTTTATCATTTATTGACATATTGTGTGTAATTCATTTACATTCTTATCTATTTATTTATTAATTTGTTAATTGGAAAAGCAAATCCAGAGTAGTATGTCTTTTGGTTTTATTATTTAAAATACCAACAGACACTATGTGGGATTGTTTTCCATTTTATTGACTCATGTGATTATGAGTTTTCTTTGAATTTGTTAATTGATAATTTTTTTCTAACAACTGATCTCATCTTTCTGCATTTTTATTATCTTCTCTAATTTTCTTTCAAATGAACACCATAGTATTCTTTGGAAGCTTGAAGAATTTCAAGTTAGTGGCCCCTTTGGTGGGCTTGTTCCATATTAATGGGGTTCTTCATCTTCTGAATAATAATAATAATAATAATAATAATAATAATAATAATAATAATAATAATAATAATAATAATAACAACGAGAACTGAAGGGATAAAGCTACCAGATGGGAGCAAAACATCAAACACATAGATGAGACAGGATACAAATACCTGGGAATAATGGAAGGAGGAGATATAAAACACCAAGAAATGAAGGACACCGATCAGGAAAGAATATATGCAGAGACTCAAGGCGATACTCAAGTCAAAACTCAACGCCGGAAATATGATAAAAGCCAATAAATACATGGGCAGTGCCAGTAATCAGATACAGTGCAGGAATAGTGGAATGGACGAAGGCAGAACTCCGCAGCATAGATCAGAAAACAGGAAACATATGACAATACACAAAGCACTACACCCAAGAGCAAATACGGACAGACTATACATAACACGAAAGGAAGGAGGAGAGGACATACTAAGTATAGAGGACTGCGTTAACATCGAAAACAGAGCACTGGGGCAATATCTGAAAACCAGTGAAGACGAGTGGCTAAAGAGCGCATGGGAAGATGGACTAATAAAAGTAGACGAAGACCCAGAAATATACAGAGACAGGAGAAAGACAGAAAGACAGAGGAACTGGCACAACAAACCAATGCACGGACAATACATGAGACAGACTAAAGAATGGCCAGCGATGACAATTGGCAATGGCTACAGAGCGGAGAGCTAAAGAAGGAAACTGAAGGAATGATAACAGCGGCACAAGATCAGGCCCTAAGAACCAGATATGTTCAAAGTACGATAGACGGAAATAAACATCTCTCCCATATGTAGGAAGTGCAATACGAAAAAAAAATGAAAACCATAAAAAAAAAAAAAAACCCCCCACCATAGCAAGTGAATGCCCGGACTTGCACAGAACCAGTACAAAAAGAGGCATGATTCAGTGGCAAAAGCCCTCCACTGGAGCCAGTGCAAGAAACATCAGCTACCTTGCAGTAATAAGTGGTACGAGCACCAACCTGAGGGAGTGCAAGGCCAGTATCCTTGAGTGATAGAAAAAAACGATCAGGGCCAAAGATCCTCTGGGACTATGGTATCAGAACGGATAGAGTAGACAGTGCAAACAGACCAGACGTGACGTTGATTGACAAAGTCAAGAAGAAAGTATCACTCATTGATGTCGCAATACCATGGGACACCAGAGTTGAAGAGAAAGAGAGGGAAAAATGGATAAGTATCAAGATCTGAAAATAGAAATAAGAAGGATATGGGATATGCCAGTGGAAAATCGTACCCATAATCATAGGAGCACTAGGCACGATCCCAAGATCCCTGAAAAGGAATCTAGAAAAACTAGAGGCTGAAGTAGCTCCAGGACTCATACAGAAGAGTGTGATCCTAGAAACGGCACACATAGTAAGAAGAGTGATGGACTCTAAGGAGGCAGGATGCAACCCGGAACCCCACACTATAAATTCCACCCAGTCGAATTGGAGGACTGTGATAAAGCAAAAAAAAAAAAAAAAAAAAAAAAAAAAAAAAAACAAAAAAAAAAAAAAAAAAAAAAAAAAAAAAAAAAAAAAAAAAAAAAAAAAAAAAAAAATAATAATAATGTGTGTCATAAAAGTAAAACAAACATAGTAATATACTCTAACATAATTAATGTGGATGTTTAATGACACAGATTGTTATCACAATACTGTGAATTTCATAACAACAAGAACAACACTAGCAACAAAAACAGCAACAGCAACAACAGAAACAACAACAACAACAACAATAATAATAATAATAATAACAATAATAATAATAATAATAATAATAATAATAATAATAATAATAATAACTAATAAAGGCATAGACTCAGAAAAACCAGGAAAACATATGACTAATTAATTACAAAGGCATTACACCAAGAGCAAATACGGACAGTACTATACATAACCCGAAAGGAAGGAGGGAAGAGGGACCACTAAGTATAGAGGACTGCGTCAAACATCGAGAACAGAGCACTGGGGCAATATCTGAAAAACCAATGAAGACGAGTGGCTAAAAGAGTGCATGGGAAGAAGGACTAATAAAAAGTAGACAAAGACCCAGAAATATACAGAGACAGGAGAATGACAGACAGAACAGGGGACTGGCACAACAAACCAATGCACGGACAATACATGAGACAGACTATAGAACTAGCCAGCAATGACACATGGCAATGGCTACAGAGGGGAGAGTTAAAGAAGGAAACTGAATGGATGATAACAGCGGCACAAGATCAGGCCCTAAGAACCAGATATGTTCAAAGAACGATAGACGGAAATAACATCTCTCCCATATGTAGGAAGTGCAATACGAAAAATGAAACCATAAACCACATCACATAGCAAGCGAATGTCCGGCACCTGCACAGAACCAGTACAAAAAGAGGCATGATTCAGTGGCAAAATCCCTCCACTGGAGCCTGTGCAATAAAAACCAGCTACCTTGCAGTGATAAGTGGTATGAGCACCACCTAAGGGAGTGATAGAAAACGATCAGGCAAAGATCCTCTGGGACTATGGTATCAGAACAGATCGGGTGATACGTGCAAATAGACCAGACATGACGTTGATTGACAAAATCAAGAAGAAAATATCACTCATTGATGTCGCAATACCATGGGACACCAGAGTTGAAGAGAAAGAAAGGGAAAACATGGGTAAGTATCAAGACCTGAAAATAGAAATAAGAAGGATATGGAATATGCCAGTGGAAATTGTACCCATAATCATAGGAACACTAGGTACAATCCCAAGATCGCTGAAAAGGAATCTGGAAAAACTAGAGGCTGAAGTAGCTCCAGGACTCTTGCAGAATAGTGTGATCCTAGAAACGGCGCACATAGTAAGAAAAGAGATGGGCTCCTAAGGAGGCAGGATGCAACCCGGAAACCCACACACGTAAATACCACCCAGTCGAATTGCAGGACTGCGATGGACCAAAAAAAAAAAAAAAAAAAAAAAAAAAAAAAAAATAATAATAAAGCTCTGCTGTCATTCTTAGTAAGAATGATTCGTCCACATTAGCTCCAGATAGGTATCAAGACCTGCAAATAGAAATAAAGAAGGATATGGGTGTTATGCCAGAGGAAATTGTATACCCATAATCATAGGGACACTAGACACGATCCCATGATCCCTGGAAAGGAATCTGGAAAAAAAAAACTAGAGGCTGAAGTATCTCCAGAACTCTGCAGAAGAGTGCTGCTATGAAAACTGCGCAGATAGTAAGAAAAAGTGATGGACGCCTAAGGAGGCAGGATGCAACCTGGAACCCCACACTATAAATACCATCCAGTCAAATTGGAGGACTGTGATAGACCCAAAATAATAATAATCAATAAGGTTTAGACTAAATACGAGAGTACATAAGCTAAATCAGCGTTATAGGAAGAGCGAAGTGTGATATCCTCACGTTCCAGAAATATTCCCAAGGGAGTAATCATTAATAAGATTCCCACGAGCTATAGCCTGCATTGAGGAGGAAAAAAAAAAGACTTAGGTGTTTATAATCTAAAATTAGTTTCGTTATCTGAATATACACAGTTAATATGTCATGATATACAAACGAAAGTATGACTGATGCATTAATACTCAGAACAGAGGGAATTAGGTGGTCAGAGGCACAAGCTGCTAACTGAAGTAATTCAGTGTATAGGCGATCAATTAGAATGGCTCCTTGAGAAGAAAAATCATAAACAGACAGCGAGAGAGATAGATACGTAGGTAGAATTGAATGGAATATATAGAATTCAGACCTCAGGCTCAAGCAAGCGCTGGGATCTACAACGAGGTCATTCAGCGCTGAAATGGAAATTGACAGTAGAGAGGTTGCAATAGTGCGACAAGTTACAATGTGAGTCGACTGTTATGGGAGGGTTGAGGAAAGTAAAAAAAACGGAGCTACGTCAAAAGGAACGAAAGGGGTTGCAGCTAGAGGTCTAAGGAACGCCACAAGGAACCTCATGACGTAATGCCTACAGAGTAACGTGTGAGGTACTACGTGCTTTGACGGAACTAACCCCGCCGACGGAAAATAGTAGACATAGACAGACAGACCAGAAGCAGAATGGCACGTGAATTTACACTAGAACGGGACGTCTTTGGGGAAATCAGCGCTGCGTGATCATCAGTATTCGATTACCCGGAAACCAAATAGAAAAAAAAGAGGGATGATAAAAACTGCGATTTTCCAAAGTTGGGAAGAATTATCACGGAGATGAGGTCGGGCAGGATTTGATAAATTCGCTAAGGCGAGGTGATTAAGGATGGGGAAAATCATATTATTCCCGATTCCATTTTGGGCAAGAATGCTCAGGGGTAGGGGTATGGGATCCTGTATTGTTATTATTATTCAGAAGATGAAAAACCCTATTCATATAGGACAAGCCCACCAAAGGGGGCAATGACTTGAAATTCAAAGCGTTCCCCCCCAAAGGATTAGTATTATATTAATTAAGTTGATTATTATTTATTAGTTATTAATTTTATTAGTTAGTGATTATGTATTATTATTATTATTGAATTATTATTATTATTTATTATTATCATTATTATTATTATTATTATTGTATGCTGGAAGTAAACCCTCTTTTAAACATGTTTTATTAAAATGTGATTGCTGCCTCAGCTGCATTAATTCTATACAGGTTCTTCTCTATTTTTCTAATTATTGCTTTCTTATTGTTGTTTAAAACTGGTGAGCAACGCACCAAAGGTTGACATATCTCAATTAGGTCAACCGATTGGATTTTTATTGGTAAAAAATTACAGTGGGGGTAGTCAAATTTTCGGGTATATCCTGTAGTTTATTGCAGATAGAATTGATGTTAAATTCTATTTCTTTTCTATCTTTTCGATCTTTCCGGACGTTTCGTCTGAATAAACCTCAGACATCCTCTGGGGCGGAGGTGGGGGAAGGAGGCCTGAAGTGACGAGGGTTATGTCCAGCTGATTATATTGTTATTATTATTATTCAGGTGACGAACCCCATTCATATGGGACAAGCCCACCAAAGGGGGGCCAATGACTTGAAATTCAGGCTTTCAAAGAATATTATGGTGTCCACTCGAAAGAAGTATCAGAAGGTATATAATAGATGATACGCAAAGAAGAAACCAGTTATTAGAAAAGACCAGAAATCAATTGAAAAACTAATAAACAAATTGATAAGAGGGCGAGTAATGATTAAAATGAAGAATTGCTTTGGGACAGTGATCCACTGATCTTTGAAGTTTCAATTGCACGACATCTTCAGCAGGGAGATTGTTCCACAGTCCAACGGGGCGGAATAAAGGACTCTGGAACTGAGTAAAGGAATAAACCGGACACTGGAACTGAGAATAAAGAAAACTCTGGAATGAGGGAAAAAATAAAGGACCTTTGGAATAACAAAAAAAAAAATAAAAAGAAACCTCTGGAACTGAGGATAAAAAGGACCTCTGGAACAGGAATTAATGGACACCTCTAGAAACTGAGGGATGAAAGGACCTCTAGAACTGAGGGATAAAGGCCCTCTGGAATGAGGAATAAAGGACATCTGGAACCTGAGGGAATAAAAGGACCCCTGAACTGAAGAATAAAGGGACCTCTGGAACTGAGGAATAAAAAGGACCTCTGAAATGAGGGATAAAGGACCTCGGAACTGAGGGATAAAGGAACTTCCGGAACAGGAATAATGGACCTCTGGAACTGAGGGATAAAGGACCTCTGGAACTGAGGGATAAAGGCCCTCTGGAACTGAGTAATAAAGGACATCTGGAACTGAGGAATAAAGGACTTCTGGAACTCAGGGATAAAGGACCTCCCTGGAACGAGAGGATAAAGGACCCTCGGGAACTCGAGAAAATAAAGGACCATACTGGGAACTGAGGGATTAATAAAGGACCTCTGGAAACAACAGGAATTAAAGGGACCTCCTGGTTAACGGAGGGATAATAAAGGAACCTCTTTCAACTGAGGGATAAAGGCCCTCTGGAACTGACGGAAATAAAGGACATTCACAAATGGAGGAATAAAGGAACCCCTGGAAACTGAGGGATAAAAGGACCTCTAGAACACGGAGCAATAAAGGACCTCTGGAACTGAGGGAAATAAATATGACCTCTGGAATTGAGAAATAAAGGATCTCTGGGACTGAGGGATAAAGGACTCTGGAACAAGGGAATAAAGGACCTCTGGAACTGAGGGATAAAGGACCTCTGGAACTGAGGGATAAAAGGCCCTCTGGAACTGAGGAATAAAGGACATCTGGAACTGAGGAATAAAGGACCTCTGGAACTGAGGGATAAAGGTCCTCTGGAACTATGGAGAATTTTGACAGGCTAGGCACGTTTACTGCTTAATGGTGTTGCAGTTAAGCGAATCTGTCTCTCTTCTCTCTCTCTCTCTCTCTCTCTCTCTCTCGTCTCTCTCTCTCTCTGCAGGAAAAAGAAGACAAGAGATCAATTTCGAATATAAAGGACTTTTCAAATACCAGCTACGAAAAAAATTGACAGAAAAGAGACCATCCGTGGATGGTCCAATTCGTAATTTACTAAATTCTGAGAAATTTCTGAAGGCTTGCTTTTAATATGCCCTTCCAGTTATTATCTGGACGATGAATTTTTAAAGCTTATCTGAAATGTTCTTATAACTGCCAATGCTACTAAAAGTCAGCTAATTTAGATGATATGCAGGCTCACGGGAAAGTTGAATAGTGAAGTGTTTTGTAATATGTAAATAAATTAAATTCTAAACAAAAAACTATCAAAGGTTCACAGTCATATTCCATTTACAGTTTGAAAACACGCGACACTAAACTTATTTTAATCTTATTTGTATGTTCATATAAATAAATAATTTCCAAAAGATGGCGAAAGAGAGGATATCAGTCAATATGACACATAGCAAAAAAAAAAAAAAAAAAAAAAAAATCATTAAAAGGATGTATGTTACCGATTCAAGATTCCGCATATGAGTATATTCCACTCAGCAAATACACGTCACTAAGATAATAGGGAACTAAAAATGCCCCACAAAAACATTAAACAGTTCCAAAAGAAAAAGAAATCAGACTAAAGGTTACCTCCACAAATATGACCTTTGAAAGAATTCGTTTGAAATGTAAAATATCAAATACCAACAGGGCACTGTCACGCAGGTGTCAGCTGTTGGAAGCCTAGGCAAAAAAAAAAAAAAAAAAAAAAAAAAAAAAAAAACCATCATAACAATACGATGCCAAAGAGCAATTATCTCAATAAACCCGTAGGTTTCAGAGTCTGTCATTCCCGAAACGAAGTTGATTTTAAAGGAACGGGGAAACTCGAGGGCCAAATAAGACCAGGTAGTGGAAACCGGACCTCTTGAAGTCGGTAATTGGAGAGTCACAATTAGTCAGCTCTGGCTGGTAGGAGCTGGGAATGTTTGCTGCAACTTTGTTCTGATTTCCAATGCGTTGCAAGGTTAATTTTGCGTCGCATCCAGGGAGAGCATGGATGAAAAGGATGGCTTCTTTGATAGCGAGGGTTTGAGACGATGCTGCGAATTATTTGACATATTTCTTTCTTTCGTAGATATTTTAAGCATTTGTTTTGTCCTGATTTGGTTCAGATTGTAACTTAAACTTAGTTTAGGCTTTCGTAGTTCCTCGATGCTGCAAACAATTGCTTGAATAAAATTGACAATCATCAACAATTATTTTGTATTATTCTTGCTCTCATTCTGAAGAACTTACTTTAAGCATTCGTAGTTTCTCGATGCCATAAACAATTGCTGACATAAAAAGTTGAGAATCATAAACAATTAGTTTTAGTCTTGCATTCGTTCTAAAGAACATGGTTTAGGCTCTCGTAGTATTTCGAGGCCTCAAACAATTGCTTGAATAAAAATTGAGAATCAGCAACAATTCTTTTATTTTATTATTACGTTCCTGTTCTAACCCACACAATTAGACATGACGCTGTGCATGGATGGAAAAATTTCTCCAACAAAAGATCAGACCATCGAACTGCGGAAAATAAACTATGCAACAGCCCTCTGTCCCTCCTACAAATATTTTTTGGGGGCAGGGGTCTGGGACGGGCTTAGGGGAAGTGTCCCCTCCCCTACCATCATCCGGTCTCAATCTTTACACCACACCAGCCATCACGACGCTTCAGCGGGAGGAGGGCGCAGCAGGGAAAATAGGGGATGACGAGGGTAGGAGGCTCCTCCCCCGACGAGGATGTAAAAGGATAAAAAGAAAAAAAAAAATGGTGGGGATGCGAAAGGAACCGTTTTTTTGGGAATACACGTTCGACACTCCACTCGTTTTGGGGAAAGATACGCCCCACGAGATAGGACGTTTGCTCGCTTCTATCCGGGAAAAAGAAAATGACATCAAAAGCCGCTATGAGAGAGAGAGAGAGAGACTGGGAATAGGGGACCATTTACGAACAGGAGAAGATAGACTGGTGCGTTAATATTGTATGACAAAGTAAAATAATAAAGTAATGAGTAGAAGAGAGAGAGAAAAGAGAGAGAAGGAGAGAGAAGGAGAGAGAGAGAGAGAGATGTGAAGGTTATCTTTCAATATTTTTATTCCTAATTTCAAAAGTAATTAAACGAAAGGTGCCAAAACCAAAAGTGCTTTTTGAAAACTGTATCAAGAGTAATGACGAGAGAGAGAGAGAGACGAGAGAGAGAAGAGAGAGAGAGATTCATTCATGTGAAAGCACTGTCTGTCAATACCTCGTTACAGAAAAGCCATGGAATAAAAGAAAGACCGGAAAAAAGATAAAAAAAGGAAAAGTTTCCCAAAGGCTGACATATTTCTCCAAAGAAAGGGCTTTAGGCACCATGCTTGAAAGAAAGAAATAAAAGATATATATATATATATAATTATATATATATATATATATATATATATATATATATATATATATATATATATATTATATATATCTATATATATATATATATATAGGAACGATTTACAGCTCACTTACCACTTTGCAGTAAAACCTGCTCCTATAGATAAATGATCACACTATATCTCCTCTTAGGATGGACTAACTAGTCTTTGAGACATCCTAATCCTTGTAACTCACTTACCATTCATCTCTCATGTGCCCAAACATCCATACTTTGCTTCCATAAAGGAGAACCGGCTCAACAATCCACCTTATATTTCCATCGACACTTCACACTCCTTCAAATTTTTTGGTAATAGGACCAGGAACGTCACATTCCGGGCTTCTGTTATATCTTAACTTTTATCAGTTACATACATACATATACATGTATATATGCATTTATACACACTTAAGCAGTAAATATATTACTTATCCAAATTGAAGACAGATGAGCGTACAATTCGAAGGAAAAAATCATAGCAAATCTACCCAAAACAAACATTTCGAGGCGTTATTCTCAAGGGCTTTATAAGTATATCCCAAGTAGCTTAACTTTATCTATTAGTCTCAATATATTGTGTCTAATTCATTTAGAATTTTATTTATCATTTATTAATACATTGTGTCTAATCATTTACATCTTTATCTATTTATTTATTAATTTGGTTAAGTGGAAAAGTAAATCCACAGTAGTTTTGTTATTTGAAATATCAACAGACAGTACTGTGGATTTACTTTTCCATTTTATTGACTCATGTGATTATGAGTTTTCTTTGAATTTGTTAATTAATAATTTTTTGTTTTTAATATGATGTATTCTTGTGTATTTTCTATTATCTTCTCTAATTTCTTTCAAAATGAACACCATACTATTCCTTTGGAAGCTTGAGGAATTTCGAGTCAGTGGCCCCTTTGGTGGGCATGTTCCAAATGAATGGGGTTCTTCTTCTTCTGATAATAATAATAATAATAATAATAATAATAATAAAATAATGATAATAATAATAATAATAATAATAATTGATTGACAAAGTCAAGAAAAAAGTATCACTCATTGATGTCGCAATACCGTGGGACACCAGAGTTGAAGAGAAAGAGAGGGAAAAAAAATTGATAAGTATCATGATCTGAAAATAGGATAAGGATATGGGATAAGCCCAGTGGGGAAATTGTACCCATAATCATATCAGCACGAGGCACGACCCCAAGATCCTGAAAAGGGAATCTAGAAAAACTAGAGGCTGAAGTAGCTCCAGGACTCATGCAGAAGAGTGATCCTAGAAACGACGCACATAGTAAGAAAAGTGATGGACTCCTAAGGAGGCAGGATGCAACCCGGAACCCACACTATAAATACCACCCAGTCGAATTGGAGGACTGGGTATAGCAAAAAAAAAAAATAATAATAATAATATTAGTATAATAATTCAGGTTTTGTTGAAAACAATGGCTACTCCAGCCGCGTTTATTTTGGTATAGAAGTTTCTCTATTCTACTTATTACTGACTTTTATTCTGTATTCAAATTGTTAATTAAAACTCCAAAACCAGTAATAAGATGAATAGAGAAACTTCTATATACGAAATAAACACGGCTGAAATAGACATTATTTGAAATAAAACCCGTATTAATGAAGGTCTTCTTCCAGAATAATAATAATAATAATAATAATAATAATAATAATAATAATAATATAATAATAATAATAATATATAATAATAATAATAATAATAATATAATAATATGGCGCCGTGGCAGAGTGGGTTAGGTCGTCAATGGACTGATTAAGTTAAGTTAAGCAACATTGGGGCTGGTCAGTCGTTGGATGGGTGACCGCTCTCCTCGGCGTTGATTCCTTGGGAAAGGATCTTTACCATAATTTCCTCAGTCTACTCAGCAGTAAATGCGTACCTATCCCTGATGGGGTGGGAGGGTCCAGCTATGGGTTAAATAGCAAAAACTCAGCAATGTTGTTAACAAATGAAGGAATAAACGACAACGACGTAAATAGAGCCTCTGGCAACAGAGGAGCTTCGTCCGGCAACCAGGTATTCAACCCAATTGAAGGGGAAGACGGTCAGGTACTTGGAGGTCGTCATCCAGCAAACGATCACCACAACGACAGTAATCAACAGCTTGAGATTGGAGCTACAGAACCAAAAAGGAAGAAATGGACAAGAGAAGAAAATAAGGAATATGGAGATGCTACATCAGAAGCAACCCGACGGAGAGAGGATATAGAAGAAGATTGGTAAACATCTGGAATGAGAGGAATAAACCCCCCAAACAGAGCAGAGGCTGGCCAGCACCAAGAAAGGGAACATAAAGAAAAAGAACTGGCTCTCCCCAACAGAAAGAGAAGAACTGGAAAGGGAAATGTCACCACGACAACGAATTACACGAAGACGAACTGAGAGACGATGCCACCACGAAAGACGACAGGGTAGGATGAGGTATCAAACAACGACACACTAAGAAACACCGACGAAGTAACAGAGAGGACGGAATGGGTAGAAAAGATTAGACAATGGATGGAGCCAGATACAGAGACAAAGATCCCCTCCATGAAAGCCTACAACACCAAGAAATTAAGGGAGAAAACAAGTGAGGTCAATGAAATAATGGGCATAATATACACCACCAGTATCACAGAAACAAATAACTTGGTATATGCAGGAGCAAGATTAGTAGCAGAACTGATGGGGATTCGAACACCACACCACCAGCACCAACCAACCCAACAGAAACCAAAACAGCAACCTCCTTGGAAAAGGCGCCTGGAAAAGCAAATCATGGTGATGAGATCTGACTTGAGTAAACTGAAAGAGATGGTAGATAAAAGGCTAAGAAGCAAGAAAACAAGGGAGGAACTCAACGAGAAATACAAAGTACAAGAGAGGGGACTAAACACAACAATAGAAGATGTAAAACAGAGGCTTAAGGCCAAAGCACATAAGATCCAACGATACATGAACAGGAATAAGGGATACCAACAGAACAAAAAAAACTATTCGGAATCAACCAGAAAAGACTATACAGCCAACTAACCGAGGGGAAGACAACCACCCAGAAATTCCTGAAGCCGAACCAAGTAAGAGACTCTGGGAAAACATATGGAGCAATCCGGTATCACACAACAAACATGCAACAAGGCTCCAGGAAGTCAAGGAAGAAGAAACAGGGAGAATTAAACAAAGATTCACAGAGATCACGACAGACACAGTCAGACACCAACTAAAGAAAATGCCAAACTGGAAAGCCCCAGGTCCCGATGAAGTCCATGGATACTGGCTCAAAAACTTCAAGGCCCTACACCCACGAATAGCAGAACAACTCCAGCATTGTATCTCAAATCACCGTGCACCCAAATGGATGACCACAGGAAGAACATCCTTAGTACAAAAAGACAAGAGTAAGGGAAATATAGCCAGTAACTACAGGCTTATCACCTGCCTACCAATAATGTGGAAGTTACTAACAGATATCATCAGTGAAAGGCTATACAATTACCTAGAGGAGACAAACACCATCCCCCACCAACAAAAGGCTGCAGAAGGAAGTGTAGGGGCAAAAAAGACCAGATAAACAAATGGTAAGAAGAACAGTAGGAGAAGGAAAAACCAACCCTAAGCATGGCATGGATAGACCTATAAGAAAGCCTTCGACATGATACCACACACATGGCTAATAGAATGCCTGAAAAAATAATTGGGGGCAGAGGAAAACACCATAAGCTTCCTCAAAAATACATGCGCAACTGGAATACAATACTTACAAGCTCTGGAATAAGACTAGCAGCGGTTAATATCAGAGAGGGATCTTCCAGGGCGACTCACTGTCCCCACTACTCTTCGTAGTAGCCATGATTCCCATGACAAAAGTACTACAGAAGATGGAGCTAGTTACCAACTCAAGAAAAGAGGCAACAGAATCAACCATCTGATGTTCATGGACGACATCAAGCTGTATGGTAAGAGCATCAAGGAAATAGATACCCTAATCCAGACTGTAAGGATTGTATCTGGGGACATCGGGATGGAGTTTTGGAATAGAAAATGCGCCTTAGTCAACATACAAAAAGGCAAAGTAACGAGAACTGAAGGGATAAAGCTACCAGATTGGAGCAACATCAAACACATAGATGAGACAGGATACAAATACCTGGGAATAATGGAAGGAGGGGATATAAAACACCAAGAGATGAAATGACACAAATCAGGAAAAAGAATATATGCAGAGACTCAAGGCGATACGCAAGTCAAAACTCAACGTCGAAATATGATCAAATGCCATAAACACATGGGCAGTGCCAGTAATTAGATACAGAGCAGGAATAGTGGAATGGACGAAGGCAGAACTCCACAGCATAGATCAGAAAACGAGGAAACATATGACAATACACAAAGCACTACACCCAAGAGCAAATATGGACAGGACTATACATAACACAAAAGGAAGGAGGGAGAGGGACTCTAAGTATAGAAGACTGCGTCAACATCGAGAACAGAGCACTTGGGGCAATATTTGAAAACCAGTGAAGATGAGTGGCTAAAGAGTGCATGGGAAGAAGGACTAATAAAAGTAGACGAAGAACCAGAAGTATACAGAGACAGGAGAATGACAGATAGAACAGGGGACTGGTGGCACAACAAACCAATGCACGGACAATACATGAGACAGACTAAAGAACTGGCCAGCGATGACACATGGCAATGGCTACAGAGCGGAGAGCTAAAGAAGGAAACTGAAGGAATGATAACAGCGGCCACAAGATTAGCCCCTAAGAACCAGATATATTCAAAGAACGATAGATGGAAATAACATCTCTTCCATATGTAGGAAGTGCAATACAAAAAAGGGGGGGAAAAAATGAAACCATAAACATATAGCAAGCGAATGCCCGGCACTTGCACAGAACCAGTACAAAAAGAGGCATGATTCAGTGGCAAAAGCCCTCCACTGGAGCCTGTGCAAGAAACATCAGCTACCTTGCAGTAATAAGTGGTACCAGCACCAACCTGAGGGAGTGATAGAAAACGACCAGGCAAAGATCCTCTGGGACTATGGTATCAGAACGGATAGGGTGATACGTGCAAATAGACCAGACGTGACGTTGATTGACAAAGTCAAGAAGAAAGTATCACTCATTGATATAGCAATATCATGGGACACCAGAGTTGAAGAGAAAGAGAGGGAAAAAATGGATAAGTATCAAGATCTGAAAATAGAAATAAGAAGAATATGGATATGCCAGTGGAAATTGTACCCATAATCATAGGAGCACTAGGCAGTCCCCAAGATCCCTGTAAAGGAATCTAGAAAAAACTAAGGAGGCTGAAGTAGCTCCAGGACTCATGCAGAATAGTGTGATCCTAGAAACGGCGCATATAGTAAGAAAAGTGATGGACTCCTAAGGAGGCAGGATGCAACCCAGAACCCCACACTATAAATACCTCCCAGTCGAATTGGAGGACTGTGATAGAGCAAAAAAAAAATAAAAAAAAAAAAAAATTTCTTATGGCAGAGTTAGATTAATACATTTCAAAAAAAAAAAAAATAATATATCACAGTAAATAATAATAATAGTAACAAATTCATTGCTCTCTCTCTCTCTCTCTCTCTCTCTCTCTCTCTCTCTCTCTCTCTCTGGGCTTCACCCAAATCCTTCCCGGAAAACAGCATATATACACATCACTGGTTCCAGAGAGGAACGCGGATCTGAAACGGGAATACAATTGTCGACCAAGGCCATCTCTCTCTCTCCTCGTCTTCTCTCTCTCTCTCTCTTCTCTCTCTCTCTCTCTGTACAGGCCCCGAGTTTCTCAATTCCAAAAGGATCATCCGACCATCTGAAACCGTTTCCAGGAAAGCATCGGTCGCAAATCACCGTCACAGGAATTGCAGACGAGGCGGTTAAATTGACGCGCGAGAATTTCGCGCGTTTTCGTGTCTGCCATTTCTTGGTTAAGGCTCCGAGGAATGTTACTTTGTTATTATGGAATGGGATGAAATATACTATATTTAGGCCAAAGGGCTGAGTTCTAGGACTTACAATGGGGTCATTCAGTGCTGCTGCTTCAAGGTTTATTGAGAGTAAAATACGTTGAAAATTCGCAACACGAGGAAAAAAAACTGAACCAAATAGGTGACCTCCTCCACAGATACGAAATCCGGAAATATTAATTTCAAAGGATGGATATTAAAGATTCACGAGTCAGCAACTGGTCGTATTCCACTTAGAGAATACGACAATTGTTGAGACATGGTGGAGAAACTAAGATGAAATGGAGATTATGGAATGAAATACGGTTGTTGGAATGAAATGGGTGCAGCTAGGGGCCGTAGGAACGCCGCAAAGATCCTCTGTGTGAGGCGCACTGACAGCACTACCATGGTTTATATAGTTGGGTTTTAATGGAACTGTCAGAACAGATGAAGGTGTCAGGTGGTAGTTCATTTGTAATTATAGTTTTCTCAGTCAGGTACAATGCATTTCTTCCCTAATACTAATCTCATTGCATTTTGATTTTAATACATTCTTTCTATTTATTTTTTTCATATGTAATAAGTGGGATCTCTTCTTTCTGTGTTTCCCTTACCACCGCCTCTTACTTCTTCCTTCAATATTCTTTGGAAGCTTCAAGAATTTCAAGTCAGTGGCCCCCTTGGTGGTCTTGTTCCATATGAATAGGTTTCATCTTCTGAATGATAATAATAATAATAATAATAATAATAATAATAATAATAAACAATAATAATAATAATAATAATAAAAAGTTCTGGACTCCTAAGGAGGCAGGATGCAACCCGGAACCCTACTCTATAAAAACCACCCAGTCGAATAGGATAACTGTGATAGACCAAAATAATAATAATAAAATAATAATAATAATATAAATAACTAATAAAATAATAATACTAATAATAATATAAAATAGCAGTTCCTTCGTCTGCAAACGCCTCAGGTAAAAATATCCTTCACTGGTATGCAAATGTGCACACGGGACCTTCTGCAAAACTGGTCTCTCACGCGTATATAAAAATGAGCACGACATAAGTGCCGCAATAATTTCAGAAATTGTATTATTATTATTATTATTATTATTATTATTATTATTATTATTATTAGTTATTGATTATTATTATCATCATTAAGAAGGAACCTATTCATATGGAACAAGCCCACCACCGGGGAACCACTAACTTGAAATTCAGCTTCCAAAGAATATGGGGCTCATTAGGAAGAATTAAGAGGATGTAAAGTAAAATTCAGAGAGAGGATAATAAGTGGAATACAGAGAGAAGAAGATACCACTGACCAAACAGAAAAAAGAAGTAAGATGAGGTAAGGGGTAAATACAATAAGTAAAATAAAAAAAAATAAAATAATTCACATGTATAATTCCAATCAGCAAATCTTGCCAAGTGCATCTCTCTCCCATTGTCTGTCTGGATGTCATTTTCCGCTGAGGTCACTAATGAGATATTACCCCGACGGGCAGATGAGATATCCTTTACGATTTCTGGGACGTCAAAGGATTTAGGAAAGTATTCCCGAGAGGAAAAGAAACGGGCGATTTGAGGACAAAAATCCGACAGGAGTTTGAATGCTTCTTCCAATCACAGAAGAGAGAAACTTCTTTTCCGATTCGCCTTTCGATTGCTGCTCGGCGCAGATGGATTATTCGCCTTACATTTGAATACATTTTTATCTAATTATTAATTTATTTTTTTACATTTTATTAAGTTGGATATCTTGCTTTTCTTCATCTTAATCCTGACTAATGAACACCATATTATTCCTTGGAAGCTTAAATTTCGAGTCAGTGGCTCCCTTTGGTGGGCTTGTTCCGTGTGAATAGGGTTCATCTTCTGCATAATAATAATAATAATAATATAATAATAATAATAATAATAATAATAATATAATAATAATAATAATAATAATATTCGCCTCTCATGTACATATTTTAGTCACGAATTTGTGGCAGATGATGAAAGCGTCGTATATTAGATTTTTATTCAAGGGGAGAGGGGGGCGGTATGGGGTGGGGGGGGGAGACCTTGTCCTGCTCAAGAGGATGAGGAGGTTTCGACAGAACGGGAATGATGGATAAGAAGGTACGAGGAATGACGATTATTATAAAAAAATGGAATGTCATTCATTTCACCCCCAAGGCCAATCAAGCGCTGGGAGACCAATGACGTCATTCATCGCTGAAATGGCAACTGAGAATAAAGAAGGTTTGAAAGGTGTAACAGGAGGAAAAAACCTTTCGCATTTGCACTCTGAAACAATTATTAGGAGAGAGGGTTTGAAGGAAAATAAGGTGGAAGAAAGGAGAATATGAACGGAGGTACAGTTAAATAAATTAAAGGGGTTGCAGCTAGTGGTCTAAGGAACGATACAAAGAACCTTAAGTAATGCTTGCATTGCGCCTTACGAGGGACGATGGTTATCAGAGGTTCTCTCATTTATGGAACAAATATGATTCTAACGAAAGACGCCGAGGAAAAGAGACAATGAAACTGCGGTAAATATAAATTCGTGGGATCTGAATGAAGACAAAACTTTACAGACATTTTGGACAGAGAAATATTTTATTTATTTATTTATTTGCAAACAAAGTAAACACATCGACAATTTACTTCTGTCTTGTAAAGGAAAACAGTCTAATGATTTCGAGTGACTTGTTTTTTAAAGATATCAAGAACTCTATTTCTTAATATCTTCAAAGATATTGAGAAACCTATTTCTTAATATCTTATATTATTAAGAAGATTATTTGATAATAGACGACGAAATAAACAGATAAAAAAATGTAGGTAAATCATTGAAATATAAGAGAATTGATCGAAATAAATAGATAACAAAAATTGAACCGAAGTTTCTTCAGCGCAATCGAGTTTTCTGTACAGCGTATATCAGTGGTTGCTTCTAGTTACCTAATGTAAACACAGATCTCAATAATTTCATGAATACAGACTCAATAACATCATGAAAACACAGACTCAATTTAAACACACTCAAAACACAGACTTAATAATCTCATCACAGCTCAATATCACTGGCTACCACAGCCAGCTGACAGTTTCATGGGCCGTGGCTCGTACGGCATTATCCCGAGACCATCATAAGATAGATCTATTTTCAGAGGCCTTGATTATACCTTTCTTTATATTACTCAGCACAGTAATTAAACAGGTATATATGTATAACAGCACAACATCTTGTAATCAACAAACTGAAGAATATTAATTCTCTCTTTATCTCCTTTTGAAGTCTCTATACGTAATAGTTCATTTACCTAAACAATGATTAAAGTCATCTTGCGTAATGAGAGTCATGGTTAAAGTTTAGATTAAAGTTACGTAACAGCATATTGGAATCATGAGAGAGAGAGAGAGAGAGAGAGAGAGAGAGAGAGAGAGAGAGAGAGAGTTTTTAATGATGATACAATTATGATGTCATTATTATGTAATAAAGTGCAATAATTATTTTACTTATTATCCTTTGAAAAAGAGGAGAGAGAGAGAGAGAGAGAGAGAGAGAGAGAGAGAGAGAGAGAGAGGTCACCGGATATACAACGACAAAACAAACTTAATGTCTTTATGCAAACATTTATGCAATGATTTTTATCAACGTTCTCTGGAGAGAGGAGAGAGATAGAGAGAGAGAGAGAGAGCGAGAGAGAGAGAGAGAGAGATGTTTATACAACAGAACCTCTGGAACTGAGGAATAAAGGAAAGGACCTCTGGAACAGAGGAATAAAGGCATCTGGATCTGAGGAAGAAAGGATGTCTGGACCAGAGGAATTCGTTGATATTAAAAGAATATCTTCATCTTCCAGAAAGCATGCACGCAACGTCAAGCGACAAACGAGGTAGACAAACACACGTACACATAAAAATAGATAGATAAATAAAAATCCCAAATCCCCATATCTGGAAGAAACGACTCAAAAAAAGAGAGATGAATGGAAACGTGAAATTCTGAACCACGACGAAAAAAAAAAAATATATACGAAGGGGTGGAAATGAGAATCGCCGAATGAATGCTGGGGATAAGAAAAAAATGGAAAAAAAAAAAAAAAACAAAAAAAAAAAAGAAAAGAGGGCGCAAGTGAAATGGAAGGGTGGGGGAGGGTAGGGGGAGGGGGGGGGGGGGGGGGGGGGACTTTGAAATACGAATACCCTTCGGTGAAATTCCTGTTCAGCTCTTCTTCTCCCAAAAGTCAAATGGATAAAAAAAATAGTTCAAGGGAACAGACCTGGAATAATGGGACATGAAATATGAGACACTGAAGCAACCGCACAGAGTCCAGATTAAAATGGAGTATATATAAATTTATATACAAAATTTAGGACAAAGGACAACCCTGGAACCTACGAGGTCATTCAACACTGAAAGTGAAACACAGGGTAAAAAAGGTTTGGAAAGTATAACAGGATGAAAAACCTTTTGCATTTGCACTATGAAACGATTGCCGGAAGAGAGGGTAGAGGAACGTAAGATGATAAAAAGAGAATATGAACAGAAGTACAGTAAAAGTAATGAAAGGAGGATGCAGCTTGGGGTCTAGAGGAACATCGAAACAATAACCATAAGTATGCCTAGAGATCAGAAGAGACTAAAATAGAAGTAAATGTGAAATCATGTATAAAATGAAACGGAGATATTGCGGAATATTGGTATGGATGTTGATAGGGAAGTCTGCACCAAAAAATATTAAGCTGGATATGAATATATGAATTAATCCAAACCTTTTTTTTTTATCTCGATATTGTATATAGTTGGAAACGCTGAATAGTTACCATGGCAATTGCTCTTTGTAATGACTGGCCTCTCTGCAGATATAGAGAAACCATTTGATTGTAATATTCTGCTGTTCATTGTTTCATTTTTTTGTTGGTGAAATAGACACAATACACAAAGGGTAAAACAGTTAGGTAACTAGAGGATTTATTTTATGCGTGAATATAGTAAAATAATGCGCCGAAGTTTCGAATTTTCCTCTCAGCCACGATCCATGAAACTTTAAGCCCGGCGGGCCTGTGGTGGCCGTGTTGTTGGCACCTATAGGTATGCCCAGGGGGCATGACCATGGCTAATTTTAACATTAAATACAATAAAAACTGCAGAAGCTATGGGGCTGCAATTTAGTATGTTTGGTGATTGGAGGGGTGGGTGATCAACATACCAATTTGCAGCACTCTAGCCTCAGTAGTTTTTAAGATCTAAGGCGGACAGACAAAGTCATGGGACGGACAGACTAACAGCCATCTCAGTAGTTTTCTTTTACAGAAAACTCAAAAACCTAACCTAACTGCAAGGTGGTGGAGCGTAGTTGGAGACTGGGAGGCTAGGGAGACATGACACATCCACCTCCTGCAAACCTCTTTGTCCACCCTGGGTGGGCGGGCTAGGTAGGGGAGAAATGATGGGCAGCGCTGGGTTCCAACGCAGCGCAGCTCACCGCCATGGAGCTTGTAAGCAGTAAATCTCAATAAAATAAACAATTTCAGTCTTCATTCTCTCCCTCACCTGTCCCCAACCGATACCCATCTCTGTAGACAATGACAAAATTTCGGAAATTATAAAAAAAAAACTCTCTCTCGCATTTTACCTCCGTTTATCGAAAATGTCTTTGTCTAACCCAGTTTTCCAAAAAAAATAAAAATAAAGAATTAATTGGATGGACTTTTTTTTATATACTTCTCTTCTCGTCCTTTCCTGCGGGGAAGAGGGAATGGGGGGGGGGGTTGGGGGGGGGGGGGTGGGGGGGGGGGGGTTGGGGGGGGGGGGGGGGGGGGGGGGGGGGGAGGGGGGGGGGGGGGGAGAAGAAGCCAGAGGCGGGGGGCTTTTTCAGGGGCACATCTTCCTGTGCTTCTTTTATTCATTTTTTTTTTTCTTTTGTTTTTTTTGGGTTTTTGTTTTGGGCGTTCTTAAATTCGTTTACATACTATATACATATAAATATATATTATATATATATCCAGTCTATGATGTCATTCCAGTTTTTGTGGAAGAAAGCTCCTGTAATCACCTAATGTGCCATGCTGGAAATTAATTGTATGCAATCTGTTTTCGACTATTATAATTTTCAATAGCTTTACTATTATTCTCCATATTAGGACTGTCATTATATTATTATAATGACTATTTTTACTACTAATTCAGCGACCGTGTGGATATTGTCACTTAACACTTTTATTCATGTGGGATCTTGTACATATATAAATAATAAACAAATATTATATAATAATATTATATAATTATATATAGATATATATCTATGATAATATATATATATATATATATATTATATATATATATATTTATATATATATATATCTTAATTCTAAAATATTATATTATATTTATAATATTATAATATATATATATATATTATATTCATATATATATATATATATAATACATAATATATATTATATTATATTTATTTATATATATATATATATATTAGATTAATATATATTATATATATCATAATATATATATATATAATATAATATATAGACTATATATATATTATATAGTGTGTGTATTGTATTGTCTCTACTTTGTATATTCCATGTATATGACCCTGAGCTAAAATAAGATATTATTATTATTATTATTATTATTATTATTATTATTATTATTATTATTATTATTATTATTATTATTATTATTTTTTTTTTTGCTCTATCACAGTCCTCCAATTCGACTGGGTGGTTTTTATAGTGTGGGGTTCTGGGTTGCATCCTGCCTCCTTAGGAGTCCATCACTTTTCTTACTATGTGTGCCGTTTCTAGGATCACCACTCTTCTGCATGAGTCCTGGAGCTACTTCAGCCTCTAGTTTTTCTAGATTCCTTTTCAAGGATCTTGGGATCGTGCCTAGTGCTCCTATGATTATGGGTATGATTTCCACTGGCATATCCCATATCCTTCTTATTTCTATTTTCAGATCTTGATACTTATCCATTTTTTCCTCTCTTTCTCTTCAACTCTGGTGTCCCATGTTATTGCGACATCAATGAGTGATACTTTCTTCTTGACTTTGTCAATCAACGTCACGTCTGGTCTGTTTGCATGTATCACCCTATCGTTCTGATACCATAGTCCCAGAGGATCTTTGCCTGATCGTTTTCTATCACTCCCTCAGGTTGGTGCTCGTACCACTTATTACTGCAAGATAGCTGATGTTTCTTGCACAGGCTCCAGTGGAGGGCTTTTGCCACTGAATCATGCCTCTTTTTGTACTGGTTCTGTGCAAGTGCCGGACATTTGCTTGCTATGTGGTTTATGGTTTCATTTTTCGTATTGCACTTCCTACATATGGGAGAGATGTTGATTTCCGTCTATCGTTCTTTAAACATATCTGGTTCTTAGGGCCTGATCTTGTGCCGCTGTTATCATTCCTTCAGTTTCCTTCTTTAGCTCTCCCCTCTGTAGCCATTGCCATGTGTCATCGCTGGCTAGTTCTTTAGTCTGTCTCATGTATTGTCCGTGCATTGGTTTGTTGTGCCAGTCCTCTGTTCTGTCTGTCATTCTCCTGTCTCTGTATATTTGTGGGTCTTCGTCTACTTTTATTAGTCCTTCTTCCCATGCAACTCTTTAGCCACTCGTCTTCACTGGTTTTCAGATTTTGATATTGCCCCAGCTCTGTTCTCGATGTTGACGCAGTCCTCTATACTTAGTAGTCCCCTCTCCCTCCTTCCTTTCGTGTTATGTATACTCAGTCCGTATTTGCTCTTGGGGGTAGTGCTTTGTGTATTGTCATATGTTTCCTGGTTTTCTGATCTATGCTGCGGAGTTCTGCCTTCGTCCATTCCACTATTCCTGCGCTGTATCTGATTACTGGCACTGCCCATGTGTTTATGGCTTTTATCATATTTCCGGAGTTGAGTTTTGACTTGAGTATCGCCTTGAGTCTTTGCATATATTTTTTCCTGATCTTGTCCTTCATCTTTTGGCGTTTTATATCCCCTCCTTCCATTATTCCCAGGTTTTTGTATCCTGTCTCATCTATGTGTTTGATGTTGCTCCATCTGGTAGCTTTATCCCTTCAGTTCGCGTTACTTTGCCTTTTTGTATGTTGACTAAGGCGCATTTTTCTATTCCAAACTCCATCCTGATGTCCCCAGATACAATCCTTACAGTCTGGATTAGGGTATCTATTTCCATGATGCTCTTACCATACAGTTTGATATCGTCCATGAATATCAGATGGTTGATTCTGTTGCCTCTTTTCTTGAGTTGGTACCCGCCGGCATCCATCTTCTGTAGTACTTTTGTCATGGGAATCATGGCTACTACGAAGAGTAGTGGGGACAGTGAGTCGCCCTGGAAGATCCCTCTCCTGATATTAACCTCTGCTAGTCTTATTCAGAGCTTGTAAGTATTGTATTCCAGTTGTGCATCGTATTTTTGAGGAAAACTGATGGTGTTTTCCTCTGCCACCCCATGTATCTTTTCAGGCCATTCTATTAGCCATGTGTGTGGTATCTTGTCAAAGGCTTTCTTATAGTCTATCCATGCCATGCTTAGTTTGGTTTTCCTTCTCCTACTGTTCTTCATTTCCATTTTGTCTTTCAGGAGCTGGTCTTTTGTGCCCCTACACTTCCTTCTGCAGCCTTTCTGTTGGTGGGGGATGGTGTTTGTCTCCTCTAGGTAATTGTATAGCCTTTCATGATGATACCTGTTAGTAACTTCCACATTATTGGTAGGCAGGTGATAGGCCTGTAGTTACTGGCTATATTTCCCTTACTCTTGTCTTTTTGTTCTAAGGATGTTCTTCCTGTGGTCATCCATTTGGTGCATGGCGATTTGAGATACAATGCGGGAGTTGTTCTGCTATTCGTGGGTGTAGGGCCTTGAAGTTTTTGAGCCAGTATCCATGTGTAAGTGTTTACATAATAAAAATATGGAATGTTAGTCCATATATATAAAAGACTAAAACTAAAGAGGTCAACCAGATTGCTTGCAGGAATGTGATCAGACTAGAGACGCTAAAGATGACGTATACAATTAAAAAAGTAGGCTAAGATAACATGCCGTCACCTGTAGTCATTCAATTGTTTATAAACATTAGTCCAAGCTCCCTGCTTGAGACAACTACCGCGACCTATAATTCAAACGGCCTACGTGATCTGGTAGCTCGTGTCTCATTTGATTGTATGTTCGAATGAAACTATGTCATCTGATTGTATGTTCATATGTTCGAACTACTGTCTGTTCCTTCATAACTTGTAACAGAGATGGTAGACAGGCAGAATAGAGTTAGCTATCGTCATTAGAAGACCTGTCATCTCTTTACCTAAGCTTTATCATGTAGAGAGAATAGAAGAAGCCATCATCATTGGCAGAAGCGATCAAGCTATCGTTATTAGAAGACTTGTACAATCATACCTGATCTTCACCATGTAAAACTTCAGAAGAATATATATTTTTATACTTCGTGTTTTCTACAAGAACCTCCTCACCGAATCATCATGAGTTTAATTAACACATCGTCGTCATAAACAAGAAGATAATACCGACTTCGTAAGTGATCTACAAACCCCAAGACACTCCATTGAAGATGGAAGTGCAATACCAACCGACTTAGCGTAAGATTATCGCAAGTCTAACATTACCTCATAGGGCGCCTTATCATACAAGGCACAAGCCCTACAAAAGTGGTGGCAAGCGTACCAGAACGACTCTACAACTTCTCCGAAGATAAAACAGAATAATAAATCATGAAGTCAACGACGACGAAAGCAGCAGATTCTTCAAGCAACCTAGTATCATCGTTTAGTGAGCGACTTCAGAAAACAACAAGAACTTCACCGATGACGAAAAGCAAGAGATTCTTCAAGCAACTTAGTATCATCGTTTAGTGAATAACTTCAAGAAACAAAACCGACGTGTCCTTTTTCCTACGGCAACGCAAGCTTCGTCTCTCATTAGAATCATTCAAGAAAACATCGTTAGTGAGCGTTTCCGGCACTGCAAGAAACAAACCGAAACGCGTCTGCAGCATCGGATCTTTCAAGGGCTCGAATCATCGAAACAACACACACGGGGGAAACTGAAGCCAAACCCAGTCATCCGCTAAATAGAGAAGGAGGACCAAGGCGTTTGTGTTCGTTATCGAACACCATGACTTCCCACAAAAGCAAGCTAAGTACAATTTTTTATTCATTTGGAGTAACTTTGAGTGTTTTCTTTACAGGTCGAATTTCGTTATTCCTGTGGCTGAAGTTACGAGACATTCTTAATCTTACTTTTTTACAGAAATCATCTACATCATTGAGATTTCGCTACTGCGAGTTTTTTATCTTTGAGTGTCTGTTTCCAGAAGTTCTACTGAAATATCATAATCATATATTGTGTAAATTTTATCATTTTGGGTGATTATTAATCCCTTACGTAACAAATCATATTAAACAGTGAATATGCGTTTACGCAGTGGACGTCTGTATTTATACAGACGCATGGATAGGGTCGTTAAGAACCGTAGTGATTAGAAAACACACAAAAACAAGTGAACACCCGTACAAATCTAGATAAATTAGAGGTAACACTATTTCCGGGTGATGGACAATAAATGCTCCTTGGCAAGTCCCGATCGCAGTTTTAGCCTGAGTTTTTTGAGTTATATATAAAATATCGAACCTCAATGACTCAACTTAACTTTAAAAATACGGCTGGATTACAAGGAATAACATGTCTGTAAAAACTTTCATTAGGCTAAATGCGCTGACCAGGATCCCTCACTATTTCAAATTTTAGCAAAGAATGAAGTACAAACAGTTAATATTGAATGCAGTAGAGATAACTTGTCTTAATAGTAATCGCTCAGTTCCTAATAGTTCGTCATTCATTGCTTTATACGTAAACAGCAACATAATGCTAAAAACACACAATACGTTTGCCGATGGTAATAAAGAGAAGGATCCAAATTATTACAAAAAGAAATAGGTAAACAGTAGCCCTTTCAGAATCAAACAAAGCAAACTCGGTACTGTGTCACCTAGTCAGCGGTCAAGGTTAGTCAAAACTGCCGAAGTGTTCAAAGCATAGCAAATTCCACACAATAAGCGACTCCAGCAGAGAGAGGAAAAGTGATGTTGGATCAATTATGCCATACCTTTTATTTTTTATGTCAATATCTTTTTGAATTAAAAAGGATTTTTCCTATTAATCACACGACTGTATCAAGTAATCAGAGCAGGTTCTCGTTTTTTTAATACATAAGTTATTATAAGTAGGTGGTGGATTAAGCCCGACTGTACGCGCTGTAAAAATTAGAATATCTTGTTTTATTTCTTTAGTACACGTAATATCCTGTATTTACGGACTCACCGTCTGTTGTTCGAACTTCCCTAATGAGAAGTCCGGGATAAGCGAGCGCTACAGATACCTCTATAGTTATAAAAAACATTGATCTGTATGTAGTGTAATTGTAAGATCCATCCTAGGGGTATACAAAATATTATCTTACATCCTGCAAAATAAGGCGTGTTTATCAAAGGAAAATCCTATAAACCTTCAAACATATTAAAATCAGTTTGAACAAAAAAAAGAGACAATTAATCAAATAATAACTTATATAAAGGAACTATACATTTGTCTCATAAATCGTAACATTGTTCAAATGACCCAACAGAATTCTCCCACAACCGCAGTCGTAGTTTGCACGCAAAATCTCGAGAAGCATGCACCCTCGAATGTCTTAGTGCGTGTAAAAAGACTTTGCTGGGAAATGAAATTTTAATCCTTCCCGACACTCTGAAATATAACGATTTCCGCGAACAAAGCCCTAGACACGGTTGACTCGCAGCAACAAGTTAATATAGTAATCCACAAAAACCTATACATATAAATATCGCATTTTTTTTTATTGTTGCTAATTTTTAATCCCGCCCAATCAGTCGTGGATGAATCTCTCTTATATTCTATCTAAAGTAATATCAGTAAAGTCATTCAAGCAGAGATGATTCAGCAGAAACTTTTTTTATCTTTTATCTGAATACCACGAAGTTTCTCCACTAGCGAGTGATTTCTGAGGAAAAAAAAACGGATGTAATTTAACACAAAATACGGTCTAAGGACAAACATAAAGCTATATACGTACCTTCGTATAGACTCTCACTGCAATTTCAAAATAGAGATAAATGACGAAGTTGAAATATGTTAGTAATAGGAGCCATTAGGAAATTAAATAGCCCAATATAATTTTCCCTCAAAACGTCATGCCATAAAGATCGGACTTGGCGTATCTGCGTAGATTTCTGTCGCTTAAACAAGGAAACGACTCCCGATAGTTTCCAGTGCCATGTACCGACGACATCTTATCTCTGTTAGGTTAGAATAAATTTTTCACCAGCTTGGACTTACTTAAAAGCTTTTACCTGATACCATTACCTAAGTGATTGTACCTCATACTCCGTTTTCAGCACACTCAGGGGACATTATCAATTTTTTACGTATGCCTCCGGCTTACGTTGCGCCCCAATTACAATATAGTGTTTGGAGACTTTTAGGGGATAACCTACATGCCTATATGGATGATCTTGTAATCTTTTCTAATACCTTAGAAGTACATTCACATAAACTAGAGCTAGTGCTACAGAGACAAAGACAAATAATCTCAGAGTAAAATATCTAAATGCGAGTTTTTTAAAACCGAACATGTTTATCTAGGTTTTATGTGTCTGGTCAAGGTCTTAAAGTAGTCCATGGTAAGGTGTCGGCTATTCATAACTTTCCAGTACCTATTAACGTAAAAGGGGATACAGCACTTTGGCGCTGTAGTGGGTATTACAATCGTATGTAAATATGTAACTCTTCAATCATGACAGCTCCTTTAACAGATCTTACGAAGAAGAGCGTAGATTGATTATGGTCTAAAAAGCATCAACAGGCGTTCGATATCTTAAAAAGCGGAATAATGCAGCTCACCTAACTTAAAAATCCCCGATTTAAATAAGGAATTTTTTTTATTATTGCAACAGACGCCTCAGGACCAAGGGGTAAGAGGGGTACTACTTCAGCAATATGAATAAACAGTTCTTTCCTATAGCTTTTTATTCATGTAAACTAAAGCCCTCTGAAAGTACTAAAATTATACAGTAATAGGCAAGGAAGGGCTAGGTATCTTTAACTCACTAGTATATTTTAAGTTCATAATCTATGGCTATCCTGATAAAATCCTTACTGACCATGAGTCCATTTACCGAGTTTTTTCAAAGGCTTTAATCACTGTCCAAAGGGAACTCGGTGACAAATGATCATTCAGGTCTTTGGAGCCAAGATAAGATATCTACCTGGGAAAGCAATTATCATAGCTGACGCATTATCCCGCAATCCCGCACCATACAGCAAAGAACCATTAATTGGAACCTAAAAGATTATTGACAAACATCCGTGCCTATTGTTAAAACCGTATCTAAACAAGAAAATTCCTTAACCCAAGAGACCGCGAGCATTGAATATCTAGGTTGGAGCGCAGAACTGTTACAAACTGAACAAAGCAAGAGTCAACAGACATAACCCAAACAATAAACACTTCGAACGGAAACAGAGTCAGCAGCAATAAACACCAAACAATAAACACTTCGAACGGAAACAGGGTCAGCGGCTAAGCAAAAACAATAAACACTTCGAGCAGAAACCCTAAAGCAAAAGTATATTTAAAGTATGTGTATCAGAATAATGTAATCAAATGTAATATTATATGTAGGTCCGTGACGAGGAAAACCCGAAGAACACAGCAGATGACTAACGACCAGGTAGTAGTAATAATCTCTTTCATACCAATCGTCATAAACTGGTTGCATTCCGTCATCCAGGGTTCCCTACTATGTCACAGAAAGCCAAATCACTGTTTTACTGGCCTACAATGCTTACAGATATAAAAAGCACATAACTGATTGTAACACGTGTCATGAAAACAAGGGACACACTAAGACACCTGTCAGTTAAGGGCCTATCCTGTGCCAAATCAATCCTTGAAAGAATATACGTAGAATTATTAACAGAATTACGAGTCTGACAGAGGGAATAAACACTTCTTAGTGTTAATAGTTCCTTGACACGTTATATAGAATTAATAGCACCAAAAACAAACACCGCAATTGAGTGCGTTAGGAATATTTATGAGTGCTAAATCAGTAAATATGGAATTCAACACAATAATCTCTGACTCGGGTGGTGTAAATCAATAATCTCCATAACGCGTTGTGTGAATTCCTATCCATTAAGAAAACCAATAATATATTTTATCACCCAGAGTCAATCGGTTTGGTAGAATAACGGATAATTAAATAGGAAGTGTCAATGTCTTACGAGTTACAACTCGTGATATTGGATCCGAACTGGATTATAGCGGTTCTCGCGGTTTTAATACCTTTATCATTTATATCTTGTATCTATAGAATTTATGCCGCAAGTAGCCTTATACGGTACGCCGCTAGAAAACACTTTTCCACATATTCAAGCCAAACCATTAATTTAATCACAAATATATATATAAAAAAATATATAAATAAATAAATATAAAAAAATAAAATAAATATGGATACAAGTGGAGTCAATACCATACACTCCGTAAGAAGTCGGAAGGGTTTTACTTTAATTTATAATAAAAAAGGAATCACGATAAAACAATAAGAACAAAACGTAACCATAGGTTTAATTAAATATCCAAATATATATGCGTAAGATTTGAACTCTAACTTAATGCTTTAGTATGACAAATAAGCTAAAAGTTCAAAACACATATCCAAAACCTACTGACATATTGTCTGTCCCGGTGATTTATATTCGTAGTCAATGAAAAAAAAATAATAATAATAAATAAATAAATTAATAAAATAAAATAAAGAGATTTTAAAGTCAGGAAGTCTAGAAGTGAAAAATGTTATCTATGGGAATAATCCTATATGAAATCTTATACAGGGCTAATAATATATGGAAACCTTTTTCATTAGTTTGAATAAGGAATATTTAATTTAACATAATTCAACATGAAACTAATATATTGTTCAATTTTGGTACTGATTTTTTTTTTCAGAGATTATTCTCATGCGGGTGGAGAATTAAAACAAAAAAATATCATTTGAAAATACTAAAAGTCGTATCTCTTACAGCAAGTAACGTAACTCTTAAGCTGGTGACGACGTCATCAGTTCTAGAAGGTCTGTCGCGTTTGCCGTATCAGCATTGATTCCTTTAACCTCAAATATCTGCTTGCACAGGCTTCATCTCGCGCTTGCAAAGCAGATTGACTGGAGAAAGGAATGCTTAGCCGAACTTCTCATGGGCAAGGCAGACGTGTCTATTCATATGCGCAATGCAACTTTAGTTAAGGAGTTGCAATCATTTTAAAATTAATAACAAAATAAGCAAAATAGAATTTCTATAACAACAAAATGAATTAATTTTTTCTGAACCTCATAGACATTTAGAAGTATCAAGATATGTATATGAAATATTTACTTGCAACATTAGCCTATTACAATTCAAGTAACAAAACATTTATGGGAAAATGTCACATTTTCTTGAAAACCCAAAGTTTATTTAGAAATTAGTTACATAGTGGGTTTTTTTCGTTGCATCTCCTACCTATTAATAAAGTTTTAAAATTAACCTCAGAGGATGCGCGCGAGAAAATTGAATATGAAACTTTTGTTAGGGGCACATAGGATCAGATTTTATCACAACTTAATTTCAGTTAGCATAGAGAAATACAGAATCATGATTAATCTTCTCTTTGACTCTTATGTTGCCTGGCAATCTTACAAATAGCTCCGTTTTCCACTTCTTTGTCTAGTAATTACTACCAGTAATATCGAATTTTCTTTGGGATTCGTATTGATATCTGTTTTATTTTTTTATAATTATGGATATTTTAACAGTCATCATAGACCTGGATAGGTTCACTCATTTGTTAATGCCATGGATAAAAAGTTTGTACAGCGGACTCTTTGAATTCCAAAATATCAGCGAATTCATGTGGGTTAAGTCTGGTCTAAATGGCTCTCTCCCCTCCCCTGTATTTGGATGTCGTCTGAATTTACTTTGCCCTTGTGACAAATATAATTTCACTTGTAGGCTGATTAATGGAACCTGTTACAGTATCCTGCAGTACGAGAGTTTCACATCGCAACTTCAAAAAATCGTTCGTCGCTGCGGACGACGGCAGTCGAGTAACAACCGCCTACAATGTGAAAGGAGTAAGCACCATCATGGACTTCTTCGACCGACACCGTATCCCGTCGTTAATCTCATTTTAATGCGGAATGCTCCGGCGGCTGTCGGAATCGACTACAAAAGGGACATACTTCCGACAAATTACGACCCGAAGGATATTCAACTCTACTTTGCTGGCGAAGGACTCGTGCTGGGGATGTTTTTTTTATTCATCGCGAACGTAATTGTGTAGCTTAGGATGCAGAGAATAAGTATGAGCGCAAAATAGAACGTTGGACCCGCCCAGGCAAATTTTCCCCTTGTTTTAACCCTGTGAAATTGGCCCTTTCATTTGGCTATAGGTGGTTTGTCTGGAACTGTGTAATGGACAAAAAGTTGTTCGAAAGCTAGTTAAATGTGAAGTAGTATAACTTCGGTCATGTATCCTATATATATAAATGATCATAAATAACAGAATCGAAATATATTTTTTGCGTGTACGCACTAGGAATCTATATATATATAACATGGGGGAAAAGAACCCCCAGTATTCATCAGGTAAGCGTGGACACGAAACGGAAGGCAGACCCCATAACTCCATTACACACACAGGCTCTTTCTCTCTCTCTCTCTCCCGGCAATCACCCCATCTCTCTCTCTCTCTCTCTCTCTCTCTCTCTCTCTCTCTCTCTCTCTCTCTCTCTCTCTCTCTCCACCTCTTTCTCCATTCTAACAGGTAATGAAAATGAGAGAGTTGCACCATAACATAACGTTTATTTACAAGAATAACTAGGTCGATTAACTACGTAATCCAGTCTTACAGACTAACTTAAAACAACTCATTGTCAAGTCACCCCAAAAGTCCTGGGAACTCTTTTGTCCCCCCGAAATCCAGAACCGTCTGTCAAAGATACAGAACACATCCCGGTAATACACACACAAGTTCAAAGACAAAGTTAATAAGATGGAACATCTTACAAGA
>NC_061091.1:79897366-79913263 GCF_015104395.2 Macrobrachium nipponense | reverse complement strand
CAACAATAATAATAATAATAATAATAATAATAATAATAATAATAATAATAATAATAATAATAATAATAATAATAATAATAATAATAATAATAATAATATGCTGCAAGTAAACCCTCTTTTAAACATGTTTTATTAAAAGTAATTGCTGCCCCAGCTGCGTTAATTTTATAAAGGTTCTTCTCTATTTTTTCAATTATTGTTTTCTCATTGTTGCTTAAACTGGTGAGCAACGCACCGAAGGTTGGCATGTCTCAAATAGGCAATTACTTTTAATTAAAAATAATAATAATAATAATAATAATAATAATAATAATAATAATAATAATAATAATAATAATAATAATAATAATAATAATAATAATAACCAGCTTTCAACATGTAGAACGTAGAATCTAAATCAGTTCATATTTTTGTTGAAATATTATATCACCTAGAGACATCTCTCACCCTGGCTACAATCCAGCGGCATAAAGTTGATAGCTGGAATACTCCTTTCCATAATAGATGGGTCTCTCTCTCTCTCTCTCTCTCTCTCTCTCTCTCTCCTCTCTCTCTCTCTCATTATTCCGATCTTGTAGCGAGGAAGCGAGAGAAATTGTATGGCCGAGTATCCTTGAACTCAAGTTAGTCTGTTGACAAAAGTACTGGTTGTTAGTCTACTGGTATTGTGTAGCCGGAGAGAGAGAGAGAGAGAGAGAGAGAGAGAGAGAGAGAGAGAGAGAGAGAGAGAGAGAGGAGACGGGATTTATACGTATTACCTGTTACCTTTCTGTTGCTTGAATTTCAAGTTAATGGCCATTATGGCGGGGTTCAGCTTCGAATAATAATAATAATAATAATAATAATAATAATACAATAATAATAATAATAATAATAATAATAATAATAATATTAATAATAATATCAGACAGACAGAGTTCTAGATATAAAAGTCCTAATGAGATGAAGATTCCATCTGATCACCGTCCCTCTGGACTTGGCTAGAATATTCCAGGGCATCCGGAGTCATTACATTAAGTCGGGAGTTAATAAGGATTCCAGTCACCCTGGGGGAAGGAGAGAGACTTCCAGATTGAAAGCTTCAGCAGTTATCCCTGCATAATTCAGTAGAAAGTTTGCTCTGTCTGGTTCGAGTTTGGAAACTGTACAGTACATGTTGTTTTCGAAACAAAATGCCTGATATAAGTCTGCTTATTTATTTGTTTGCAAACAAAGTAGCTAATGTAAGTGCTGTTTGTTTAGTTTTTATGAGCAAGGTATCTAATATTAGTAAGTCTTGCTTATCTATTCTTATAAACAAAGTACCTGATGTAAGTCTTGCTTATTTCATTTGTTTGCAAACAAGTAGCTAATGTAAGTGTTGCTTGTTTATTTTTATGAACAAGGTACCTAATGTAAGTCTTGCTTATTTTCTTTATTTGTTTACAAGTTCCTAATGTAAGTCTTGCTTATTTTATTTGCTTGTTTACAAATAAAGTTCCCAATGTAAGTCTTGCTTATTTTATTTACTTGTTTACAAACAAAGTACCTAATGTAAATCTTGTTAATTTACTTTTTATGCAAAGTAGTCTTACAAATGACTATTGGACTAAATACTAAAAGCCTTATTAAAACAATAATTGGATAATTGAGAGAGAGAGAGAGAGAGAGAGAGAGAGAACGAGAGAGAGAGACGAGAGAGAGAGAGAGACCCCTTCAGTGGGATCACAGCTATATCAACTATACATAATTCCATATTCGAAAACCAGCATTCGACATCGACTCTGGATTTACAGATTTCCAAGTAACTCCCCCAGGTAAACTACACACCCCCTCCCCCTCTCTCTCTCTCTCTCTCTCACACACCCAATCTCCGATCGCGTTACCAAGCAGATGGTTGGCACTTAATCCGTTTGATTGGATGGAAAACAGATCATGTTCTCCCGGTCTACTGGATATTGCGAAGTCAGAGTTGGTGGCACTTTCTTTTTATTTTGTGTTGTTTTTAAGTGGGATTTTTTATTTCTGATTCGGTCGAAGTGTCTTGCTTTCTGCATTCGCTGGATTCCATCATAGGTGTCTGAATGAGATTCGTTCTCGTGGGTATGTTTCTTTTATGAATAGTTAGTAACCTATTTGGTTATCAATTGTTTTGGAGTGTGTATTTATATGGGTATATATATATTTAATATATTCATATATATGCACGTATGTATTTGTATGTACGTATGTATGTATCTGAGTATGTATGTATGTATTATATTAGATATTTGCAAATTTAAGCAAAGTCAACATCTAAATGACCATCACGAATACAAACCTTGGAAACAATAAAAACACTCACTTCATATAAACTGAACTTTCAAGAAACCAAGAGAGAGAGAGAGAGAGAGAGAGAGAGAGAGAGAGAGAGAGAGAGAACAAACCCCTCAAAGTACCAGCCCCTTTTCCTTGTGCTTTTAAAGTTTTTAGGTGAAAAAGATATGCTTTCAAAAATGGCCCTCTTTATTTATTTTAAAACACTTTGGACTTTAAAGCAAAGGTGCCTTTGGACATTTCGACTCGTTGGGCCATAACAGACACACGACGCTATTTTGGCTTAGTCGCCCCCTCACCCCCCGCCCCCAGGTCGTCCTGTTATCACACGAGGAAGAATTCATGGCAAAATAAAAAAAAAATGTGCTAAGGTACGAGTCACAAATTGTGTCATTGAGTTTCGACGTGCAAAGTCAGCTATAGAATTGATGTTGCTTCTCTAATAATACTTATTATTTTGTGGTCTATCACAGCTATCCTATTCGACTGGGTGGTTTTTATAGTGTGTGTGGGAGGGGGGGGGGGCGTTTCCGGGTTGCATCCTGCCACCTTAGGAGTCCATAACTTTTTTCATTATGTGCGCTGTTTCTAGGAGCACATACTCTTCTGCATGAGTCCTGAAGCTACTTCAGCCTCTACAGTTGTTCCAAGTTCCTTTTCAGGGATCTTGGGATCGTGCCTAGTGTTCCCTATGATTATGGGTACAATTTCCACTGGCATATCCCATATTTTTCTTATTTCTATTTTCAGGTCTTGATACTTATTATTATTAATATTACTATTACCATTATTATTATTATTATTATTATTATTATTATTATTATTATTATTATTATTATTATTAATTATTATTATTATTATTATTATTATTATTATTATTATTATTATTATTATTATTATTATTATTATTATTATTATTTCATTAAAAGTAATGGCTACTTCTGCAGCGTTACACTTGTAATGAGTCTTCTCCATTTTCCGAATAGCAGCTTTTTGGTGCTACTTAAACAGGATAGTAGGTCGCCTATGGAGGTCATGATCAAATACTGTCAAAATCGGTGTATATATTTGAATTTTACAGATAAACTATGATACCATAGTCATCAAAGTCATTAAAGATTTTTTTTTCTCTCTCTCTCTTTCTTGAAGCGAGCTCTCGTCTGGAGCTGCCAGATATCCTCTAGGCTAGGAAGTTGAGGGTGGACTGCTTTTGGTGTGGTGTCCGTCATCCTTATATTTGGGGTCGTCTGCCCCATGCTGATCTATTGGCTGGTGGCGGATGAGCCAGGTCTCAAGCCACTTTCGCCGAGTCGATATTATTATTATTATTATTATTATTATTATTATTATTATTATTATTATTATTAAAAACTGGTCACATTTATGCTGAATAAATATGGAAGAACTAACCCAAGTATACTGAAATATAATAAACGACAGAAATAGCAACGAATCTGTATTAGGTAATCCCCATAGGATGATAGTGCCACCAGTGCGCCTTATGCGGTGTACTGTAGGCATTACTTAAGGTTAACTGCCCTACCTGCAACCCCCTTTCATTCGCTCTAATGTACCGTTCAAATTCTCTTTCTTTTCTTTTACTTTCCTTAACCATTTTCCTCATAATTGATCGATGGTGCAAACTGGGAGGTTTATCCTCCTGTTACATCGTTCAAATTCTTTTTTTACTGTCAATTTTCATTTTTTCAGCGCCGAATAACCTCATCGTAGGTCCCAGGGCTTGCTTGGCCCTCTGACCGAATTCTATACATATTCTATTCTGTTCTGCAGAACGGTAATGGTGACCCAGAGACCAAGTCTCAAAGCTTTAGGGTTTTACATAGCTGACCGCAAGGCTAAAAAAAAGTGCTCATCTAAACGAATAGTACATTAATAGGATAACGTAATGACTAAAAAAAATCTCAGGATAATATATATGTAATTCCCGCCCACCTGTCTTACCTGTAATTTTTACGGAATGAGAGAAGCAGCGAGCGGAGACACGACAGATTTAAAGCAATTGTTTAGCAAGGAAACTTTTCACCCCCTCTCCGTCGAGCAGAGAAAAACGCTGAATATGATGAGATTTGAGCGTTGAACGTTGTGTAGCCAGAGCTTCAATTCGTGGAAGCTTTTGTTCTAATGCAACGGAGTAACTGATGCGGAATATAAACAATGTTTAAGCTATTCAGCTCCCCGGATATAACGAGGAATATGTTTATTTATTTATTTATCTAAAAAAAGGATTAGCGTTATACCGAAAAGAAAGGGATTAGTTGATAAAGGTGCAGATTCAACACATTTACAGTGCAGGAATAGCTCTTTTTGCTTTTGGGATCATTCTCTCTCTCTCTCTCTCTCTCTCTCTCTCTCTCTCTCTCTCTCTCTCTCTCTCTCGTCTTTCACCTTTCTATGTCTATCGTCCCGTGCGTCAAAGTCTAAGTAATTTTTTATTTCCATTTCTTGCAACACAGCTTTGTATTGTTTTTTCTAGCAAAGTCAGATACCTTCGTTTTGTTGCTTTTAGTCTCTCTTCTCTCTCTCTCTCTCTCTCTCTCTCTCTCATCGCAGCCCACGTTTCCAATTTATTTATTCCAATCAACGAAAAGCACAATCAACTTTTGTTGCAATTACCAAAAATTTTTTTAAAATTCTATCATTTCTGTTCGCAGCGAAAAGTCTATTGATAAAGAATGACGAGATTTGTTTTATTCACTCTGCGCCAATCCTGTTCGACTGTATTGGACAATCGATGCAATGGTGATTCTTGAATGTCACTTTTTTTTTTTTTTCCATTCTGTTTTCTCTTTTGTTTCTGTGGAGGAAATGGGTGATGGTGTGGGGTTGAGGGGGGAGAGGGGGTAGGAGGGAAGGTGCAGAGTGGAGGTACATAGTTGAATTATATGGTGTTGAAGGGGAAAAAATGTATAAAAAGAAACAAAAAATTCTCGTCTGTTTCAAGGATGCTTTGAAAAAGTTAATGATGTGTTTTTCAAATTGGAGAAAAAAATGTTAAAATGGTTCTGGATACTTTGATATATATATATATATATATATATATATATATATATATATATATATATATATATATATATATATATATATATATATATATATATATATATATATATATATATAATAAGCATTGAGCTCTCTATCCCGGCATTAATATATTTTTATATATGTTAACAAGAAGGGAATAATTTAGTTGACAATAAGTATGCGTCGTCTCGTGGGATCGAACCACGGAAGACAAGAACTGAGGACTACAGTGACGCGCCTTGAACCACGCAGCCATCAAGGTGGCCGCATCCTGAGTTCTTGTGTTCCGTGGTTCGAGCCCAAGAGACGAGGATACTTATTCTCAGCTAAATAATTCCCCTTCGGTTAACATATGTGAAAACATATACATATATATATATATATATATATATATATATATATATATATATATATATATATATATATATATATATATATATATATATATATATATATATATATATATATATATATAAGTGCATACCACATGAAAATGATAGGCAGAAATTCAGTAAAGTGTCATGGTAATTGCTTTATAGCAAGTTAAGGGAAGGAAAACGCATCTCTTCGAGAAATTCTACAGCACGGAGGCTTTTGGCGCGTGTGTTGGAGGCGCCTATTCTCATGATGGTTCTAGAATCGGCATGAGTGTTGTGGAACGCGACACGCGCCGTCAGAAAATGCAGCGAATTATGATGCAATACTTCGTCGAGATTCTTCTAAGACGTTTTGGTCATCTCGGGAGTCTGTGACGTTCATACTCCGCCCCCCGTAGGAGAGAGAGAGTCACGGATCAGATCATCAGTGAGAGCTCAGCAGCAGAGATCAGAAATCATCAGAGAGATAAAAGAGAAGAAGGACAGTCGAAGGATCATAGAGAAAAGGCGCTCGAAAGTTTAATCGGGATCTGGTCAAGTTGATCGGGAGTGGACGACCGAGGCATTTCGATGTAGAGCAAGACTTCAGAGAAGAAACGTTATACAAGAGGTTTTGAGGAATTCCTGCCCTTCAAGTATCAAGAGTAGACATCGTTTTCTGCAATCCGGAGTCAAGAAGACTTCTGCAATTACAGTTCTCCTTTTTGTGAAGCCACCGTTTCAAGCATTGATTTCTGTCAGCTGAAACTTGCCAGCAAGTATTTGCATTACCTCACTGTTTCCCCAGTTCACGCATTGTAAGATTTTACTTGTGGTATGTAAATAGGAGAAACCATTCTGCATTTATCTTTCTCGTGGTATTCGCTTTATAATGAGGTCACGTGCAACTACTGTGATTTTTAATTTTAAGCATTTATATATATATATATATATATATATATATATATATATATATATATATATATATATATATATATATATATATATATATATATATATACATATATTGTCAGTATTGCAATGTACAATCCAAGCTGTAGCAGACCCTCACAATACAGAAAATATAGAGAAGACTAGAAGATGAAGGAAACGAAGTTGAGAATAAAGACAATCGTGGGATAACTTAAGGACGAATAAAAACTTTTGTGACAGTCTGACTTAAAAGGAGTAACTTGAAAGTAGTTACATCTGAAAACCGTAAGGTTACTGTGGAGACGTAATGAGCTTGAAACTAAGTTAGAAGGAAGTAACCTTTCATTTCAAGCTTTAGGAACAGAATATTGGAAATTCTAGCCATGAATAGGATGGCATGCTTCCATCAGGTCCTGGAATAATACCAAACTGTTGATGTGACTGAAACCTAATTATTATTATTATTATTATTTTTTTTTTTTTTTTTTTTTTTGCTCTATCACAATCCTCCAATTCGACCGGGTGGTATTTATAGTGTGGGGTTCCGGGTGCATTCTGCCTCCTTAGGGGTCCATCACTTTTCTTACTATGTGTGGCGTTTCTAGGATCACACTCTTCTGCATGAGTCCTGGAGCTACTTCAGCCTCTAGTTTTTCTAGATTCCTTTTCAGGGATCTTGGGATCGCCTAGCCTGGCTCCTATGATTATGGGTACCGATTTCCACTGGCCTATCCCATATCCTTCTTATTTTTATTTTCAGATCTTGATACTTATCCATCTTTTCCCTCTCTTCTCTTCAACTCTGGTGTCCCATGGTATTGCGACATCAATGAGTGATACTTTCTTCTTGACTTTGTCAATCAACGTCACGTCTGGTCTGTTTGCACGTATCACCCATCCGTTCTGATACCATAGTCCCAGAGGATCTTTGCCTGATCGTTTTCTTTTATCACTCCCTCAGGTTGGTGCTCGTACCACTTATTACTGCAAGGTAGCTGATGTTTCTTGCACTGAGCCCCAGTGGAGGGCTTTTGCTACTGAATCATGCCTCTTTTTGTACTGGTTCTGTGCAAGTGCTGGGCATTCACTTGCTATGTGGTTTATGGTTTCATTTTTCGTAATGACCTTCCTACATATGGGAGAGATGTTATTTCCGTCTATCGTTCTTTGAACATATCTCGGTTCTTAGGGCCTGATCTTGTGCGCTGTTATCATTCCTTCAGTTTCCTTCTTTAGCTCTCCCCTCTGTAGCCATTGCATGTGTCATCACTGGCTAGTTCTTTAATCTGTCTCATGTATTGTCCGTGCATTGGTTTGTTGTGCCAGTCCTCTGTTTCTGTCTGTCATTCTCCTGTCTCTGTATATTTCTGGGTCTTCGTCTACTTTTATTAGTCCTTCTTCCCATGCACTCTTTAGCCACTCGTCTTCACTGGTTTTCAGATATTGCCCCAGTGCTCTGTTCTCGATGTTGACGCAGTCCTCTATACTTAGTAGTCCTCTTCCTCCTTCCTTTCGTGTTATGTATAGTCGTCCGTATTTGCTCTTGGGTGTAGTGCTTTGTGTATTGTCATATGTTTCTTTTCCTGGTTTTCTGATCTATGCTGCGGAGTTCTGCCTTCGTTCATTCCACTATTCCTGCGCTGTATCTGATTACTGGCACTGCCCATGTGTTTATGGCTTTTATCATATTTCCGCCATTGAGTTTTGACTTGAGTATCGCCTTGAGTCTCTGCATATATTCTTTCCTGATTGTGTCCTTCATCTCTTGGTGTTTTATATCCCCTCCTTCCCATTATTCCCAGTATTTTTGTATCCTGTCTCATCTATGTGTTTGATGTTGCTCCATCTGTAGCTTTTATTCCCTTCAGTCTCGTTACTTTGCCTTTTTGTATGTTGACTAAGGCGCATTTTTCTATTCCAAACTCCATTCTGATGTCCCCAGATACAATCCTTACAGTCTGGATTAAGGTATCTATTTCCTTGATGCTCTTACCATACAGCTTGGATGTCGTCCATAAACATCAGATGGTTGATTCTGTTGCCTCTTTTCTTGAGTTGGTACCCGGCCATCCATCTTCTGTAGTACTTTTGTCATGGGAATCATGGCTAACTACGAAGAGTAGTGGGGACAGTGGAGTCGCCTTGGATGATTCCTCTCCTGATATTAACCTCTGCTAGTCTATTCCAGAGCTTGTAAGTATTTTATTCCTGTTGTCGCATTGTATTTTTGAGGAAAGATGATGGCGTTTTCCTCTGCCCCATATATTTTCAGGCATTCTATTAGCCATGTGTTGGTATCATGTCGAAGGCTTTCTTATAGTCTATCCATGCCATGCTTAGGTTGGTTTTCCTTCTCCTACTGTTCTTCATTACCATTTTGTCTATCAGGAGCTGGTCTTTTGTGCCCTACACTTCTTCTGCAGCCTTTCTGTTGGTGGGGGATGGTGTTTGTCTCCTCTAGGTAGTTGTATAGCCTTTCACTGATGATACCTGTTAGTAACTTCCACATTATTGGTAGGCAGGTGATAGGCCTGTAGTTACTGGCTATATTTCCCTCACTCTTGTCTTTTTGTATAAGGATGTTCTTCCTGTGGTCATCCATTTGGGTGCATGGTGATTTGAGATACAATGCTGGAGTTGTTCTGCTATTCGTGGGTGTAGGGCCTTGAAGTTTTGAGCCAGTATCCATGGACTTCATCGGGACCTGGGCTTTCCAGTTTGGCATTTTCTTTAGTTGGTGTCTGACTGTGTCTGTCGTGATCTCTGTGAATCTTTGTTTTATTCTCCCTGTTTCCTCTTCCTTGACTTCCTGGAGCCATGTTGCATGGTTGTTGTGATACCGGATTGCTCCAGATGTTTCCCCAGAGTCTCTTACTTGGATCGGCTTCAGGAATTTATTAGTGGTTGTCTTCCCTCTTAGTTGGCTGTATAGTCTTTTCTAGTTGGTTCCAATAGTTTGTTCTTTTGGTATCCCTTATCCTGTTCAGGTATCGTTGGATCTTATGTGCTTTGGCCTTAAGCCTCTGTTTTACATCTTCTATTGTGTTGTTTAGTCCCCTCTCGTGTACTTTGTATTTCTCGTTCAGTTCCTCCCTTGTTTTCTTGTTTCTTAGCCTTTTTTTCTGTCATCCCTTTCAGATTACTCAACAGCCACCACCTAATATATATACGTAATATAAGTATATTATTATTATTGTTTTTTTTTTTTTTTTGCTCTATCACAGTCCTCCAATTCGACTGGGTGGTATTTATAGTGTGGGGTTCCGGGTTGGCATCCTGGCCTCCTTAGGAGTCCATCACTTTTCTTACTATGTGTGCCGTTTCTAGATCACACTCTTCTGCATGAGTCCTGCCTAGTGCTCCTATGATTATGGGTACGATTTCCACTTGCATATCCCATATCCTTCTTATTTCTATTTTCAGATCTTGATACTTAACCATTTTTTCCCTCTCTTTCTCTTCAACTCTGGTGTCCCATGGTATTGCAACATCAATGAGTGATACTTTCTTCTTGACTTTGTCAATCAACGTCACGTCTGGTCTGTTTGCACGTATCACCCTATCCGTTTTCTGATACCATAGTCCCAGAGGATCTTTGCCTGATCGTTTTCTATCAATCCCTCAGATTGATGCTCGTACCACTTATTACTGCAAGGTAGCTGATGTTTCTTGCACAGACTCCAGTGGAGGGCTTTTGCCACTGAATCATGCCTCTTTTTGTACTGGTTCTGTCCAAGTGACGGGCATTCGCTTGCTATGTGGCTTATGGTTTCATTTTTCGTATTGCACTTCTTACATATGGGAGAGATGTTATTTCCGTTCTATCGTTCTTTGAACATATCTGGTTCTTAGGGCATGATCTTGTGCCGCTGTTATCATTCCTTCAGTTTCCTTCTTTAGCTCTCCCCTCTGTAGCCATTGCAATGTGTCATCGTGGCTAGTTCTTTAGTCTGTCTCATGTATTGTCCGTGCATTGGTTTGTTTGTGCCAGTCCTCTGTTCTGTCTGTCATTCTCCCGTCTGTATATTTCTCGGGTCTTCGTCTACTTTTATTAGTCCTCTTCCCTGCACTCTTTAGCACTCGTCTTCACTGGGTTTCAGATATTGCCCCAGTGCTCTGTTCTCGATGTTGACGCAGTCCTCTATACTTAGTAGTCCTCTCCCTCCTTCCTTTCGTGTTATGTATAGTCTGTCCGTATTTGCTCTTGGGTGTAGTGCTTTGTGTATCGTCATATGTTTCCTGGTTTTCTGATTTATGCTGCGGAGTCCTGCCTTCGTCCATTCCACTATTCCTGCGCTGTATCTGATTACTGGCACTGCCTAGTGTTTATGGCTTTTATCATATTTCCGGCGTTGAGTTTTGACTTGAGTATCGCCTTGAGTCTTTGCATATATTCTTTCCTGATCGTGTCCTTCATCTCTTGGTGTTTTATATCCCCTCCTTCCATTATTCCCAGGTATTTGTATCCTGTCTCATCTATGTGTTTGATGTTGCTCCCATCTGGTAGCTTTATCCACCCTTCAGTTCTCGTTACTTTGCCTTTTTGTATGTTGGACTAAGGCGCATTTTTCTATTCCAATCTCTATCATGATGTCCCCAGATACAATTATTATTATTATTTATATCATTATTATTATTATTATTATTATTATTATTATTATTATTATTATTATTATTATTATTATTATTATTATTATTATTATTATTCAGAAGTTGACCCCTAATCATATGGTACAACCCCACCACAATGGCCATTGACTTGAAATTCAAGTAACAGAGGTAATAGGAAATATGTTATAACTCCCGTCTGCTCTCTCTCTCTCTCTCTCTCTCTCTCTCTCTCTCTCTCTCTCTCTCTCTCTCTCTCTCTCTCTACAGCTACACAATACTAGTAGACTAACAACCAAGTACTTTGTCAACAGACAATCTTAAGTTCAAGGATACTCGGTCATACAATTTTCTCTTGCTTCCTCGCTTCAAGACCAGAATAATGAGAGAGAGAGAGAGAGAGAGAGAGAGAGAGAGAGAGAGAGGAGAGAGAGAGAGAGAGAGAGAGAGAGACCCATCTATATGGAAAGGAGTATCCCAGCTATCAACTTTATGCCGCTGGTTTGTAGCCAGGATGAAAGATGTCTCTAAGTGATATAATATTCCAACACAAATATAAATTGAATTAGTATTCTATGTTCTACATGTTCAAAGCTGGTTATTATTATTATTATTATTATTATTATTATTATTATTCTATTATTATTATTATTATTATTATTATTATTATTATTATTAAAGTAATTGCTGCCTCAGCTGCGTTAATTTTACAAAGGCTCTTATCTATTTTCCTGATTATCGTTTTCTCATTGTTGCTTAAACTGGTGAGCAACGCACCGAGGTTGACATGTCTCAAATAGTTAATTGTCAAAGTCGATTTTAATTTTACCAGTTTAACCAACAATGAGAAAACAATAATTAGGAAAATAGAGAAGAACCCTTTTAATAGAACATGTTTAAAAGATGGTTTACTTCCAGCCATTATATTATTATTATTATTATTATTATTATTATATTATTATTATTATTATATTATTATTATTATTATTATTATTAATAATAATAATACCAAAAAACACCCGTTTAACTTAAAAAAAGAAGAAAAAAAAAAAAAAAACTCACTCTAAACTAACTTGTTAATTGCTGCCAAACACGAAATAACTTTTCCTCCCGCATATAGATCCAGGTAGGAAGATTAAATTAATCTCAGGTGTAGCAGGTAGGAAAGGTAGATTAATCTCAGGTGTAGCAGGTAGGAGGGGTAGATTAATCTCAGGTGTGTAGTGGAGAAAGGAAAGGTAGATTAATCTCAGGTGTAGCAGGTAGGAAAGGTAAATTAATCTCAGGTTGTAGCAGGTAGGAAAGGTTAAAGTTACATTCGTAAGATAGTTTTGTTGATATTTGACTGGAAATTCAAATGTTCATAGAAGTGTCGTAGACAGAAATGTATCTCTGTCGGACTTTCTCAATAGTGCCAGAGGTCCCTTATTCCTCACACCGTTGGAATGTGGAACAGCCTCCCTGAGGATGTCGTGCAATTGGAATTTCAAAAGTTCAAGCGATGTCACAATGCATTACTACGCAAACACTACTCCTTGCATCTTAATACATTTTATTCTATTCATTTCTTTATTTTTATTATGTTTTGATAAGTGAGATCTCTTCTTTCTGCATTTCCCTTTATCTCCTCTCACTTCTTCCTAATGAACACCTTAATATTCTTTAGAAGCATCGTGAATTTCAAGTCAGTGGCCCCTTTGGTGGGCTTGTTCGATATGAATGGGGTTCGTCATTCTCTGAATAATAATAATAATAATAATAATAATAATAATAATAATAATAATAATAATAATAATAATAATAATAATAATAATAATAATAGTTATATTATTCAGAAGATGAACCATATTCATATAGAACAAGCCCCACCAAAGGGGCCACTGACTTGAAATTCAAGCTTCCAAAGAATATTGTGGTATTCACTTGAAAGAAGTACAGAAGGTAATAGGAAATACGGAAAAAAAGAGATCAGTTATTAGAGAAGAATAAATGAATTAACAAATCAATGCATAAATAGATAAAAATGAGACGAGAGAGAGAGAGAGAGAGAGAGAGAGAGAGAGAGAGAGAGACGGAAAAAAACGCGAAGAATGAAGTCAATAAGTAATCCCATCCGATGACAGATATTACCTTTATAGATGAGACAGGAAGGTTGGCCTGGTTGGCTAGCTGGCAGCAGCTGTTATGGTACAGAATGATGAGGTTCCATTACAACCAGATGGTGTTGACGACATGTTGACGACCCAGATAACTTATCAGTCTGGAATTGGGTTGCTGGAATTGGAACGTGAGGGGGATTTTTATTTTTTGGAAAGGAGAAATGGATCTATTTATTTTTTCTAAGTAGAAGGGGCTGTCCTTTCTACAAAAGCATATGTACTCATTCACTATATATATACACACACACACACACACACACACACACACACACACACACACACACACATATATATATATATATATATATATATATATATATATATATATATATATATATATATATATATATATATATATATATATATATATATATATATATATTATTAGGCAGAAGCCTGACCAGGAAAAATAAAAAAACTGATTCCTTCCCGAAGTCAGACGAGTAAACAAAAGAGAATATATCAAAAATGTTTAAGGCATTAGGAGATCGATACCCGACAGAGGCATTTCTTTATCTAAATCAACAAAAAACTTTAAGGTATTTCTAAATAATAAAAAATAAAAAACAAAATATTGGCTCTCTCACCTTCCTTAACACTCCAAGGAAGGTGAATGATTAAGAGACATACGTGATAATAGAATTTTATGTTGTATCTAAATCAACAAAGAATTTTCTTGAATTCATGTACATTTCAAAAAAAAAAAAATTCTAAACAAAATGACCTGGGCTTCATACAACTCCCCTAAACACTCAAGGGACGTGAATGCTGGATTCATCCCGAGTACAACAAAGGACTTAAATATGGATATATTTCAATGAATGCTCGGTCTACGGAGAGTGGTATAAAAATATTCCCAAAGCCCAGGACTTCTCCTATCTTCGAGACCTTTAACCTTTGACAAAATCTGCGAACTGGCTGCATTAAAAGTTTTTATATTCTTAATATCTAAATTAAGAATTTTAAAAAAACAAGTTTTCTTTCCGTTTCAAGTAGTTTTTTGCTTTCTGTAAAAGAACTTTCTCTGTCGGCCATCAGATCTTAAAAACTACCGAGGCTAGAGAGCTGCAAATTGTATGTCGATCATCCACCCTCCAATCATCAAACGTACCAATTGCAGCTCTGTAGCTTCAGTAGATTTTATTTTATTTAAAGTTAAAGTTAGCCATATTCGTGCGTCTGGCAACGCAACGACACAGGCCACCACGGCCAGCTGAGAGATTCATGGACAGCGGCTCATAATCCCGACTCATACAGCATTACACCAAGACCACCTGAAGATAGATCTATATTCGGTGGCCTTGATTATTACGCTGTACAGAAAACTTGATCGGTATTTATTTACTTATTGAAATCGTGGATCGTTTGGATATGATCCTTAGGTGAAAGTTGAACTGTGAAGTCTTCAAAACAGAATTATTTGAGTATGTTGTTTAAAACACGCTTATCGTGATATGGAAATGATTTGTGCTATATGTGCTCATTAGTAAGGAGTTATGATCACTTCATTATTTATACCACTCTTTGTATTTTCAAAGAAAAGGTTATTGAATTAATTCGTACTTTCTACACAATATATACAAAGACACATTGGACTTACTTCACTGCCAAAAAAATTACACTGTTTTGCAACGTTTAATAATAATGATAATATTTCTCTGTTCTTTTTTAATTAACAGTTTTTTGTATTTTCAAAGAAAATGTTAATAATTGTATTCGTATCTTTTATACTTCAACACCCAAAAATGTACTGAATTTTACCGACATAGCAATAAAAATTCATTAATTAATATTTTTCTGCTTGCCTCAAACGGGAACACGAAATGCCAAAACACTGCATTTTACAAATTTGATAATAAAATAAGATAATAGATATTTACCCAATTCTCTCCATCTGGGATGATAAATGCCATGAAAAAAACAAAATAAAGTCTTATTGTTTTCTCAAAACCACAACACCACGTGAGACCCGATTCGTAAAAGTTTGACCTAACGAGGTTCAAAAGTTTGACCTAACGAGGTTCAAAAGTCTGACCTAACGAGGTTCTTACGAACCGAAAACCAATACCAGTTAGAGTACCTTACGTAAAGCCCCATCAAGAGCAGACTGTGAGGCATTGTGAGGTTTCAAATGGGCTTTGGTTGATTGGGTTTGGGAGGTGGGGTGGGGTTGGGGGGGAGGTCTTAGCTCTTAGGCACGTGCGTGAGAGAGAGAGAGAGAGAGAGAGAGAGAGAGAGAGAGGACATGAGGGAGGTCTTAGCCCCGAGGGACGTGAGAGAGAGAGAGAGAGAGAGAGAGAGAGAGAGAGAGAGATAGATAGGAAACCGTAAAGGTTATGGAGAGAGTTCTTAGCTCGGAGGCACGTGAGGAGGAGAAAGAGAGAGAGAGAGAAATTGTTTAGATGGAAACCGCAAGAGAGACTATTAAAGATAATGAGCCACTCTAAGAGGTGTTTGCGAAATGGGGACTGCACATAGAAAGGGAAAAATGATTTTCTATTGAA
>NC_061091.1:79854866-79892366 GCF_015104395.2 Macrobrachium nipponense | reverse complement strand
CTTCGAAGACTATGGTAAAAGTTAAATTGAAGGAAATGAGAAAAAAAAACCCACAGATGTGTGTGCTATTGAAAATAGCAAAAAGCTTAGAGGGGTTGTTAGTACGGCATCGGTGAACAGTGTATCGAAGGATGGGTTTTACGTGGTTAGAGTTGCTAAAGTGTAATGATACAGTTAGGAGATACCAGAAGAATACATATATATTAGATTTCCAAGATTGGAGTTGTGATAGTGGTTCTCAGTGGCTATCGTAGAGGGGAAACCTGAGTTTTCAGAGGCAGAAATGCAATCAAGGAAACGAATAGTTTAGAGGACATTTAGCTAATGAGGATGATAGCGAACACGTTGAAGCGATAAGCGGGCTCTTGGCATATTTTGGGATACAGGCCTTACAAGGTAATAAATTGGAGTTGACTGTTCCTACATATCACATACCTTTCAAAATCAGAGAACAGGTAGAGAAAGAGGTTAATAGATGGGAAGAAGAAGGAATCATTAGACCTAGCGTGTCACCTTACAACTTTCCCTTGTTAGCGGTGCCTAAGAAAGATGGTTTCTGTCCCGTGTATGCATCGATTTTAGACATTTAAATGAAAAGATCCCTGACTGCTACCCCTTCCCCGTCGCGTGCATACCAGATGTTTTTGTTGAAATTGGGGGACATAATATTTATAGCTCAATTGATTTGGTGCAGGGTTTCTTACAGGTCCCTCAATAGTGAGAGTAGCAAGAACTATACCGCTTTTCAGTGGCCCAATACGGACACTATAAATAAATTTACGCGAATGCATTTCGGTTTATGCGGCAGTCCGATGACTTTTGTTTTACCAGGTTGGTGAACACAGTTTTGCACGGGTTTATTGGGCAAAAAAGATTTTTGTGTATATGGATGGCATCCTGGTCGCAACGGACACGATCGCGCAACACCTGGAAGTGCTTACAGAAATACTTAGGAGGCTTAGATTAGCGGGGTTGAAAATTAAGCTAGCCAAGTGCTCGTTCTTGAAAAAGCAGAATCACATATCTTGGCCAACGTCATGTCTAAGGAAGGGGGTTAGAGTAAATGACAATAAAGTCAAAGCAATAGCGAATTTTCGCGCCCCCAGATCTAAGATTAAGTCATTCCTGGGTATCGCCGGTTTCTTCAGGAGGTTTGTGAAAGGGTTCTCTAATATAGCAGCTCCCCTAACTGAAGTATTGCGGGAGGCGTTCAATTTCAATGGAAGGAACCCCAGGCGAGAGTTTCAAAAGCTCTAACGCGCTAATGAATCCCCCTGTTTTGAAGTTTCCAGATTTTAGCGAACCTTTTACATTAGGTGACTGATGCAAAGCCAGGAAGGTATAATAGGTGCTTGCCTTATGCAAAAGTTCGATGGGAAATTCCATCCTATAGCTTTTTATAGCAGGAAGTTCAGGACAAAAGGGCAGCAACGAGAAGTCCATGGCCACCATAGATAAAGAAGTCTTTGCAATAGTGATTGGCTTAGTTCATTTTAAAATGTTAACTGATGGGGAATAAAGTAGTTCTTACAGACTACAAGCCATTACTGGATCTTTTTGATAAACCCGATTTGTCGCCTAAAAGAGCTCAATGGTTTTTAACTATCACAGATTTTGGATGCAAAGCTCATATATAGAGGGCAAATTTAACATAGTTGCTGATGCTCTCAACAGGAGTTTTCCACGACATGGAAGGTTTCCAAGTCGCGCAAGTCACTAGCGAGGCCATACAATGGGATATACCTCTCATAGAGCAAAGGCAAGATGAAGACGAGATTTTAGCTGATACAAAAGCGTTTCTAAGAGGGGAATTAGTTAGGAAACGTTATAAGTTGCCTTTTTCGGGTTTGGAGTTTGGAAGGTACTCTATTGGTTAGGAAAATTAAATATAAGTTAAGAACCAGTGAAAGTAAAGGAGATACATCACAGATCGTAATTCCGAAGGTCCTAATTCCAGTGGTTTTGGATATAGTTCATTGCAGGTTCGGTAGTCCGCACTTGGGAATAGAAAAAATGTATGATGAGGTTCGTGCTAAATACATTTGGAAAAACATGGGGAAAGATATGGATAATTTTTTGTAAGGAATTGTACGGGGTGCAACGCATGTAAGCCTACAAGGACAACTTCATACAAATTAGGATCGTATCATTATACCGAGTAGACCTTTTCAGAGAATACATATGGATATCCTGGGGAATTTTTGTGAGTCTAGGTATGCGAACAAGTACTTGTTAGTGATAATAGATAAACTTACAAGGATAGTAGAAATTTCCCACTTAAGCATAAAACGGCCGAAGAAGTAGCCATAGCGTTTTCAATGGTATCATTTGCAGATATGGCTCACCCGAAGTTCTATTAACCGACAATGGGAGGAATTTGTAAACAAAACCTTGGAATGTTTAGCTGAAGTCATGGGGATACAGAAAGTAACAATTATTCGATACAGACCCAAGGCTAATGGGTTGTGCGAACGAGCAAACAGGGAAAGTGATCAAGGCTCTCAGAAAAACTGTAGGTGGTAATGATGAGAATTGGGACAGATATGTTAATGTTGTTAGACATAGTATTAACACTATGGTTAGTGATTCAATAAAATGTCCCCATTGAAGCTTTGTTTGGTTGTCCAGCACGAGGCACATTTGTTTTGCTAACTATACCTCATCATGGGGAGGAGGACGATCGAGGCGTTGGTATCCACAGCAAGAGAAAGACATGCTTGTCTCAGCCGTAATCTTGAATCCACAACCAGAGATATGGTACAGAAGAGTAATAGTAAAACATCTGATCCCAAGATCAATGTCAGAGACAAGGTATTTAAAACTTAAAACTTACGTGAGAAATGAACTAAATTACAAATTAGGCCCGAAGTTTGAAGGTCCTTTTAATTAAAGTCATTGAAGAGAAAATTGGAAACAGATTTGTAGTCTAAGAGGAAAAACAAAAAACAGGTCGGTCGAGGTTAACACATATCTCGAAATTGAAAAGAATTGGTTGTGGTGATTGATATATTGTCGCGCCAAATTGCATTTTTTTTTCCTTGCTGTCTGTTTTTTTTTGCAATTTGGTGGCGGAATGCTTTTACTTTTTTTCTCTTCTCTTTTATTTCCTTTCCTTTTATTTTTCTTATTATGCGCAAACCTGCGGCATTTTGGCGTAAGATTTCGGGGTTAATATTTTACTTGGGAGGTGTGTAATACAGCAAATGTTTGTCTTCACTGATGAATCGTGATAATATACATGTGATAATTCCTGCATATGATATTTGGAGAATAAGGGTTTCTGGTGTTGCGAGTCTGACTAGACAAATTTTGTAGTGCGGTTCGAAGCACCTGAGGTGTTCACAGGTGGATATTTGCTAATGATGCTGTAATGAATCCGGCCGGTTCCGGATTTTTCCCTTTGGAGTTGATTACTCGGGATTTGCACTATTCTCGTAGATGTTGAATATGGCATTCCACGGGAATGTATCATGTAAGGGATTCTTTTCCAGTCGTTTCTGGTCGATGGGATTGCTGCAGTAGCAAATTCTGTAACAGTACACATTCCGTTTTGGGAAAGATATTGAATTATATGTTTCCTTTTCTCTAATGTGCGCTGTGTAATGGGGAAAGTTCACTTATTATTGTAGTTATTACTCTTATTTTATTTCCTTTTTTCTTTTTTTTTCTTTTCTTACGAGAGATGTTGTAATGGGGGTTAAGCTCTAAATAGCACTTCCATTTTAGATTTGAGATATAATTTGTTAGGGTATGTGAGTTAGAGAGAAGGGGTGTTCTGGCATTATATTTTATTGAGGTTAGTTATATAAACCATAAAAGGGGTTTTTGCTGTTAAACATTATGGGTTCTCTTTTGATAGCGTGTTTGTCAGATATGGGATTATTTGTGAGGATTCAGGGGGTAAAGATTATATTTTGTTTAGCGAGGAATTTTTAATATTGATTAGTAGATTGAGTATATTAATTAAGACGGATTGTGGAGTAAAGCAAGACTTTAGTTATTTTATGACCATGTAGACCTTTTAAATACGGACGCTCAATGACTTTAGAGAATTCCCAACTCTACGTGATGGTGGCAATGGGAAACGACTTCGTTCTACAGTACCAGAGGTCGAGTCAAGTCTACACACTAATGGCGTTTCTATGGTACTGGCTTTACAAAGGATGAGATGTCTTCGATGTATCGTCTCAGGATACGTTCTGGGATAAAACAGGAGTCTACAGTCTTCGATGACGCGGGTGCGAGTAGCACTTGCATAGAAGTCACGGGATATTTCCTTGACAACGGGGTGGTGACCACGTTTCCTTCAGTAGAAACGTCGAATCTACAGTTTCGCGACGAGAGGGTGTTGGATCACTCACGAGGGTCGCAGATGCTGAATAATTGCGCGTGCTGAGTTGTTCCGAGTTGGTTTATGCACTCAACCTGTGTCTACAACTATTCGTCGAGTTTCTGCTTATCTTAGTGGCGAGGATGAGCCTTTCATTAGTTAACGTTACACTATACCGATATTAATGATCATATTAGATGCTATGCTGATCACAATTTGTGCACTAGAGTTCTTAAACTTTTTGTGCATTCGACGAAGCACAAGGGCTCCAGCAACGGAGGTAGCCCTAAGTCATGTGGTAAATTGATACATTGTGCATTAGTTGCTTATGTGGTGTGCGACAGGAGAGCACGGAGGACATGGGTGGCCGAGCCATCTTACAAGTGTGTAATGTTAGTGAATCACATATCATGTCTTGCTTGGAGACAGGTTGAGCTACAGGGGGCAGCTTTTTGAGTGAAAGAATTTGGTACGTAAGCGTTTTACCGAGAGACCGCTCGTCTTGTCGTCAAGCATGTACATTCGTTTGTATGGATATTACAGTCTAATAGACCAGGGCACTTGCGAAAGTCACATTCCTTTGGTGAGAAGAAAGAGGTCAGTTGGTACATCAGGTGCTGGGAGAGAAAACCCCCATCGTAAAGGTATGGCACATATTTTTGTAAGACTTAGAAAACAGTTACCTTTGAAAAGAAAGAGAAGTGTGAAATACATTCTTTTACTTAATTACTTTGAAAAGAGTGATGTGTGAAGTGTATATTTTATCCATTGTTACCTTATTACGATGGGTTCTATTCCATGGTACTAGAGACGGGATTCTCTAATCTGACTAATATAATGAACCTATTGACATTCTGGGTCTAGTAGTTGAATTCTTAGTCAGGAGGGTAGAGTGATAACTTACTAGTTTTCTTTATGGGCAGATTGGGTTTTTGTCACTATGACTTGTTAATCATTTTGTTCTATTCTATATTCATCTGCTTTGGGTAATAAAATAGTATATTTTTATACTTACGTGATCTTAATAAGCCTTAATGACATGTTTGCAGACAGAGGGCACCATTGACAACAGGTAAGGGTATCCAATTTGTGTACTTTTAATAAAAAAGGGTGTTAGATATATATATATATATATATATATATATATATAATATATATATATATATAATATATATATATATATATATATATATATATATATGTATGTGTATATATATATATATATATATATATATATATATATATATATATATATATATGTATGTAGATATATACATATATATATATTATATATATATATATATATATATATATATATATATATATATATATATATATATATATATATATATATATATATATATATATATATATGTATGTATGTATATATACATATATATATATATATATATATATATATATATATATATATATATATATAGTATATATATATATATATATATATATATATATATATATATGCACTGTATGTTCTCCGAAACAAAGTGTTTTCTATCTTTCACAGCAGTAGTTACCAAATAACAACATTTACAAGACAGCAAATGAGGACAAACGGCCAAATAGATCGGCATGAACGGAAACTGCCTTCACGGACTGTTAACCGGAGGAACTACCCATTCATGGTTAAATATACTATCTGTAGATAAATGTAAATTAGATGACGGTCCTGAAATTTACCAGACTTTGGGTAGGCTCACTCTATAGGTACTGTAGACGAAGGCTTCATATGCGCTGACCATACTCTGTAACATAAGCTGGGTTTTTGTTTACATGTGCATAAAAGAAGAAGAAATATGCTGCGAGTGTATCTTCCTGGATTCCTATATTTGGTAGCAGAGCGTTCACACGGCAATCTCCAACCCAGTGGGTTACCAGCACTTCTGGGTAATATTTACTACTGGACTGGAGTGCAATTGCAAGGTAGGACATTTGTTTGGAGTTATGTACAGTGCTAGTGGGAATAAAGTGGGGCAAGGCAGTTTAAGTGATGAAAGTGACGTTCTTGACTATATTATGGGAACAGAGACAGGCGCAGGTGATGATGAAATGATGGAACGTAAAAGGACGTAAAATTGTGGTCGGAAGTCGTAAATATTCAGAAAGTGGGTGGATTTTAACCACTGCGAAAACGTGAATTCTTTTAGCAAAGTAGGGGAGTTAATATATGCATTAAAAGAGAACCAGAAAATTTTGGTGAATGAAATTAAGAAAACCAATTTAAGGGTTAAAAAAGGCTGGAGTTAGTGTAGAAGATCTTACTGTGGAAAACCAGAAGCCACTTTTTAAAGTGGATGTTGCTAGGGAGCTGGTTCGTCTTTTAGCAAATAATAACAAAGAATGGGAAGATAGGTTGGATAGATGATCATTGGTGGCAAAACAGATTCGCCTTGATTGAAGATCAGTTGGATAGGGTGTGTAGGAGAGGGGACTGTAATTACGCATGTAATAATGCTCTTTCAATAGTAAAAAAAAAACCTCCACAGCTCGAGAAAAGGAGTGGGAGGAACAGTGGTAGGAAGGAAATCAAGAGATGGTTTGAACAGGCAAATTATGTACCAATCAGCTTAACCTAGCAGGCACTGATGCCGTAGACTATGTTAAAGTTAGTTTGATAGAGCTTGCTAGCACAAGAATACGCCATGCTAAGCCGAAAACGTTGGAGGAAATGGAGGACTAAGCTACTAGAAGCGTATGCAGATAATAAGGATGATCTAGAGAGAAGGAAAGAACTGTGGTGCGCACAACAGGGAATACAAGAAGGTGTTTGGGAGTATTTAGACAGAATAATTGACTTGGGAAGAAGAAGCCGAGGGCAAAGTAGTCTGCTCGAAAGAAAAGGGAAATCATTAAATGTATGACTTTTGAAAAAGGTTTGAGGGACAGGAAAATTGCCTGTGATCTAAAGGATAAGATTGAAAACAGAGTCATAGACCAATTAAGAATGCTGGTAGATTCGTGCAAGATAGAATGAAGGTTATGAAAGAATTTGGTAATGTTTCTGACAGCCACTCGCATAGCAGGAGGAGAGATGATAAAGTAATTAAGTGTTGGACCTGTGGGGATCAGGGTCATGCATCATACCAGTGCAAAAATGCAGGGTTTTTCTAGAGACAGCATAGAGCAGGATCAGGGGAAGGGACACCAGTATAAGGGAAGGCTAGTAAAAACAGAATGCAAAAATAACATATTTTGAAAATCAGTTTACGGGCACTTGTTGGTCTTGTGGGGAGATGGTCATCCATTTTATAAGTGTAATCTATACTCTAGTAAGAACAGAGGGTTCAATAATGCAAGAGGAGATAAGGTTGTGAGGGAGATGTCATTGCAGGCCGGTGATAATACCCAGGAAAACTTGTGAGGCCGGCGTTAACTTGAACGTCCGGCCAAGTGAATGTTTATAAGAGAGGAGGGGACACCATGAAACTGACACTCACCATAGAGGGGAAGAAAGTTGTGGGACTTAAGGATTCTGGGCAAACTGTAGTTTGTTGTCAAACGGAAAATTGGTAATTTAGGGAATCTAAAACCAAAAGGGGTGACATTGTATAATAGTAGTGACTACATATGTGTGACCTGAGTGGTAATGAAATTAATATAATAGGTCATGTCGTTGTTGATGTAGAAGTAAGTGGAATGGAACAGAATAGCTGTGTGTTCTATGTCAAGAGAGCTGAGAAAGGAAGGAATGGTCTTGGCAAGAACACTGAACAAGAGTGCCTGTGGGCATGAATGTTTTGTCTTTGCTATTTGAAAAATTGGGAGTCACCAAAAATGTTAACGTGATGGCATCAGAGAAAGATGGATTAAAAGCTGAATATGGTCAAGTTTTGGATTGCTGTATGAGACTAGTTGGTCAAACTATGCAGGTTTGACAGAGGGAGGATTTAGGATATGCTAGTTGCTTAAGACAACAGAATAGAAATGTCCCGTCAGGTAGCAGGAAACTAATTAAGGTATACATTGATAGCCTAAAGGAAGTGCCAAAAAGAGTATGTAGTTTTAGAGAAAGTAGCAGATGAGAGTAAAAAAAAAATGTTGCCTCCGGGTGTTCAGGTCTTGCCCAGTTTTTCTATATGTGAATGGGGCATTGGATATGTTTGTGTTGCTAATTGGTCTAAAGATAATGTTAGCATTGAAGCAGGCAGTATATTGGCCACGGTGCAACTTAGCATAGGGGAGTTTATGGAGGATGATGATAACGAGAATACTGAAAAAACTATCAGAGGAAGAAACTTCAAAACCACAGACGGAAGTTGGGAGTAAATGTCGATGAAAGTAACTTAAGTAAGTCAGATTTGTTAAGACTTGATAAGATACTCTACAAATATAAAGACTGTTTTTGAGCTAAATGATTCAGACCTAGGTTTGATAAAGGGATGGGAACATTCCATTAGATGTCCTGTGGGAAACCTATCAAATTACCGTATAGGAGAATAGCACCTACGTTAATCCATGAGGCTAAACAGTTGCTTGATGACTTAAAGAAACGGGGTGTAATTGAAGAAAGTGCAAGTCCTTATGCAGCACCTATAGTCCTTGTGAGGAAGAAGGGGGGGAGGCTTAAGGTTGTGCATTGGTTATAGAAAATTGAATGAAAAAACTTTAAAGGATGCATTTCCTCTTCCTAGAGTTGCGGAGTGTCTGGATTCGTTGGAAGGAGCCAAATACTTTTCCACTTTTGACTTGCGCAGGGCTATCACCAGTTTTGTTAAGGATAGAAGATAGAGGAGGAAAAACGGCATTTTCCGTACCATGGGGACACTTTCAGTATCGCAGGTGTCAAATGGGTCTGACAAACAGCCAGCAACCTTTCAACGATGCATGGAGAATATTTTGGGTGATATGTTTTTTGAATTTCTAGTCATTATTTGGATGATATGATATTATTTCGAAGACCATTGACGAACATCTACCAAGATTGGAGGCATTGCTGGAGCGCATAAAGTCATACTGGGATGAAATTAAAGCCAAAGAAATATCATCTTTTGCAGACATGTGTAAGTTACCTAGGATTTAGCATTAGTAACCAAGGAATAGGACCATGAGCTAAGTAAGATTGAAGCAGTGAAGAATTGGAAGAAGCCAGAAACTATTAAGGAAGTGGGGAGCTTTTCTGGGATTTGCAACATTTTATAGAAGATTTATTAAAAATTTTGCCATTATTGCCAAGCCCCTCAATGAATTATTGAAAGGAGAAAAGAAGAAATCCAGTCAAAAGATAATAATAAATGGAAAGAAGATACGGAAATGGCCTTCCAGACATTGATAGAAAAATTGATATCTTCCCCAGTACTGAAAGGGATAGAGTTTTGGAAAAGCGTGTACGTTAGAAATAGATGCTAGCTACGATGGACTTGGTGCTGTTTTGTCCCAATATAAGGAAGATAAACTGCATCCTGTAGCTTATGCAGTATGTCACTGAAGCCACACGAAAAGAAACATGAAGAACTATAGTTCGAGAAAACTAGAATTGTGTGCTTTGAAGTGGGCGGTTACTGAAAAATTTAAAAATTATCTATTTGGCACAAAGTGCATAGTGTATACTGGACAATGCCTTAGTAGCAATCTCAGCACAGCAAACTTGATCACACAGAACAAAAATGGGTGGCAGATTTATCGGTATTTGACATTGAACTTAAATTCAGACCGGAAAACAAAACAAAATGTTAAAGCCGACATTCTGTCACGCAAGCCTAGAGAGGAGATGGCGATGAGTGAAGACGAAGAAGTATGGGTAGCTCCTCATGAGGATCGGCGTCAATGACCTTCGATGTCAGGATGCCAGAGAACTTCCAATCATTCATTCATCCTCATGAGGACGCAAATTTTGGTTGTGCCATAGTAGACATCAGATTTTAGAGTGGGAGGACGTTGTTAATAAACAGAAAGCTTGTCCAGTTTTAAAGATTGTAAGGAAATGGCTAGGAGAAAATATTGAATTAGAAAAACATTAATTTTAAACCTGGATTAGTTACGTGGAAAAAGGATAAAGAAAGTCTTGTGATAAGAAATGATATCTTTATAAGACTCATATGGATTAATTAGGATAACACAGTTTATAGATTAGCCGTTCCTGTTCTTTTAAGAAGTAAATGTTTAATCGAAACTCATGATAAACTAGGGCATCAGGGCATTGATAGAACTTACAAATTACTGAACTCTAGGGTTATTGGCCCAACATTAGGGGATTGTAACGGAGTTCATTAGAAATTGTGAAACTTGTTTAAGTGCAAAAGATGAAAATTCCATATAGAAATACCATTCCTGTTCATGTTGAAACTTCTCAGCCCATGGAAATTGTGGCGGTAGATTTTTGTTCCAGTGGAAAGATCAACCTCTGGAAAGGAACATATTTTTAGTTTTAAGTGGACCTGTTTAGCAAATACGTGTGAGCATATCCAACGAAGGATCAGAAAAGAAAGCGACACAGTGGCTAAAAATATTGGTGGAAGAGCTTTTTTATATATATGGAATTCCTCAGCAGCTCATACTGACCAGGGGAGAAATTTCGATAGCGCTCTAATTAAGGAAATCTATAAAAGGTTTTAATGTAAAGAAATCACGCACCCCTCCATATCATCCAGAAGGAAACGGTCAAGTGGAAAGAATGAATAGAACTCTGTACGGTCTACTTAGAAGTTTGGAGGAGGAGACAAGAGGAACAAATGGGCCATTGTATTTTGCAGAGTTTAGTATTTGCGTAAAACATAACGCATCACTTTGTGACAGAGTTTCTCCATATTTCTTGTTGTTCGGGAGGGAACCTTGTATTTCGATCGAGAGCTGGGGGTATCTGGGAAGACGTTTACAAATTTCAAGACGGAGACTGGTACAACAGCAATGCACATGCAAAAAGAAGTTTGGGATTTGGTTAGAAGGAACACATCAAAAGAACCTGGGTAGGGTCAAAAGCAAAGCCTATGTAGCAAAGTCCAGAGAAAGTGATTTGGAGGTAGGAACAAAGGTTTTATTACGAGGAAAATAAAATAATTGGAAGAGCGAAACTAGGAGACAAATTCGGTAAGAGAAAGTGGGGGTAATTGAAAGAAGTACTTAACAGGGGACTGTGGTTTTGTGTAGAATTAGGCCTGAAGGAAGTGGATGCTAAGGTTATCCATCGAAGGAATATTAAAAACCGTTTGTGGGATAGAAAGGAATGAGGGGAAGAAAATATAGATGACTTGGATACGGAAATAATGATAATTTCGAAACCGCTGATGGATGACGGTAGCTTAGAAATGCCTGATATGGAAGGAAGAAGTTTTAACCAGGTTCGGGTTTTGATTTAGCAACCATCCGTAATAGTTGAACCTAAAGAAGGTGTTGATGAAGAGGTTGAACAAGAGCAGGGAGTAAACAATTAATGCACCAGTACTGAGAGATCAGAGAGGATACGAAAAAAAAAAAAAAAACCTAGGCAGCGATCAGAGTTGTAAATTTGTCTTTTTTTTTTTTTTTTGTCGGAAAAAACAGGTAATGGTAGTGGTGAGAAGATGGAAGTGTTGTAGTGTGTGTACGATGAGGGCATCGTCAAAACTGTAGGGGGGGGTTGTGTGTAACACTATGTTCTCGCGGTTGTCTTTTATCTTTTCACAAGCACTAGTTACCAAATAACAACCGTTTACAAGACAACAAATGAGGACAAACGGCCAAATAGATCGGCATGAACGGAACTGTCTTCACGGACCTGTTAACCGGAGGAACTACCCATTTCACTGGTTAAATATACTATCTGTAGATAAATGTAAATTAGATGACGGTCCTGAATTTACCAGACTTTGGGTAGGCCTCACTCTATAGGTACTGTAGACGTAGGTATACAGTACCTATATGCGCTGACCATACTTTGTAACATAAGCTGGGTTGAAGGTTTTTGTTTACATGTGCAATAAAAAGAAAGAAGAAATGTTGCTGTGAGTTTTAGCTTCCTTGGATTGCTATATATATATATATATAATATATATATATATATATATATATATATATATATTATATACTATATATATATATATATATATATATATATATATATAGAGAGAGAGAGAGAGAGAGAGAGAGAGAGAGAGTTAGAAATATGTCTTTTTCTAGTTCCCTTCTCTAAGCAAGGTATTAAAACAAAATAATGCAAACAATCTTGGAAAATTACATATATAATATATATATATATTATATATATATATATATATATATATATATATATATATATATATCATATATATATGTGTGTGTGTGTGTGTGTGTGGTGGTGTGTGTGTGTGTGTGTGTGTATAACAGAGAGAGAGAAGGAGAGGAGGAGAGAGAGAGGCGTCCTTACAAACACAAAGACTGAGATTAAGCCAATTTTGTCTCTCAATAAACGGACGAAGTTAAAGTTGCAAAGCGATTCTACTTTTCTCTTTTTAACCGTCGCATTTTTAAGCCCACGTATTTCATTTTCATCACGAAATTAAGTATAAAAAACCTCTGAGCATATAAAGAAAATCGTGTCATTCTTTAGACCCGCAAAAAGATTAGTTTTCTAAACACGTATAAAAAAACACTTCACGAACTTTTGTCCGCAACTGAGAGGAATCTTTTTAATTTGCATATTCGCTAACTCGGATAATAGGCAACATTTCCCCCCCGTTATCTTTCTATTTAAATTGTTCTCCTCTCTACCGACCGAATCCCTTGAAATATTCGAGAAGTTCAGGGTTCAGGCCTGGGGAACGCAGGCAGCGAAAATACTTCGAGGATTCTGGAAGAGACCTTCGTCGGAATTATGCACACGACTGTGGCAGTAGTATAGGTACTACTACTACCTGTCATTAGAAGGGATATGTTGTTGTTCTTCCAGCCCGTATAGGATGATATATATAATATATATATATATATATATATATATATATAAGTATATAGATATATATATATAGTATATATATATATATATATATATATATATATATATATATATATATAATATATATATATATAATATTATATATATATATATATATATATATGGATATATATATATTATATATATACAGGTGGGCCAAAGTAGCCTCACAGTTAAATAGGTAATAGCAGTACATTTATTTTTACAAACAATTAAGTAGCAGATATGAAGAATGCTGCAACGTTGAAGGCGGACATTTTGAGCACTGAGAGATTAAATGTTCCAGAAACAATTAAGTAGCAGATATGAAGAATGCTGCAAACGTTGAAGGCAGGACATTTTGAGCAACTTGAGAGATTAAATGTTCCTAAATAAATGCAATTGAACTGTAAGACAAATGCACACAACAGTGCTACTTAATTGTTTGTAAAAAATAAATGTACTGCGTATTACTGTTTTAAACTGTGAGGCTACTTTTGGCCCACCTGTATAATAAAAAATGAGCCTTCTCTGTAACTTTTCTCATTCATTACCTATACCTGAAGAGAGAGGGACAGCAGCAGTCTCTGAAATAAGTAGTTACTTACTTTCTCTTAATATGGCGTATTATGAGCTCCTTTTATTAGATGGAATTCTGTTGTTATAGCAGATTTTTACCGGTCATATATATATATATATATATATGATATATATAGATATATATATATAGATATATATAGACATATATATATATATATAGATATATATATATATATATATATATATAATATATATATATATATATATATATATAATATATATATATATAGATATATATATATATATTTCTATAGATATTCTATATTCTATAGATATTTATAAAATCTATATATACATACGTACATTTTATATAATGCATTATATATTTGATATATCCATTTTGTTTTTTAGTTATTATCTATTAGTTCATTTATATATTTGTTCATACATACATACATACACATACATACGCCACACGAAAAAGTAATAATAAAAAAGCAAACTATCATTTGAATATATATGTATCATGATGTGCATATATACATAAATACACACATATACCGTACACACATAACACAAAAAAAACATTATAAAAACGCAAATCTCAGAGACCTTCAACAATCAGAAAAGGACCCCCAACCCCCCAAACTCTACATAATTCCCAATTAAGGAAATTCCCCAGATAGAGGCCTGGGAAGGATCTGCCCAAGGAAGGATTCCAGGAAGGATTCCAGATCCCAGGTTCTTAACGGACGCCCGCAGATTCCTAGTTAATTAGGGGGAGGAGGAATTCAGGGACACGGTTCAAAGTTCGGTGCATATTTTACGAGCTTGGCGCTACGAAAGGTTCCGGGGTAGGATTATCACGCCGTCGATCTTGCGCAAGGGCTGGCTACTCTACTCTGAGCAAGAGATCAGGCTGGCATAAGGCCAGCTCAGCCAAAAGCAACATAGAGTAAGTGCTGTTAAAGTGCTGTGATTCTGGACGTGCGAGAATTGGGGTATTTGCTACGATTTTTTTTTTTTTTATTATTAAATATTAGTATTTTCATTTCTGTAAGTTTACACTTGAGAATTTTTTTTCTTAATATTATTTTCATTTTTGTAATTTCATTCTTAAGCATACAGTTTTTTATCTTTTTTACTTTTATTTAGATTTCGTAAGTAATTTTTTCTTTGTTGTCTAAGATGTTTTTAGGTCAATGGAAAATATGTTTCTTCTCCCTCTCACTCTCTCTCTCTCTGTCTCTCTCGCTCTCTCTTACATATATATACAAATATATATGTAAATACATACATATGTATATATATATATATATATATATATATATATATATATATATATATATATATATATATATATATATATATATATATGACTGGTAAAAATGTTCTGTTACAACAGAATTCCATCAATAAAAGGAGCCCATAAAAACACCAAAATATAGAGAGAAAAGTACTATATTTCAGAGACTGCTGTCTCTCTCTTCAGGTATATGAATGAGAAAGGTTTACAGAAAAGGTTGGTATTTATACCAAGAAGATCCATCCACAGGTAAGCCAATTTAGGTCACCCCCGCTGATAATCTTCCTTTAATCTTCTTAAGCGTTGGTGAATGGAAAACTTCGTCGATCACATCCGAAATCCACGCTCCTTTTGAGATGTTCATTACCTGCCTCTCTTTTCTTAAGGCCGATTCCATCATTTGACTCTTGTACCGGCAGTTGCTGCTATAAATTATACGTGACAAATTCCAGTTTATTCTATGGTTATGTTTATTTATATGGGTTGAAAATAGCTGAGTTCTGTTGCCCATACCTAACTGACCATTTGTGTTGTATTAATCTCTGGGGAAGTGATTTCCTGTAAATCCGATGTAAGATTGGTCACAGTCCTGGCATGGGATCTGGTAAACGCCAGTGTCCTTGGGCGATGTCTTTTGTTGGACGTTAATCAGGATTTGGCTAATGTTGTTCGGGCAAGTGAATGCAAAAGGATTAGATTTTCCAAGGGTCTGAGTCACCTTTTTAATCGTGTCCAGGTGGGGAATTTTTATTTTGTTGTGGGTGTAATCTCTTGGTCTTTGTTCTTTATGGGGTCGGTAGAAAATCACGTTTGCTTTGTGAATTGCTTTCTCTATTATATGGTCAGGGATACTTTAAAGACGAAAGTTGGCTTACGAATTAGTTCAAATTCTTTTTCCAGGAAATCTGGGGAACAAATTCGTAAGGCTCTTAAGAACAGGTTGTGATCGACGAAGTTTTCATTCAACAACGCTTAAGAAGATTAAAAGGAAGATTATCAGCGGGGTGACCTACATTGGCTTACCTGTGGATGGTATCTCTTGGTATAAATACCACCTTTTCTGTAAACCTTTCTCATTCATATACCTGAAGAGAGAGACAGCAGTCTCGAAATATAGTACTTTTCTCTCTCATATTTTAGGTGGTAATGGACTCCTTTTATTAGAGATATTATATATATATATATATATATATATATATATATATATATATATATATATATATAATATATATATATATAGAGAGAGAGAGAGAGAGAGAGAGAGAGAGAGAGAGAGAGAGAGAGAGAGAGGAGACCCGAGAGAGAGAGAGAGAGAGAGAGAAGAATGCCAAAAGCCGTTTGACACTATACCTTTTTATGGGAAAAAAAAATGAAAATTCCATTACTCCAAGAGTGACTTGTTTGGAAGTGGTGTGAAATTCAAGTCAAACAGAGAAACAGCAATAAAAACGTGCCCCCCCCCCACGCCCGCCCCCAGCTCCCAGCCCCCCACCCCCAAAAAAATTTCACCTTTCCAGTTGACCTTCCTCAGGGGCGTGGTAACAGATTTTCGCTTTTTTTCTGGATTCAAGGTATTTTCAAAGTTTTTTTTATCTCTGTTTTTTTTCTTTTTAGTCGAAACTCATTCCTGGAACAGACTACTGCTATAGTGTTGTTATTCCTCATTTTTTACAACCCCAAATGCAATTGTAACCTTAATGCAATGCATTAATGGTCTCAAATAATTCTCCTTTGAATTTTTAATAATTATTCATTCATTAAATTTTCATTTTTTTTTTTTTTCTATTTTCTTCAATAATTAAGCTTTTGTTTCTGTTACCTCGTTCAATGAACACCGTAATATTCTTGGAAGATTGAATTTCAAGTCATTGGCCCCTTTGGTGGCGAATTGTTCCATATGAATAGGGTTCATCTACTGAATAATAAAATAATAATAACAATAATAATAATAATAATAATAATAATAATAATAATAATAATAATGTGGCCACCGTGGAGGAGTGGGTTAGGTCGTCAATAGACTAAGTCAAGTTAAGCAAACATTGGGGCTGGTCAGTAGTTGGATGGGTGACCGCTCTCCTCGGCGTTGATTCCTTGGGAAAGGATCTTTACCATAATTTCCTCAGTCTACTCAGCTGTAAATGAGTACCTATCCCTGATGGGGTAGGGTCCAGCTATGGGTTAAATAGCAAAACTCAGCAATGATGGAAAGAAATGAAGGATAACGACAACGGACGTAAATGGAACCTCTGGCAAAACAGAGGAGCTTCGTACCGGCAACCAAGTATTCAACCAATTGAAGGGGAAGACGGTCAGGTACTTGGAGGTCGTCATCCAGCAACTGATCACCACAACGACAATAATCAACAGCCTGAGATTGGAGCTACCGAGGCAAAAAGGAAAGAAATGGACAAGAGAAGAAAAATAAGGAAATAGGAGGAGATGCTACATCAGAAGCAACCGACGGAAAGAGGGATATAGAAGAAGATTGGTCACATCTGGTATGAGGAGGAATAACAACCCCCCAAACAGAGCAGAGTCTGGCAAGACCAAGTAAGGAACATAAAGAAAAAGAAACTGGCTCTCCCCAACAGAAGAGAAGAACTGAAAGGGAAATGTCACACGAAACAAAAACGAATTACACGAAGACGAACATGAGAGACGATGCCACAGAAGACGAAAAAAAGACAGGGAGGTATAAGGTATCAAAACACGAAAACACAATGGACACGAAGAAACAGCCGGACGAGAAGTAACAGAGAGGACGGAATGGGTAAAGAAAAGATTAGACAATGTGGATGGAGCCAGATACAGAGAGAAAACAAAGATCCCCTCCCATGAAAGGCCTGGGGACACCACAAGAAATTCAAGGGAGAAAAATCAATGTGAGGTCAATGAAATAATGGGCATAATACAGACCACCAGTATCACGAAACAAATAACTTGACATATGCAGGAGCAAGATTAGTAGCAGAACTGATTGGGGGATTCGAACACCAACACCACCAGCACAACCAACCCAAAAGAAACCAAAACAGCAACCTCCTTGGAAAAGGCGCCTGGAAAAGCAAATCATGGTGATGAGAATCTGACTTGAGTAAACTGAAAGAGATGGCAGAAAAAGGCGGTAAGAAGCAAGAAAACAAGGGAGGAACTCAACGAGAAATACAAAGTACAAGAGAGGGGACTAAAGCAGCCATAGAAGATGTAAAACAGAGGCTTAAGGCCAAAGCACATAAGATCCAACGGTACATGAACAGGAATAAGGGATACCAACAGAACAAAAACTATCGGAACCAACCAGAAAAGACTATACAGCCAACTAAGAGTGAGACAACCACCAGAAATCCTGAAGCCGAACCAAGTAAGACACTCTGGGAAAACATATGGAGCAATCCGGTATCACACAACAAACATGCAACATGGCTCCAGGAAGTCAAGGAAGAAGAAACAGGGAGAATAAAACAAAGATTCACAGACATCACGACAGACACAGTCAGACACCAACTAAAGAAAATGCCAAACTGGAAAGCCCCAGGTCCCGATGAAGTCCATGGATACTGGCTCAAAAACTTCAAGGCCCTACACCCACGAATAGCAGAACAACTCCAGCATTGTATCTCAAATCACCAAGCACCCAAATGGATGACCACAGAAGAACATCCTTAGTACAAAAAGACAAGAGTAAGGGAAATATAGCCAGTAAACTACAGGCCTATCACCTGCCTACCAATAATGTGGAAGTTACTAACAGGTATCATCAGTGAAAGGCTATACAACTACCTAGAGGAGACAAACACCACCCCACCAACAGAAAGGCTGCAGAAGGAAGTGAGGGGCACAAAAGACCAGCTCTGATAGACAAAATGGTAATGAAGAACAGTAGGAGAAGAAGGAAAACCAACCTAAGCATGGCATGGATAGACTATAAGAAAGCCTTCGACATGATACCACACATGGCTAATAGAATGCCTGAAAATATATGGGGCAGAGGAAAATACCATCAGCTTCCTCAAAAATACAATGCGCAACTGGAATACAATACTTACAAGCTCTGGAATTAGACTAGCAGAGGTTAATATCAGGAGAGGGATCTTCCAGGGCGACCTCACTGTCCCCACTACTCTTCGTAGTAGCCATGATTCCCATGACAAAAGTACTTACAGAAGATGGATGCCGGGTACCAACTCAAGAAAAGAGGCAACAGAATCAACCATCTGATGTTCATGGACGACATCAAGCTGTATGGTAAGGAGCATCAAGGAAATACATACCCTAATCCAGACTGTAAGGATTGTATCTGGGGACATCAGGATGGAGTTTGGAATAGAAAAATGCGCCTTAGTCAACATACAAAAAGGCAAAGTAACGAGAACTGAAGGGATAAAGCTACCAGATGGGAGCAACATCAAACACATAGATGAGACAGGATACAAATACCTGGGAATAATGGAAGGAGGAGATATAAAACACCAAGAGATGAAGGACACGATCAGGAAAGAATATATGCAGAGACTCAAGGCGATACTCAAGTCAAACTCAACGCCGGAAATATGATAAAAGCCATAAACACATGGGCAGTGCCAGTAATAACAGATACAGCGCAGGAATTGTCGAATGGACGAAGGCAGAAACTCCGCAGCATAGATCAGAAAACCAGGAAAACATATGACAATACACAAAGCACTACACCCAAGAGCAAATACGGACAGACTATACATAACACGAAAGGAAGGAGGGAGAGGACTACTAAGTATAGAGGACTGCGTTAACATCGAAAAACAGAGCACTGGGGCAATATCTGAAAACCAGTGAAAGACGAGTGGCTAAAGAGTGCATGGGAAGAAGGACTAATAAAAAAGTAGACGAAGACCCAGAAATATACAGAGACAGGAGAAAGACAGAAAGAACAGAGGACTGGCACAACAAACCATGCACGGACAATACATGAGACAGACTAAAGAACTAGCCAGCGATGACAATTGGCAATGGCTACAGAGGGAGAGCTAAAGAAGGAAACTGAAGGAATGATAAACAGCGGCACAAGATCAGGCCCTAAGAACCAGATATGTTCAAAGTACGATAGACGGAAATAACATCTCTCCCATATGTAGGAAGTGCAATACGAAAAATGAAAACCATAAACCACATAGCAGTGAATGCCCGGCACTTGCACAGAACCAGTACAAAAAGAGGCATGATTCACTGGCAAAAACCCTCCATTGGAGCCTGTGCAAGAAACATCAGCTACCTTGCAGTAATAAGTGGTACGAGCACCAACCTGAAGGAGTGATAGAAAACGATCAGGCAAAGATCCTCTGGGGACTATGGTATCAGAACGGATAGGGTGATACGTGCAAACAGACCAGACGTGGACGTTGATTGACAAAGTCAAGAAGAAAAGTATCACTCATTTGATGTCGCAATACCATGGGACACCAGAGTTGAAGAGAAAGAGAGGAAAAAATGGATAAGTATCAAGATCTGAAAATAGAAATAAGAAGGATATGGGATATGCCAGTGGAAATCGTACCCATAATCATAGGAGCACTAGGCACGATCCAAGATCCCTGAAAAGGAATCTAGAAAAACTAGAGGCTGAAGTAGCTCCAAGACTCATGCAGAAGAGTGTGATCCTAGAAACGGCACACATAGGGTAGGAGAGTGATGGACTCCTAAGGAGGCAGGGATGCAACCCGGAACCCCACACTAAATACCACCCAGTCGAATTGGAGGACTGTGATAGAGCAAAAAAAAAAAAAAAAAAAAAAAACAAAAAAAAAAAAAAAAAAAATAATAATAATAATAATAATAATAACAAAAATAATGGTCTCTCTCTCTCTCTCTCTCTCTCTCTCTCTCTCTCTCTCTCTCTTTTCATGTATACATTCACAAATGTATATGCTTATAAATATTATAAGATTTATAAGCATATACATTTGTGTGTCTGGCTGCATATACATATACGTATATATGTCTGTTTGTGTGTGTGTCTATAAAGATATACGATTTTCCTTAGTATGTTAGCATACACACTTCCATCATTTCTAATTCTATTTTGACTCCCACTGCAAACATAACCGAGCAGCGTAAAAAGGGGGAAAGAGAAGGAGAAGAATATGATCAATGCAGGAACGGGCGAGGAAACAGAGGAAGCAGGAGATAGAATAAAAAAAAAAAATAGGAAACACTGTGGGACTGAGAGAGTGAACAGTGAAGCATTACTTGGGAAACGTGGTGGAATTCGAACTCGTATAGACGGGAATAAATGAAGGAATAGGGGAGTGGAAAGGGTTTTCTCTGAGAGAGAGAGAGAGAGAGAGAGAGGACAGAGAGAGACGAGAGAGAGAGAGAGAGAGAGAGACGCTGTGGTATAGATAGGGTAGTCTATTTACGAATAGGAGAGAATGCTTGGAAGGTTAATACTGTAATGCTGTAAAGAAATGAAATAATTAAAAAAAGTATTGGCTACGAGAGAGAGAGAGAGAGAGAGAGAGAGAGAGAGAGAGCCGTCTATATTCTATACATAAAGCAATGGAACTTGACTGGCGGTGAACACGAGAGTTCAGAAGCCATAATTATCGACTAAAAATGTCCAAATGATTTTACGTAACAGCTTTCAAACTGAAAGGTTTAAAATTCACATAAAATGACAAAGTCTTTGGTCATCTCAATAGTTTTTACTACATAAAACTAAAAAATGCATCACATATGAATAATCTAATGATTGGAAAATTATTACTAAACTTGATTTGTGAGTTTAATGTTTTTCATTTTTCTTATTCATGAAACTAAAAATATTAGCATTTTATTTCAGGAACTGGCTCGATGTTCATAACCTAAAAAATTAATTTTGGATCATATCCGAATAACTAGACGATTTACGAGAAATATTCAGAATATTACAGAATTTAATTTGGAATTTTTTTTTTTTTAACCATTCGCGAAATATCTGCGGTTTTAAAAAGAAAGGAGAATAGGTAATAGGTATTTTTTGGCGGTTGCATAAATTACAAGCGGTGGACGTATAAAGAACTCCGCTATTACGAGAGGAAATATTTTAGGATGCTATTTCCACGAAAAATAAGTCCACGTACAAGTAATAAAAAACGTGATTATGGAAAATATTTCGCCGTTCTTAAAATACACCTTTTGGAAATTACGAAGCGAAAATAAAAACTAGTAAAAAATGCGTATAATCAAGGCCAACGAAAATAGATCTAACATCCCGTGTCTCGGTATAATGCTGTATGAAACGCGGCCCATGACACTATAAACAAAAAAAGGCTCGGTGGTGGCCTGGCCTATAACGTTTGCCAGAAAGCACGATCATGCTAGCTATCTGTAACCTTAAATAAAACCAAAACTACTGAGGATAGAGGGATGCAATTTGGTATGTTTGATGATTGGAGGGTGAATGATCAACATACCTATTTGCAGCCCTCTATATATATAGATATATATATATATATATATATATATATGATATATAGATATATATATATATATATATATATATATAGAATACTTATAGTCACTACCATAGCGTGTGACAATATAATTAGCCAAAGCCACAGGAAAAAAATATATGGTATTAATACCAATGGCTTTCGTGTTATTTCCACTGATATTTTCGATTGTACCTCGAAAATCCGTTGAAATCAACACGAAAGCTGTTTATATATATATATATATATTATATATATATATATATATCTATATATATATATATATATATATATATATATATATTATTATTAAAGCACTGAGGTATTGTTTAGTGGAATTATTTAAAACAGGAATTATAAGTGTCATGCATTTATTTCCTCCTCGGAAGTAAATATAACTAAATACTAAATAGCCTTGTCTCTCTTTATATTCTATATTAAATACTAAGGCCTCATAACACCCTTGGAAATACCAAATAAGTTTTCCCCTTTTTTTCTGTTAGGCCTTTGCTTCGTAATGGGAATATAATTAGCTTCGTTAAGCCTTTCATGTTCTATGTTGACAATTAAATCACGTAAATCACGATGAACTTCAAAGAAAACGGTGTTTAAAATCAGGATTTATTTCACCGGGTGTACTTTCTCGTGTAACTGAATATAGATGATTCGTATTGAAAAATAGTTTATTTAAGGTCATTTTCATTTAAATTAACCTTTACAGAGGCAATTCAGGTTTTAAACGTTCAACTATAAGTCTGGCTTACGAAGTTGAACTATAAATATGCCTTAGGAATAAAGGTATAAATAGTACTCTAATTATTTTACAGATAGAATTCAGATTGTAAAACGTTCAACTATAAGTCTGCCTTACGGATCTTATGTATATATAGAACCCTATTTTTTTTTACATAGATAACTCAGGTTGTAAAAAGTTGAACTATAAATCTGCCTTACGAGATGTAGGTATAAATAGAACTCTAATTTGTTTACAGAAACAATCCTAATGAACACCATAATAATCTTTGGAATAATAATCTTTGGAAGTTTAAATTTCAAGTCAGTGGCCCGTTTGGTGGCCTTGTTCCATATGCATTGGTTTCATCTACTGAATAATAATAAAATAATAATAATAATAATAATAATAATAATAATAATAATAATAATAATAATAATCCTGAAAAAGGCAGAAAACGTATTTTGAGATCACCTGAATACATTACCTGAATATATTAACTGCCTGATATTTAAGCGGCACTTGTGTCGTGCTCATTTTTATATACTCGTGAGAGACCAACATTTGCAGAAGGTCCCGTGTTGCACATTTGCATACCAGTGGTGCATATTTTTACCTGGGGCGTTTGCAGACGAAGGAACTTCTATTATTATTATTATTATTATTATTATTATTATTATTTATTATTATTATTATTATTATTATTATTATTATTATTATTATTATTATTATTATTATGTTCTATCACAGTTATCCTATTTGACTGGGTGGTTTTTAAAGGAATGGGGTTCCGGGTTGCATCCTACCTCCTTATGAGTTCAGAACTTATTATTATTATTATTATTATTATTATTATTATTATTATTATTATTATTATTATTTTGTTGTTGTTGTTGTTGTTGTTGTTGTTCAAAATCCACAATTATAAATTAGAGTATATTACTATGCTTTTTTTTACATTTTACAACCCACATTGTTATTATTATTATTATTATTATTATTATTATTATTATTATTATTATTATTATTATTATTATTATTATTATTATTATTATTCTTATCATAAGATGAAACCTATTCAGATGGAACAAGACCACCAAAGGGGCCACTGACCTGAAATTCTTCAAGCTTCCAAAGAATATTAAGGAAGAAGTAAGAGGAGGTAAATGGAAGTACAGAAAGAAGAGATCCCACTTATTAGAGAGGAAGAAAATATATTAATAAATAGATAGGAATGTATTAAAATCAAAATGCAAGGAGAATAGTATTAGGGAAGTAATGCATTGATGCATTGTACCTGACTGAGAGAAACTATCATTACAAATGAACTGACACCTGACACCTTCATCTGTTCTGACAATCCCGTTAAAACCGAGGATCTTTGCGGCGTCCCTACGGCCCCTAGCTGCAACCCATTTCATTCCTTCAACTGTATTTCATTTCATAATTTTTATTCCATCTTGTTACATGGTGTCGAGTATTCTCTAAGTGGAATACGACCAGTTGCTGACTCGTGAATCTTTAATGTCTATCCTTCGAAATGAATATTTCCGGATGTCGTATCTTTGGAGGTCACCTTTTTGGTCGGTTTTCCTCGTGTTGCGAATTTTCAAACCTTTTACTCTCAATAAACCTTCCAGCAGCTCTGAATGACCCCATTGTAAGTCCCAGAGCTCAGCCCTTTGGTCTAAATCTAGTGTATTTCATTCCATCTCAATAATAACAAAGTAAAACATTCTCGGAGCATTAACCAAGAAATGGCAGGCACGAAAGCGCGCGAAATTCTCGCGCGTCAATTTAACCGCCTAGTCTGCAATTCCGTGGACGGTGATAGCGACCGATGCTTTCCCTGGAAACGGTTTCAGATGGTCGGATGATCCCCTTTTGGCATGGAAACTCGGGCCTGCACGTAGAGAGAGAGAGAGAGAGAGAGAGAGAGAGAGAGAGAGAGAGAGAGAGAGAGAGGCCTTGGTCGACAATTGTATTCCCGTTTCAGATCCGCGTTCCTCTCTGGAACCAGCGAGGTGTATATAAGCTGTTTTCCGGGAAGGATTTGGGTGAAGCCCAGAGAGAGAGAGAGTGGAATGAATTTGTTACTATTATTATTATTTACTGTGATATTATTATTTTGTTTTAAAATGTATTAATCTAACTCTGCCATAAGAGATTTATTATTATTATTATTATTATTATTATTATTATTATTATTATTATTATTATTATTATTATTATTATTATTATTATTATTATTATTCTGGAAGAAGACCTTCATTAATACGGGTTTTATATGAAATAATTTCTATTTCAGCCGCTTTTATTTTGTATAAAGAAGTTCCCTATTCTTCTTATTACTGATTTTGGCGTTTTAATAACCAATTTGAATTCAGAAGAAAAAGTTAGTAATAAGAATAGAGAAACTTCTATACCAAAATAAACGCGGATGGAGTAGCCATTATTTTCAATGAAACCTGCATTATTATTATGTATTATTATTATTATTATTATTATTATTATTATTATTATTATTATTATTATTATTATTATTATTATTATTATTATTATTAGAAGATGAAACCCCATTCATTTGGAACAAGCCCACCAAAGGGACCACTGACTTGAAATTCTTCAAGCTTCCAAAGAATATTATGTGCATTTCAAAGAAATTAGAGATAATAGAAAATACAGAAAGAAGAGATCAGTATTAGAAAGCAATTATCAATTAACAATTAAAAAAAAAAACTCATAATCACGAGTCAATAAAATGGAAAAGTAAATCCACAGTAGTGTCTGTGGTATTTAAATAACAAAACCAAAAGGCATACTATTGTGGATTTACTTTTCCAATTAACAAATTAATAAATAAATAGATAAAAATGTAAATGAATAAGACACAATATATTGAGTAATAGATAAAAGTAAGCTACTTGGGATATTATTTTATAAAAGCCATTGAGAATAACGTCTCGAAATGATTGTGTAGATTTGCCTTGGATTTTTTCCATCGAATTGTATTCTTCTCTTTTTTCAAATCTGAAAATAATTTATTTTTTACTGCTTAAGTGTGTATAAATGTAATATTATTACATGTATTGTATATATGGTGTAAACTGATAAAAAGTTAAGATACAACAGAAACCAGGAATGTGGTGATGCAGGACCTATTACCAAAAAAAAAAATTTGGAATGCGTGTTAAGAGTCTATGGAAGTATAAGGTGGATTGTTGAGCCACCTCTCCTTTATGGAAGTAAAGTGTGGGTCTTTGGGCAAATGAAGAGATGAAGTGGTAAGTGAGTTACAAGGATTAGGATGTCTCAAAGACTTGTTAGTCTATCCTAAGAGGGGACCATAGTGTTGGGCACTTATCTGTAGGAGCAGGTTTTACTGCGAAAGTGGTAAGTGAGTTGTAAATCGTTCCTATAAATACAGAGAAAGAGCGAGATAGAGAGAGAGAGAGAGACAGACGAGACACGAGAGAGAGACGAGAGAGAGAGAGAGAGAGAGAGAGAGAGAGAGAGAGATGATTAAGGTCAAGTAATGGCATTGAATCATTTATATCTCTCTTTTATTTCTTTCAAGCACGGTGTCTTGAGCCCTTTCTTTGGAGAAATATTTCTGCCTTTGGGAAACTTTTTTTTTTATCTTTTTTCCGGTCTTTCTTTATTCCATGGCTTTTTCTGTAACGAGGTATCGACAGACAGTGCTTTCACATGATGAATCTCTCTCTCTCTCTCATCTCTCTACTGTGTGTGTGTGTGTGTTGTGATTACTCCTTGACACAGTTTTCAAAAACAATTTTGGAACCTTTCGTTTTTTTTCAGTTTTGAAGTTAAGAATAAAAATACTAAAGATAATCTTTCACACTCTCTCTCTCTCTCTCCTCTCTCTCTCTCTCTCTCGCTCTCTCTCTCTCTCTCTCAGAACAGGAAAGAGGGACATGGGAAAATCCTTATTATTACCCATATTAAATGAAGGAGAAAACACGCAAACCATCATATTGATGAATGCACAGGGTTAGTTACGAGTAACTCAAAAAGAAAAATAGAGTACTTAAAGAAAACTAACCCAAATTGAAAAAAGAAAATAGATAATAATGAATATAAGTGAAAACCTGGTATTCCCAAGAGATGGGAATGATGATCAAATAAAAGGGTTCCAAACTTATAGATCAGATAAGAAAAAATAGGAATCAAGGGGGAACCGCAATATATGGGAAAGACAAAAAACAAGGAAAAAATATATGAGAAATATAGTAACTCAGAATGTGAATTAATAGCGGTAGAATTTGAATCTGAAAAATTAATGAACATAGTAATATATAGGACCTCCTAATACTAAAGAGTTTGACTTAATAATAGAAAAATTTGATGATATATGGTAGAAATAACAAGGACTGGACTATTCTCCTATCTGGAGACTTCAACTTTCCTTTCTTAGGACTGGAAAGAAACGAATAGGAGATTGTGGTTGTACTTATACATATAAAAAAGAGAGTAATAGTAGTGCAGAAGATAAGAGGCAATTCGAAAAGCTATTAGATATGCTACTAGAATACAACATTCAACAAATAAATCACCTGCCAACAAGAAAGGAAAATACTTTAGACCTAGTATTTGTTAACGAGATGAATTATGTTAAAGAAATAATAGTTTATAATGCGAGTATTTCAGACCATAATGTCATAGAATTAACAATCCATTCCAAAGCAAGTGAAAAGAGAGATAAGCAAGAAATGAAAAAAAGTGGGAAGGTATGGATGGAAATAAACAACTTCTAAAGTAAAACATAAAATGATCAGAAATAAATGAAGAATTAAACAAAGATTGGGATAACATTTCGTAAGTGATGACATAAGGGTGAATACGGAGATATTATATAAAAATATTAGAGAAAATAGTGGATAAATATATACCGAAGAAAGAAAAATAAACATCAATCATGCATACCAAGAGACAGAAGGATCTTGTTCCAGAAAATCAGAAAGTGGAAAAAAGGTCTTGCAAAAGAAAAAAATGCATGGAAAGTTAATAGAACGAAAAAGTAAGATAAGAAAATGCAGAAAAAAAAGATTATTCAATCAAAAAGAAAATGAAAAACGGGACTTGGAAGAAAAAACCCTAGTAAATATCAAGCAAAACTCCAAACTATTATACTCATATGCAAAAAAGATGAATAAAAGAAGAATAGAAATAGGCCCTCTAAGAATTGAAGGGAGATTAACGAATGAAAAAAGGTAATTTGCAACATATTGGCAGAACGATATAAGAGAGAATTCATCCCTAGAATAGATAATGAAGATAATGATATAGGAGTAAAGGACGAAAATAGTGAATATTTAGCTGACATAGATATTAATGAAGCTGATATTGTGCAGGCTATTAATGAAATTAAAAATGGAGCTGCAGCAGGGCCTGATGGAGTTCCTGCTATTTTGTTAAAGAAAGTAGTTCATTCTATCGCAAAGCCACTTGCAATATTATTAAGACAAAGTGTAGATACAGGCATGATTTCTGATGAGCACAAATTAGCATATATTACCCCTACATTCAAAAGTGGATCAAAGACTTGAGGCAGGTAATTATAGGCCTGTGAGTCTAACATCACATCATTTATGAAAGTGTATGAAAAGGTAATGAAGAAAAATATTATGAAACATTTAATAAAAAATAATCTGTTTAATATAGGACAACATGGTTTCGTACCCGGAAAAAGTACACAAACCCAACTGTTAGTCCACCATGAGAACATATACAAAAATATGAAAAGTGGAAATGAAACAGATGTGGTTTATCTAGACTTTGCAAAAGCTTTTGACAAGGTAGACCATAATATATTAGCGAAGAAAATTAGAAAACATTAATAGTGGATAAAGTAGGAAGATGGTTAAAAGAACTTTTTACACAACATAAAACAGATAGTTATTGCAAACGATGAGAAATCGGATGAAGCTAAGGTAATATCCGGTGTGCCACAAGGTACGGTGTCAGCTGCATTACTGTTTGTTATTATGATTGCAGACATAGAGAGTAATGTTAAGGACTCGGTAGTGAGTAGTTTCGCCAATGACACAAGAATAAGTAGAGAAATTACTGTGATGAAGATAGGAACACGCTACAAAGGGACCTTAACAAAGTATATGATGGGCAGAGGTAAATAGGATGGTATTTAACTCTGATAAATTTGAATCAATAAACTGTGGAGACAGAGAAGGAAAGCTATATGCATATAGGGGACCTAATAATGAGCAATCACAAATAAAAAGGAAGCAGTTAAAGACCTTGGTGTGATGATGAATAGGAACATGTTTATGCAACGTCAAATAGCAATTCTATTGGCAAAATGTAAAGCAAAAATGGGAATGTTGTTACGGCACTTCAAAACGAGAAAAGCTGAACACATGATTATGCTTTGATACAAAACATATGTTCGTAGTCCACTTGAATATGCAATATGATATGGTACCCACACTACAAAAGGATATTTGCACAAATAGAGAGTGCACAAAGGTCCTTTACAGCTAGAATAGAAGAAGTTAAGGACCTTGACTACTGGAAAAGACTATAATCCTTAAAAAATTATAGTCTGAAAGTAGAAGAGAAACGCTACATGATAATTCAGGCATGGACACAGATAGAAGGAATAGCTGAAAAACATCATGGAGCTAAAAATATCAGAAAGAGCAAGCAGAGGTATTAATAGTGCCCAAAACTATACCAGGAAAATGAGGAAAGCACACAGGAACATTCCAATCCCTACGCAACCAGCATCGATAAATGCAGCGGTCTATTCAATGCGTTTGCCTAAGCTCATCTGAGGAATATATCAGGACCGTGATGCGTAGATGTGTTTAAGAATAAGCTCGACAAATATCTAAACTGCATCCCAGACCATCCAAGATTGGAAGGTGCAAAATATACCGGAAGATGTACTAGCAAACTCTCTGGTAGACATTAGAGGTGCCTCACACTGAGGGACCTGGGCAACACGAACAAGATGTAAGGTCTGTAAGGTCTCTCTCTCTCTCTCTCGTCAATACCTTTATTATTTCACCACAGCATGCAATATTAACCCACTATCTTTTCCTTTGCCAAGCGCAATAGATCCCACATTCTCCAGTCTCTCTCTCTCGTGGGGCATATCTTTCCCCAAACCAAAACGAGTGAGTGTCGACATGTATTCCCCTCCACCCCCCCCTCCCCCCAAAAAAAATGTCTCTTCGCATCCCCACCATTTTTTTTCTTTTTATCATTTTACAATCGTCGTCGGGGGATGAACCTCCTACCCTCATCATCCTCTATTTTCCCTGAAGCGTCGTGATGGCTGGTGTGGTGTAAAGATTGAGACCGGATGATGGTAGGGGAGGGGACACTTCCCCTAAGCCCGTCCCAGACCCCTGCCCCACCAAAAAAATTGTAGGAGGGACAGAGGGCTGTTGCATAGTTTAGTTTCCGCAGTTCGATGGTCTGATGTTTTGTTGGAGAAATTTTCCATCGATGCACAGCGTCATGTCTTAATTGTCTGGGTTAGAACAGGAGCTTAAGAATAAAACAAAAGAATTGTTGATGAATCTCAATTTTATTTAAGCAATTGTTTGTGGCATCGAAATACTACGAAATCTTAAACCAAGTTCTTCAGAATACGCGCAAGAATAAAACTAACTGTTTATGATTCTCAACTTTTAGGTCAGCAATTGTTTGTGGCATCGAGGAAATACGAAAGCCTAAAAACTAAGTTTAAGCTACAATCTGCACCAGATCAGCACCTTAACCAAAAGTGCTTAAATATCTACGAAAAAAAGACATATATCAAATAATTCGCAGCATTGTTTCAAACCCTCGCTATCAAAGAAGCCATCCTTTTCATCCAAGCTCTCCCTGAATGCGACGCAAAATTAACCTTGCGACGCATTGGAAGTTAGAACAAAGTTTGCACGCAAACATTCCCAGCTCCTTCCAGCCAGGAGGCTGACCTAATTGTGGACTCTTTCCAATTACCGACTTCAAAGAGTCCGGTTCCACTTACCTGGTCTTATTGGCTCTCGAGTTTCCCCGTTCCTTTAATCAACTTCGTTTCGGGAATGAGAGACTCCTGACCTACGGTTTTATTGAGATATTTGCTCTTTGGCATCGTACTGTTATGAATTGTTTTATATCAAATATCCTCTTTTTTAATATATCAAATATCCTCTTGATATTTGATATATTATATTTCAAAGGAATTCTTTCAAATGTCATATTTGTGGAGGTAACCTTTTAGTCTGTTTTTTTCCCTTTTGGAATTTTTTTGTTTTTATAGAGCATTATTAGTTCCCTCTTATTTTAGTGTCCCGTATTTTCTAAGTGGAATATAACCAGTTGCCGAATCTTTAATATTCATCCCTTTAATGATTTTTTGAAAGTGTCATATTGCCTGATAGCCTCTTTTTCGCCATCTTTTGGAATTATTATTTGTATGAACCATACAAATAAGATTAAAATAAGTTCAGTATCGCGTGTTTTCAAACTGTTAATGGAATATGACTGTGAGCCTTTGATAGTTTTTTGTTTAGAATTTAATTTATTTACATATTACAGAACACTTCACTATTTCAACTTTCCGTGAGCCTGCATATCATCTAAATTAGCTACTTTAGTAGCATTGGCAGTTATAAAGAACATTTCTGATTAGCTTAAAAAATTTATCGTCCAGATAACTGGAAGGGCACATTTAAACAAGCCTTCAGAAATTCTCAAAATTTAGTAAATTACGACTTGGACCATCCACGGATGGTCTCTTTTTCTGTCAATTTTTTCCGTAATCTGGTATTTGAAAAGTCCTTCACATTCGAAATTGATCTCTTATCTCCTTTTCCTGCAGAGAGAGAGAGAGAGAGAGAGAGAGAGAGAGAGAGAGAGAGAGAGAGACAGACAGACGACAGACAGACACAGACAGAGACAGAGAGACAGAGAGACAGAGAGACAGAGAGACAGAGACAGAGACAGAGAGCAGATTCGCTTAACTGCAACACCATTATGCAGTAAACGTGCCTAGCTGTCAAAATTCTCCATAGTTCCAGAGGACCTTTATCCCTCAGTCCCAGAGGTCCTTTATTCCTCAGTTCCAAATGTCCTTTATTCCTCAGTTCCAGAGAGCTTTGTCCCTCAGTTCCAGAGGTCCTTACCCCTCAGTTCCAGAGGTCTTTTATTCCTGTCCAGAGGTCTTTATCCCTCAGTTCCAGAGGTCCTTTATTTTCTCAATTCCAGAGGTTATATTTATCCGTCAGTTACAGAGGTCCTTTATCCCCCAGTTCCAGAGGTCCTTTATCCCTCAGTTCCAGGGGTCCTTTATTCCTCAGTTTCCAGAGGTCCTTTATCCCCCAGTTCCAGAGGTCCTTTATCCCCCAGTTCCAGAGGACCTTTATCCCTCAGTCCCAGAGGTCCTTTATTCCTCAGTTCCAGATGTCCTTTATTCCTCAGTTCCAGAGGGCCTTTATCCCTCAGTTCCAGAGGTCCTTTATCCCTCAGTTCCGATGTCCTTTTATTCCTATTCCAGAGGTCCTTTATCCCTCAGTTCCAGAGGTCCTTTGTTCCTCAGTTCGAGAGGTCCTTTGTTCCTTAGTTCCAGAGGACCTTTATCCCTCAGTTCCAGAGGTCCTTTATTCCTCGGTTCCAGATGTCCTTTATTCCTCATCCAGAGGGTCTTTATCCCTCAGTTCCAGAGGTCCCTTTATCCCTCAGTTCCAGAGGTCCTTTATTCCGTTCCAGAGGTCCTTTATCCCTCAGTTCCAGATGTCCTTTATTCTCAATTCCAGAGGTTCTTTATCCCTCAGTTACAGAGGTCCTTTATCCCTCAGTTCCAGAGGTCCTTTATTCCTCAGTTCCAGAGGTCCTTTATCCCTCAGTTTCTGGGGTCCTTATTCCCCAGTTCCAGAGGGTCCTTTATTCCTCAGTTCCAGAGGTCCTTTATTCCTCACACCGTTGGACTGTGGAAGAATCCCCCTGCTGAAGATGTCGTGCAAATTGAAACTTCAAAAGATGCAGTGGCTCACTGTCCCAAAGCAATTCTTCATTTCTAATCATTACTCACCCTTTTATCAATTTGTTTATTAGTTTTTAAATTGATTTCTGCTCTTTTCTAATAACTGGTTTCTTCTTTGCGTATCATCTATTATATAACTTCTGTTACTTCTTTCGAATGGACACCATAATATTCTTTGAAAGCCTGAATTTCAAGTCAGTGGCCTCTTTGGTGGGCTTGTCCCCATATGAATAGGGTTCTTCATCTTCTGAATAATAATAATAACAATATAAGCAGCTGGACTCACCCTCTCACTTCAGTCCTTCACCCACTTCCGCCCAAAGAGGATGTCTGAGGTTTATTCAGGCGAGACGTCCGGAAAGAATCGAAAAGAATAGAAAAGAAATATAATTTTACATTAATTCTATCTGCAATAAACTCTATGGGATATACCTGAAGATTTGACTACCCTGTAATTTTTTACCAATAAAAATCCAATCGTTTTACCTAATTGAGATATGTCAACCTTCGGTGCGTTGCTCATCCAGTTTAAAGCAACAATAAGAAAGCAATAATTAGAAAAATAGAGATGAACTTGTATAAAATTAATGCAGCTGAGGCAACAATCACTTTTAATGAAACATTTTTAAAGAGGGTTTACTTCCAGCATACATAATAATAATAATTAATAATAATAATAATAATAATAAATAATAATAATAATAATAATAATATCAAAGGCAAACTTGTTATCAGGGACAGGCTGGGGTCGTCAACAGGTATACAGGTGCGTTTCGTAGGTCGGGAACAGGCCTTAGTCGTCAGGGGTCTATCCAGTATTCCTTGTTTTTTCTTCTTTTCTGGTTTTTAAAGGCGTCTACGTGTTTCGGCCACCTCGTTAGGCCATCTTCGGGACGGGATCGCTATTGCATTCGGGTGGTTTGAAGAAATGGGTACCTCACTTTTCATTGGGCAATACCTGTTACGTCACGAGCGATGTCATCAGGGGGCACGTTGCTGGTTGGCTGTTCTCTTCGTGGGCGGAGCCTCATCCTTATTGGTGATGGTGGAGGCCCCCTCGAAGGGCGTGCTACCAGGTCGTCCTCAGGGCGAGAGCTTGAGCTTCGATCACCCTCAGGGTTATTAGGGCCGTCCTCAGGATGAGAGCTTACGCTTCTATCATCCTCAGGATCCCTCTGGTGCGATGGTCGTTGTGGGGCGTTGTCTGCTCTCTCCTGACTGCGTGGGAGGAGGAATATAATAATAATAATAATAATAATAATAATAATAATAATAATAAATAATAATAATAATATTTGGAAGCTTGAATTTCAAGTCATTGCCCCCTTTGGTGGGCTTGTCCCATATGAATAGAGTCTTCATCTTTTGAATAATAATAACAATACAGGATCCCATACCCCTGAGCATTCCTGCCCAAAATGGAATCGGGAATAATATGATTTCCCCATCCTTAATCACCTCGCCTTAGCGAATTTAATCAAATCCTGCCCGACCTCATCTCCGTGATAATTCCTCCCAACTTTGGAAAATCACAGTTTTTATCATCCCTCTTTTTTTCTATTTGGTTTTTCGGATAATCGAATACTGATGATCCAGGCAGCGCTGATTTCCCCGAAGACGTCCCGTTCTAGTAAAAATCCATGTGGTCATTCTGCTCCTGGTCTGTCTGTCTGTGTCTACTATTCTCCGTCGGCTGGGTTAGTTCCGTCAAAGCACGCGCCTCACGCGTTTACACTGTAGGCATAACTTCATGAGGTTCCTTGTGGCGTCCCTTAGACCTCCAGCTGCAACCTCTTTCGTTCCTTTTGACGTAGCTCCGTTTTTACTCTTCCCTCAAACCCTCCCATAACAGTCGACTCACATTGCAACTTGTTGCTCTATTTCAACCTCTCTACTATCAATTTTCATTTCAGCGCTGAATGAACTCGTTGTAGGCCCCAGCCCTTGCTTGAGCCTGAGGTCTGAATTCTATATATTCCATTCCATTCTACCTACGTATCTATCTCTCTCGCTGTTTATGAGTTTTCTCCTCACGGAGCCATTCTAATTGATCGTCCTATACACTGAATTACTTCAGACTAGCAGCTTGTGCCTCTGACCACCTATCTCTATCTAATTCCTTCTCTTCTGAGGGATTAATGCATCAGTCATACTTTCGCTTGTATATGATTACATATTAACTGTGTATATTCAGATAACGAAGCTAATTTTAGATTATAAACACCCAAGTCTTTTTTTTTCCTCCTCAATGCAGGCCATAGCTCGTGGGAATCTTATAAATAAGATATTTCAATGTGTACTCTCTTGGGAATATTTCTGGAATGTGAGGATATCACACTTTCCTTTTCCTATAACGCTCATTTAGCTTATATACTCTCGTAATTATTCTAAATCTTATTATTATTTTTAATAATATTTTGCTGTATCACAGTCCTCCAATTCGACTGGATGGTATTTATAATGTGGGGTTCCAGGTTGCATCCTGCCTCATTAGGCGTCCATCACTTTTCTTACTATGTGCGCTGTTTCTAGGAGCACACTCTTCTGCATGAGTCCTGGAGCTACTTCAGCCTCTAGATTTTCCAGATTCCTTTCCAGGGATCTTGGGGTCGTGTCTAGTGTCCCTATGATTGTGGGTATACAATTTCCACTGGGATATCCCATATCATTCTTATTTCTCTTTTCAGGTCTTGATACCTATCCGGAGCTAATGTGACGAATCATGCTATGCTTACTAAGAAAGACTACAGAGCTTTACTTATTATTATTATTGTGACGTTTATAGATCGTTTCGTTCTATCCCCGCAATTAATTAATTAATTTGATTTGGAAAATGGCAGCCATTTCCTCCAAATATCAGCTGATTTTTAGGAAACGTGGGAACCAAAACCCGCCAGCCAGAGATAGGGGGTTCCCCAGTTATGGGAAAAGAGTCTTTTGTCAGCTTTAGGGACGAATCTCAAAAGGGAAGGATGTAGGCAGATTGGTACTTCTTAGACCTATATCTTAAGCTCTCTTTCCTGTGACCCCTCTGCTGGCTTTATGCTCTGTTTCCAGGATTTGCCTTGCTCGTGGGGGTTAAGCTGAATCCCAACACCCAAGCAAACGACTGAATTCTGTCTCAGTCGGCTGCAAGACGTGATCTCGGACGGATGTCCAACTACCTGCCTTCCTGTTAGGCCTATCTAGGGCGTAGGTGGTGTGCAAGATACCCAGGCCCAAGACAAAGCGGCCACGTTTTTCTACAAAGGTCCACACTGAACACGACATCAGGTACGTCTTGTGGAACAGCATATTGCCAGTCTCTCCCATCCTATTATCATTTGATCCTCATTCTCCCAATTCAATTTCCACCCCCAAAAGGATTCATCCTTTTGTTCCCTCTCACTGCCTCATGGCCGCATGCTTCCCCTTGTGTGATCGTCCCAGACCAATGAAGTCATTGCATACCTCAGTGAAACATTAAAGGTTCCTTCTCCCCAGTGTTAGAGAATTAATCAGCCTTAATCAAAGCAAGAAGTCATTATTTCTTTTATCTTGTTTAATCTGGGATTCTTTTCCAGATTCCCGGAGCCACGTGTCATGTCTCTCTGCCCGCAAGTGTGCATTACCCAAGTTTATGAACCAGCTTGAATTCATCCAATTACATTATAGCCATTTTGTGAGAGATATATAAGTCCCACCGTGGTGGACGCTGCATTTACCTTTTCTCCAGGCCAGCGAAGGGCCTTTTTTGTAAATAAATAGCTGTAAAGTAACGAGCTGAGTTTTCTGGCGACCTTTTCCCTCTAAAGAAAATTATCACTAACTAGTAGTTTTACGGTAAGTTAAAGAAAAAAAACAATTTTCCTCTTGAAATCAACCCAATTATTACCGTTTACGGATAGCCTCTCTCAAGGCCGCTAAGTACGTAAAATTATTATTATTATATTATTATTATTTATTATTAGTATTATTATTATTATATTATTATTATTATTATTATTATTATCAGGAGATGAACCCAATTCATATGGTACAAACCCACCAAAGGGGCCACTGAACTTGAAATTCAAGCTTCCGAGGAATATTTTGGTGTTCACTGAAAGAAGTAACAGAAGTCATTGGGAAATACAGAAAGAAGAAATCACTCAATGTAAATAATAAACTAACAAATTAATAAATAAATAGAAAAAAATATAAGTATGTTATTGAAAATACAAGGAGAATGCTTTAGAGTAGTAATTGCGTTTCATCTTTTCTTTGAATAT
>NC_061091.1:79847366-79852366 GCF_015104395.2 Macrobrachium nipponense | reverse complement strand
AGATCTAGCAATTACCGAGGTATCACCCAATTAATACAATGAGATTTTTCACTCAGATGGATAAACAGTGCATTTGAAGTCTGGGTTGTTTCTAACTGAATACGTATACTGCTTAATACGTACACATAAATTTTTACTTGACTGACCAACGTTAAATTAAAACAATGGGCAATCCTTACATGGAATTTTGTAAATGATGTTGTTATTTGTTACAGGACTATTCTTAATTTAGCATATCTTTATGGTAGTTGTTATAAGGAGAACACTACATTAACATTAAACGATTTTAATATTGATTTTATGTTTTCAAATCACGAAAATAAGTAAGCTAAGTACATTTTTTAGCATTTCTTTTTTCATTAATAGCAACACTATAAAACTTTTTGTGAGTTTTTTTGAAAAAGAAATGCCTAAAAATGTACTCTCTCTCTCACTCTCTCTCTCTCTCTCCTCTCTCTCTCTACTCTCTCTCTCTCTCTCTCTCTCTTCTCTCCTTCTTTCTCTTGCTCGATATATATATATTTATTTTTCTTTCGCTCTTTTATTATTAATAATTTTTTTTTTTTGGGGAAAAAATTTGTGTAAACATTCATGATATTAAATTGTATATTGCTCCCGTGTTTATTCAAAATGTACTGTTTTCTGGAAGAATCACTTGTTTACTGCGGGTATCCTTCAAGGTGTGGCTAGCCTATGACTCCTCCTCTCTGTAGAGTGAAAATCGCCCTTATGGCTAATCTGGTAGTGTCAGTTTGTATATTAAGCCTTCTTTGACTATGTTGTTCTCTGTAAAATCAGTTTGCCTCAGTAAAGGGTCCGAACAGGACCGAAAGTACTTGGCTATCTCGCTTTTTCATTTTTTCCTTCGTGTAAAAAAACCTTTATTTATACATAGCAATCACGTTTTTATATACTTCGTGATCAAGTTATTCATATATACATATAACATACATATACACAAACAATCCGTTACAATCACAGCCTCCAGACCTATGAGGCCAAAACCGCCAAAAGAATTTGCTAATATTCCAGGCAACGAATCCTCCACCAACAACAGGAATCCCTACTTCGACTCATTCCCAGCCCAATTAGCGAAATGGGAGAGGGAAGAGAGAGAGAGGGCCGTTGCTAAATTGGGGTTTTGGGTGGGGCTGGAGGGAGGTGGGGAGAGGGGGAAGAGGAAGGTAGGCTTCAAGGTTAATAATTATTTACCTCAATTATTTTTTATTATCCTTTTTTAAAGCTTCATTTGTTGTTCTTTATTAGGTTTTAGGTATATATATATATATATATATATATATATATATATATGATCTATATATATATATATATATATATATATATATATATGTGTGTGTGTGTGTGTGTGTGTATGTGTGTGTACATATATATGCATACAAATATATGTATATAATTATATATTAACACAGCGAAATGGTCCAAACGATTTCCCGGCCAAATACCAAGCGGTGGGACCCTGAGGCCATTCAGCTCTGAAATAATGTTGAATCAATCGTTAGGAGAGAATTGAGGAAAGTAAGGAATATGAAGGAGGTACAGCAAAAGAAATGAAAGGGGTTACAGCTAGTGGCTTCAGAAACGCTTCAAAGAACGCTTCAAGTTGTGCCTACAGTATGCTGCGTGAGGTGCACTGACGTGCAGGCACCATCCCACATCCTACTTGGAAATTGATGAAAAAGTTTTGGAATTACAGATCTCTGTATCAGACAGACTACTCATGCAAGATCACAGAGGTCGGATCATTCCAAGCGACCAGCAGCGCTGGTGACGGAGAGAGAGAGAAGAGAGAGAGAGAGAGAGAGAGAGAGAGATTCCTTTCGTAAATGCAGGAGTTCTGTCGCTGAATAAAGAACGCAGATCACGGCAATGGGAATCGTAGCTGTAGCTTGGTCCAGCCCATTAACCGTTTGCCTCTGTTATATATACATCACCTGTCCTTCGAGTAAGACGGAGATGTGGTTAAAAGAAAATAATAACAGCTCGAGGTATTATACCCTGGGAATGTCGTCCATTACTAACTTAATGCTAATAAGCGAGATTCCTTTCTTTCTTTATTTACCATTTACCTCATCTACTTCTTGCCTAATAAACGCCATAATATTCTTAAGATGCTTGAAGAATTTCAAGTCAGTGCCCCTTTGGTATGCTTGTTCCATATGAATAGGATTCGTCTTCTGAATAATAATAATAATAATAATAATAATAATAATAAAATAATAATAATAATAATAATATAATAATAATAATAATAATAATAATAATAATAATTAGTTTTTGCATTTTATGTACTATATCTAAAAAACTTACGTCGTCTACAAATTTCACTATATTTTATGTGAATTACTTTGTTTTTCCCATTTATCAAATTATTCTCGCCCCTTTCCCATACTATATTCTACAGCTCACGTATTTGCTATTCGAATTAGCATTTTTTTTCATTTTTTCTATTCCCTTGTTTCTCGTGTATACGTTTTTCTCACGTTTTACTTTGCCCGTTCGTCAAATTATTACCCACCCTCCCTTTTCTCTGTTCATATTGAACGTCTTAGTTCCAGAGGTCATTTATTATTCCACACCTACATTTTATCTATTTATTGTTACCTTGTTAATTTATTTGTTTTTTTAATAACTGACCTTCCTCTGTCTGTATTTCCCCATTTTCCTCTGTTACTTCTTTCTAATGACATCATAATATTCTTTGGAAGCTTGAATTCAAGTTAACAATTGGCCCCGTTTGTTATGCTTGTTCCATATAAATAGGGTTCGTCTCTTGTATAATAATAATAATAATAATAATAATAATAATAATAATAATAATAATAAATAATAAATAATATTTCGGAAGGAGACCCTCTCGTAGGCATTGTTTGTTAAAAATTACTGCTGCTTCAGCACTATTAATCTTGTAAAGAGTCTTCTCTATCTTTCTGATGACGGCTTTCTCGCTGTTGCTTAGACTGGCGAGCAACGCACCAAAGGGCTTGGTAAAATTCGGTTGAGTCATTTGACTTATTATTGCTTATACAATTCTCTCTCTCTCTCTCTCTCTCCTCTCTCTCTCTCTCTCCAACGCGACGTTTCCTCCTGATCCACAGGACATTATCAGCTATACCTGCTGAGGGACTGAATTCCAGTGTTGTTGTTTGAGATTAAGCTGGCCTTGTGCCAGCACGGGCTCTTGCTCGTGATGACAGGTGGTGTCTGGGATTGCGAAACTGGCCAAATGTTCAACTGCTTAACACTGCTGTAGTAGAAAGTTTCAGCGTGTCCCTGTCTTACGTCACTATACAGACCTATCGTCCAGAAAGGGGCTGAATGGACTTCAGCTTTATGCCTGGAGACATCCATGAACTTATATGAGTGATTATACATTCTAAAGCAGTGTTTCCCAAGCATTCCTGATAATTTACCAATAATAAAGCGGGGAAAAACGCCAACTTAAACAGTGGTACATTCTAAAGCAGTGGTGCCCAGACTGGGTTTCATGTGAGCAGAATGCAGGGGCCATAATCTGAGGATATGAATGTAACCATGGGTTTTATACACACATTGGTTATGCTTAGAGGTGGGGGGGCCATGGACAACTCTCTTGTATGAAAGTGGGGCTAACGACCAGAAAAGTCTGGAAATCACTATTGCAAAGGAAAGGTTAACGTAAAGCAGTAGTTCTCAACTGGTGGTCCATTGACAACTAGTGGTCTATGGGACATTCATTATATTTCATAATAAACAATTTGGAATATTGTACTAGTTATATAGGGCTCCTATTTGTTTAATATAATATAATATATAATAACATTTGTTTAATATAATATAATCTATAATAATATTTAATATAATATAATATTTAATAATATTTGTTTAATATAATATAATGATTATATTATTCCACCGTACGAAATATATTTCATCCCAAAATGTTTATCGTCTGCGCTTCATTCATCATGAGCTCGATGGCGACACTACGCTGCACTGGAAATAACCCAGTGTTTGCCCGTCATGTCTCTCTAACTTCCTGCTGATCCCCTACACCTACTCTGCCCCAAGGGCGGACAAACGAGATTTCTCCAATGAGCCACAATATCTTTTTTTAATGGGCTGGTGGTGGTTCATGATATTGAACGAGTTTAGTGCCACTGATATAGAGACCCTCAGTGGAACACAAATAAATAGATACATAAAAAATACTAGAAGGACTTCATGTTCCAAACGCTTTCGGCTTCCAGGCAAAAATATAAATCGTGGAGGCAGAGCAAAAACCTTTTGTGAAAGCAACGGTTCACGTGAGAGTGAGAAAATAATATCGTTTAAACAGCAGGGAAATGTTCGAAGAGCGAACACAAAAGGTCACAAAAGGTGAACAGTGTTTTGGAGGGGAAAGAGAATAAGTTCTGAAGAACATACACAAACACATTCACATATATATATATATATGTACGCAATATAAAAACACCGTAACGTGCCTCTAAGTAATCAGTAGAAGGATCCGCAGTTAATATTTTCTTGTTTACCAAGACGAAATATATTTGTAGAAATGTTTACAATGCTTAGAGCATTCGTCCATCTCCTTGATAGACACAAATATTACCTGTGGATCCTTCCACTAATATATATGTGCATTATATATATATATATATATATATATATATATATTATATATATAGATATATATATATATATATATATATATATATATATACATATATATATATATATATATATATATAGATATATATATATATATATGTATGTATGTATACATCTATTTATGATATATATATATATATATATATATATATATATATATATATATATATATATATATATATAATATATATATATATATGTAATATAGTACAGATGTGTAAAAATATTGTTTCATATATATACATACACACATATATATACATAATGTATGACCAATCTTTTTACATCTACAACTATATTACTATGGTACCAGTCAGATCTGTTTTCACTTA
>NC_061091.1:79839866-79842366 GCF_015104395.2 Macrobrachium nipponense | reverse complement strand
TATTCGACTGGGTGGTTTTTAAAGAGTGGGGTTCCGGGTTGCATCCTGCCTCCTTAGGAGTCTAGAACTTTTTTATTATTATTATTATTATTATTATTATTATTATATTATTATTATTATTATTATTATTATTATTATTATTATTATTATTATTATTATTGTTATTATTATTATTATTATTGTTTATTATTATTATTCAGAGGATGAAACCTATTTATATGAAACAAGACCATTAAAGGGCCACTGACTTGAAATTCTTCAAGCTTCCAAAGAATAATAGGGAAGAAGTAAGAGGCGGTGAATGGAAACACAGAAAGAAGAGATCCCACTTATTAGAGAGGAAGATATATTAATAAATCGATATGAATGTATTAAAATCAAAATGCAAGGAGAATAGTATTAGGGAAGTAATGCATTGATGCATTGTACCTGACTGAGAGAAACTATCATTACAAATGAACTGACACCTGACACCTTCATCTGTTCTGACAATCCCGTTAAAACCCGAGGATCTTTGCGGCGTCCCTACGGCCCCTAGCTGCCATCCATTTCATTACTTCAACTGTATTTCATTTCATAATTTCTATTCCATCTTGTTACATGGTGTCGAGTATTCTCTAAGTGGAATACGACCAGTTGCTGACTCGTGAATCTTTAATGTCTATCCTTCGAAATGAATATTTCCGGATGACGTATCTTTGGAGGTCACCTTTTTGGTCGGTTTTTCCTCGTGTTGCGAATTTTCAACCTTTTTACTCTCAATAAACCTTCCAGCAGCTCTGAATGACCCATTGTAAGTCCAGAGCTCAGCCCTTTGGTCTAAACTAGTGTATTTCATTCCATCTCAATAATAACAAAGTAACATTCCTCGGAGCATTAAGCAAGAAATGGCAGGCACGAATGCGCGCGAAATTCTCGCGCGTCAAATTTAACCACCTCGTCTGCAATTCCTATGACGGTGATTTGGGACCGATGCTTTCCCTGGAAACGGTTTCAGATGGTCGGATGATCCCCTTTTGGCATGGGAAACCCGGAACCTGCACAGAGAGAGAGAGAGAGAGAGAGAGAGAGAGAGAGAGAGAGAGAGAGACCTTGGTCGACAATTGTATTCCCGTTTCAGATCCGCGTTCCTCTCTGGAACCAGCGAGTTGTATATATGCTGTTTTCCGGGAAGGATTTGGATGAAGCCCAGAGAGAGAGAGAGAGAGAGAGAGAGAGAGAGAGAGAGAGAGAGAGAGAGAGAGAGAGAGAGAGAGAGCAATGAATTTGTTACTATTATTATTATTTACTGTGATATATTATTTTTGTTTTGAAATGTATTAATCTAACTCTGCCATAAGAGATTATTATTATTATTATTATTTTATTATTTATTATTGATTATTATTATCATCATTATTATTATTATTATTATTATTATTATTATTATTATTATTATTATTGATTATTATTATTATTATTATTATTATTATTATTATTATTAGAAGATGAACCCCATTCATTTGGAACAAGCCCACCAAAGGGACCACTGACTTAAAATTCTTCAAGCTTCCAAAGAATATTATGGTGTTCATTTGAAAGAAATTAGAGATATAGAAAATACAGAAAAGAAGAGATCATATTAGAAAACAATTATCAATTAACAAATAAAAAAAAAACTCATAATCACGAGTCAATAAAATGGAAAAGTAAATCCACAGTAGTTTTCTGTGGTATTTTAAATAACAAAACCAAAAGACGTACTACTGTGGATTTACTTTTCCAATTATCAAATCAATAAATAAATAGATAAAAATTTAAATGAATTAGACACATATATTGAGTAATAGATAAAAAGTAAGCTACTTGGGATATATTTATAAAGCCATTGAGAATAACGTCTCGAAATGTTTGTGTAGAGTTTGCCTTGAACTTTTCCTTTGAATTGTATTCTCTTCTTTATTCAAATCTGAATAAATAATTTATTTACTGCTTAAGTGTGTATAAATGTTTATAAACATGTATGTATATATATGTGTAACTGATAAAAGTTAAGATACAACAGAAACCAGGAGAGAGGTGTTGCAGGTCCTATTGCCAAAAAATTTGAATGTGTGTGAAGTGTCGATGTAAGTATAAGGTGGATTGTTGAGCCGCCTCTCCTCTATGGAAGTAAAGTGTGGATGTTTGGGCATATGAGAGATGAGTTACGAGGAGTTACAAGGATTAGGATGTCTCAAAGACTTGTTAGTCCATCCGAGGAGACCTCGTGTGCTCACTTATCTGTAGGAGCAGGATTTGCTGTCAAGTGGTAAGTGAGTTGTAAATCGTTCCTATAAATACAGAGAGAGAGAGAGAGAGCGAGAGAGAGAGCGAGAGAGAGAGAGAGATGAATGAGGTCAAGTAATGTGCATTGATGCATTTATCTCTCTTTTATTTCTTTCAAGCACGATGCCTTGAACCCTAATTTCTTTGGAGAAATATTTCTGTCTTTGGGAAACTTTTTTATCTTTTTTCTGGT
>NC_061091.1:79811300-79839366 GCF_015104395.2 Macrobrachium nipponense | reverse complement strand
ATCAGGCCCTAAGAACCAGATATGTTCAAAGAACGATAGACGGAAATAACATCTCTCCCATATGTAGGAAGTGCAATACGAAAAATGAAACCATAAACCACATCACATAGCAAGCGAATGTCCGGCACCTGCACAGAACCAGTACAAAAAGAGGCATGATTCAGTGGCAAAATCCCTCCACTGGAGCCTGTGCAATAAGCACCAGCTACCTTGCAGTAATAAGTGGTATAAGCACCAACCTAAGGGAGTGATAGAAAACGATCAGGCAAAGATCCTCTGGGACTATGGTATCAGAACAGATCGGGTGATACGTGCAAATAGACCAGACATGACGTTGATTGACAAAATCAAGAAGAAAATATCACTCATTGATGTCGCAATACCATGGGACACCAGAGTTGAAGAGAAAGAAAGGGAAAACATGGGTAAGTATCAAGACCTGAAAATAGAAATAAGAAGGATATGGAATATGCCAGTGGAAATTGTACCTATAATCATAGGAACACTAGGTACAATCCCAAGATCCCTGAAAAGGAATCTGGAAAAACTAGAGGCTGAAGTATCTCCAGGACTCATGCAGAAGAGTGTGCTCCTAGAAACTGCGCAGATAGTAAGAAAAGTGATGGACGCCTAAGGAGGCAGGATGCAACCTGGAACCCCACACTATACATACCATCCAGTCAAATTGGAGGACTGTGATAGACCAAAATAATAATAATAATAAGGTTTAGACTAAATACGAGAGTATATAAGCTAAATCAGCGTTATAGGAAGAGCAAAGTGTGATATCCTCACGTTCCAGAAATATTCCCAAGAGAGTACACATTGAAATATCTCATTTATAAGATTCCCACGACCTATGGCTTGCATTGAGGAGGAAAAAAAAAGACTTGGGTGTTTATAATCTAAAATTAGCTTCGTTATTTGAATATACACAGTTAATATGTAATCATATACAAAAGAAAGTATGTCTGATGTATTAATCCCTCAGAAGAGAGGGAATTAGATAGAGATAGGTGGTCAGAGGCACAAGCTGCTAATCTGAAGTAATTCAGTGTATAGGACGATCAATTAGAATGGCTCCGTGAGGAGAAAACTCATAAACAGCGAGAGAGATAGATACGTAGGAGGAATGGAATGGAATAACGAGGTCATTCAGCGCTGAAATAGAAATTGATGGTAGAGAGGTTGTAAAAACGGAGCTACGTCAAAAGAAACGAAAGGGGTTGCAGCTAGAGGTGTAAGGGACGCCACAAGGAACCTCATGAAGTTATGCCTACAGCGTATCGCGTGAGGCGCGTGTGATTTGACGGAACTAATCCAGCCGACGGAGGATAGTAGACACCAAGGCCAGATGGAGAAGAGATTATTGGTGACTCACCTTCCAGAGTGGGCCACAATTCACCCAACACTGACACAACATTCCCACCTGACCCTTTTAAGTGACCCGTGGCCGACAACCACAACTTAGGGTCTTCCTGGAGATGTGGCTCACGAAATTTGTCTCGGCCGTTTCTCTCCGACTGACCTATACTATACTGGCCTTGGTAGACACAGACAGACAGACCAGGAGCAGAATGGCCACGTGAATTTTTACTAGAACGGGACGTCTTCGGGGAAATCAGCGCAGCGTAGATCATCAGTATTTGATTACCTGGAAACCAAATAGAAAAAGATGGATGATAAAAACCGTGATTTTCCATCGTTGGGAAGAATTATCACGGAGATGATGTCGGGCAGGATTTGATTAAATTCGCTAAAGCGAGGTGATTAAGGATGGGAAATCATATTATTCCCCATCCCTTTTGGGCAGGAATGCTCAGGGGTATGGGATCCTTTATTGTTATTATTATCATTATTGTTATTATTATTTAGAAGATGAAGAACCCTATTCATATGGGACAAGTCCACCAAAGGGGCCAATGACTTGAAATTCAGGCTTCCAAAGAATATTATGGTGTCCATTCGAAAGAAGTAACAGAAGGTATATAATAGATAATACGCAAAGAAACCAGTTAATAGAAAAGAACAGAAATCAATTAAAAACTAATAAACAAATTGATAAAAGGGTGAGTAATGATTAGAAACTAAGAATTGCTTTGTGACAGTGATGTATTGTATCTTTTGAAGTTCTGCTTGCACGACATCCTCAACAGGGAGACTGTTCCACAGTCCAACGGTGTGAGGAATTTAAGACCTCTGGAGCTGAGGAATAAGGACATCTGGATCTGAGGGATAAAGGACCTCTGGAACTGAGCGATAAAGGTTCTCTGGAACTGAGCGATAAAGGTTCTCTGGAACTGAGCGATAAAGGTTCTCTGGAACTGAGCGATAAAGGTTCTCTGGAACTGAGGAATTCAGGACCTCTGGAGCTGAGGGATAAAGGACCTCTGGAACTGATGGATAAAGAACCTCTGGAATTGACAAATAAAGGACCTCTGGAACTGAGGGATAAAGGACCTCTGGAACTGAGGGATAAAGGACCTCTGGAACTGAGGGATAAAGGTCTTCTGGAACTGGGGAGTAAACGACCTCTAGAACTGAGAAGTTTGACAGCTAGGCACGTTTACTGCATAAAGGTGTTGCAGTTAAGCGAATCTGATCTCTCTCTCTCTCGGCAGGAAATGGGGACTAGGGATCCATTTCAAATGTGAAAGACCTCTGTTAAGATACAAGTTACGAAAAATAGACAAACAAAAGACCATCAGTGGATGGTTCAATTCGTAATTTACTAAATTTTGAGAAATTACTGAAGGTTTCTTTTAATTTGTCCTTCCAGTCATCTGAGATTCGGCAAGGGACGATATATTTTTTAAAGCTATTCAGAAATGTTCTTTATAACTGCCAATGTTACTAAAAGTCAGCTAATTTAGATGATATGCAAGCTCACGGAAAGGTTGAATAGTGAAGGGTTTAGTAATATGTAAATAAATTAAATTCTATACAAAAAATTATCAAAGGCTCACAGTCATATTCCATTTACAGTTTGAAAACGCGCGACGCTAGACTATTCTAATCTTATTTGTAAGGTCCATACAAATAATAATTCCAAAAGATGGTGAAAAAGAGGCTATCGGCCAATATGACACTTAGAAAAAAATCATTAAGAGGATAAATATTACAGATTCAAGATTCAGCCACTTGTTAAATTCCACTTAGAAAATCCACGACACTAAATTAAGAGCGAACTAAAAATGCTCCATAAAAGCATTAAACAATTCCAAAAAACAGGTAAAAATTCCAGATTCTGCAACTGGTCATATTCCACTTAGCAAATACACGACAGTAAAATAAGAGAGAACTAAAAATGCTCAATAAAACATTAGACAATTCAAAAATCAGACTAAAAGGTTACCTCCACAAATATGACCTTTGGAAGAATTCGTTTGAAATGTAAAATATCAAATACCAACAGGGCACTGTCACGCAGGTGTCAGCTGTTGGAAGCCTAGGCAAAAAACAAAAAAACAAAAAATCATCATAATACGATGCCAAAGAGCAATTATCTCAATAAACCCGTAGTTCATGAGTCTGTCATTCCCGAAACGAAGTTGATTAAAGGAACGGGGAAACTCGAGGACCAAAAAAGGCCAGATAGAGGAAACCGGACCTCTTGAAGTCTGTAATTGGAGAGTCACAATTAGTCAGCTCTGGCTGGAAGGAGCTGGGAATGTTTGCTGCAACTTTCTTCTGACTTCCAATGCGTTGCGAGGTTAATTTTGCTTCGCATCCAGGGAGAGCTTAGATGAGAAGGATGGCTTCTTTGATAACGAGGGTTTGAGACGATGCTGCGTATTATTTGATATATTTCTTTCTTTCGTAGATATTTTAAGCATTTGTTTTGTACTGATTTGGTTCAGGTTGTAACTTAAACTTAGTTTTTAGGCTTTCGTAGTTCCTCGATGCCAAAAACAATTGCTGACATAAAAGTTGATAATCATAAACTATTAGTTTATTCTTGTACTCATTCTGAAGAACTTGGTTTTGTTTCGTAGTATTTCGATGCCACAAACAATTGCTTGAATAAAAATTGAGAATCATCAACAATTCTTTTCTTTTATTCCTACGCTCCTGTTCTAACCTAGACAATTAAGACATGACGCTGTGCATCGATGATAAATTTCTCCAAAAAACCTCTAACCATCGAACTGCGGAAAATAAAACTATGCAACAGCCCTCGGACCCTTCTACAATTTTTTTTTTGGGGGGAGCCAGGGGTCTGGGACGGGCTTAGGGGAAGTGTCCCCTCCCCTACCATCATCCGGTCTCAATCTTTACACCACGACGCTTCAGCGGGAGGAGGGCGCAGCAGGGAAAATAGAGGATGACGAGGGTAGGAGGCTCATCCCCGACGAGGATTGAAAATGAAAAAAAAAAAAAAAAAAAAAAAAAAAAAAAATGGCGGGGATGCGAAAGGAACCGTTTTTTTGGGGGGAATACACGTCGACACTCACTGGTTTGGGGAAAGATATACCCCACGAGATAGGACGTTTGCTCGCTTCTATCCCGGGAAAATGGCATCAAAAGCCGCTATGAAAGAGAGAGAGAAAGAGAGAGAGAGACCTTACCTTACCTTACAGACCTTACAGTTCGTTCGGGTTGCCCCAGGTCCCTCAGTGTGAGGCGCCTCTAATGTCTACCAGAGAGTTGCTAGTACATCTTCCGGTATATTTTGCATCTTCCAATCTTGGATGGTCTGGGATGCAGTTTAGATATTTGTCGAGCTTATTCTTAAACACATCTACGCTCACTCCTGATATATTCCTCAGATGAGCTGGCAACGCATTGAATAGACGCTGCATTATCGATGCTGGTGCGTAGTGGATTAATGTTCTTTGTACTTTCCTTATTTTTCCTGGTATAGTTTTGGGCACTATTAATCTACCTCTGCTTGCTCTTTCTGATATTTTTAGTTCCATGATATTTTCTGTTATTCCTTCTATCTGTTTCCATGCCTGAATTATCATGTAGCGTTTTCTCTTCTCCTTTCTAGACTATATAATTTTAAGGATTGTAGTCTTTCCCAGTAGTCTAGGTCCTTAACTTCTTCTATTCTAGCTGTAAAGGACCTTTGTACACTCTCTATTTGTGCAATATCCTTTTGATAGTGTGGGTACCATATCATATTGCAATATTCAAGTGGGACTACGAACATATGTTTTATAAAGCATAATCATGTGTTCAGCTTTTCTTGTTTTGAAGTGCCGTAACAACATTCCCATTTTGCTTTACATTTTGCCAACAGAATGGCTATTTGATCATTGCATAACATGTTCCTATTCATCATCACACCAAGGTCTTTAACTGCTTCCTTATTTGTGATTGTCTCATTATTAGGTCCCTTATATGCATATAGCTTTCCTTCTCTGTCTCCATAATTTATTCATTCAAATTTATCAGAGTTAAATACCATCCTATTTACCTCTGCCCAATCATATACTTTGTTAAGGTCTCTTTGTAGAGCGTTCCTATCTTCATCACAAGTAATTTCTCTACTTATTCTTGTGTCATCAGCGAAACTACTCACTACCGAATCCTTAACATTACTGTCTATGTCTTCAATCATAATAACAAACAATATTGCAGCTAGCACCGTACCTTGTGGCACACCGGATATTACCTTGGTTTCATCCGATTTCTCATCGTTTGCAATAACTATCTGTTTTCTGTTGTGTAAAAATTCTTTTAACCATCTTCCTACTTTATCTACGATATTGTGTTTTCTAATTTTCTTTGCTAATATATTATGGTCTACTTTGTCAAAAGCTTTTGCAAAGTCTAGATAAACCACATCTGTTTCATTTCCGCTTTTCATATTTTTGAATATGTTTCTCACGTGACTAACAGTTGGTTTGTGTACTTTTTCCGGGTACGAACCGTGTTGTCCTATATTAAACAAATTATTTTTTATTAAATGTTTCATAATATTTTTCTTCATTACCCTTTCATACACTTTCATAATATGTGATGTTAGACTCACAGGCCTATAATTACTTGCCTCTAGTCTTGATCCACTTCTGAAAGTAGGGGTGATATATGCTAATTTGTGCTCATCATAAATCTTGCCTGTATCTACACTTTGTCTTAATAATATTGCAAGTGGCTTTGCGATAGAATGAACTACTTTCTTTAACAAAATAGCAGGGACTCCATCCGGCCCTGCAGCAGCTCCATTTTTAATTTCATTAATTGCCTGCACAATATCAGCTTCATTAATTTCTATGTCAGCTAAATATTCACTATTTTCGTCCCTTACTTCTATATCATTATCTTCATTATCTATTCTAGGGGTGAATTCTCTCTTATATCGTTCTGCCAGTATGTTGCAAATTTCCTTTTTTTCATTCGTTAATCTTCCTTCAATTCTCAGAGGGCCTATTTCTATTCTTCTTTTATTCATCTTTCTTCGCATATGAGTATAATAGTTTGGGGTTTTGCTGATATTTAATAGGGTTTTTTTCTCCCAAGTCCCGTTTTTCATTTTCTTTTGATTGTATAATCTTTTGTTCTGCATTTTCTATCTTACTTTTGTTTTTAGTTCTATAACTTTCCATGCATTTTTTTCTTTTGCAAGACCTTTTTTCCACTTTCTGATTTTCTGGAACAAGATCCTTCTGTCTCTTGGTATGCATGAATGATGTTTACTTTTCTTCTTCGGTTATATATTTATCCACTATTTTCTCCAATATTTTATATAATATCTCCGTATTTACCCCTTGTATTACCCTTATGTCATCACTTACGAAAATGTTTTATTCCCAATAACTTTGTTTAATTCTTCATTAATTTCTGGACCATTTTATTTTTTTTTTTTTACTGTAGAAGTTGTATTTTCCATATCCTTCCCCCTTTTTCATTTTCTTGCTTATCTCTATTTTCACTTGCTTTGGAATGAACTGTTAATTCTATGACATTATGATCTGAAATACTCGCATTATAAACTATTATTTCTTTAACATAATTCATCTCGTTCACAAATACTAGGTCTAAAGTATTTTCCTTTCTTGTTGGCAAGTGATTTATTTGTTGAATGTTGTATTCTAGTAGCATATCTAATAGCTTTCAAATTGCCTCTTATCTTCTGCACTACTATTACTCTATTTTTTATATGTATAAGTACAACCACAGTCTCCTATTCGTTCTTTCCATTCTACGAAAGGAAAGTTGAAAGTCACCAGATAGGAGAATAGTCCATCCTTGTGATTTCTACATATATCATCCAATTTTTCAATTATTAAGTCAAACTCTTTAGTATTAGGAGGTCTATATATTACTATGTTCATCAATTTTTCAGATTCAAATTCTACTGCTATTAGTTCACATTCTGAGTTACTATATTTCTCATATATTTTTTCCTTGTTTTTTGCTTTCCCATATATTGCGGTTCCCCCTTGATTCCTATTTTTTCTATCTGATCTATAAGTTTGGAACCCTGTTTTATTTGATCATCATTCCCAGTCTCTTGGAATACCAGGTTTCACTTATATTCATTATATCTATTTTCTTTTCATTTTTGGGTTAGTTCTTCTAAGTACTCTATTTTTCTTTTTGAGTTACTCGTAACTAAACCCTGCGCATTCATCACTATGATGGTTTGCGTGTTTTCTCCTTCATTTAATATTGTAGTAATAAGGATTTTCCCATGTCTCTTTCCTGTTCTGGTATGTTGTTCTTTTTTTCATTTCCAGAAATTCTGACATTAAAAAATCCAACTTTTCCATAATATTTGATCTTCCTTCATCATAATATTTATTTTGTGTCTGAATCTGCAATTTTCTCTGTTTCTGCAATATCCTCTTGCATAATAAATACAGTTATTATCTCTTGAGTAGAATTTCGGAGCTGATGCTTTGAAAATTTTTTGCTGACACCTCTGCATATCTCATGGTGGTTTGCTCTTTTACCTGATATTCTTGATTTCTCTCTTTATTTGTTTCTTTCTTATTTTGGATTTTATTACTTGGTTGGTTATTTATTTGATTATGATTCATGGCTACAGGGTGCATATATTTGCATTTTTTGTCGAACTTACATCCTTTTTTCCTTCTTCTTTTTAGGTTTTTACATATTTTTTGGATGCAGATCTCTGCAATCATCCCCATCAGCCATCTAAGTATGCACATTTACCATATATTTCATAGTTTTGACATACCTTAGGATGTTTGTAGTAAACATCTTTCTCCAAATCTGCAATTCCCTCTTTTCAAAAGGTTGCAGATTTTGTCTTTCTTGTCTATTTTTTCCTCTTCCCGTCATTGTGTAGATCTGGGTAGAGCCTCTTCGGGATTGTTTGCTTTTCTGTTGTCATATCGTAATTTATTTCTTCGTAAGTATGCTGCTTTATTGACTCATATGTAGTATCAATGAGTATCTCTGCATCCATACTTTTATCTGTTCTTTGTTTTCCTTATTTTTTTCTGTCATTTCAATTTTGTTTTACTTCTCTTCCGTTTTCCTCTTCTTCTTCTTCTTCTTCTTCTTCCTTCTTCCTATTCTTCTTCATCCTCAACTATTTGTACATTCAATCTTGATTTAATAACATTGTCAATCCATGATAGACATGTTGAACAAAAAATTCTTGTATCTTTTCTCAAATCTTGCATTACCTCAGCACACTGTGGATGGGTCGGAATGTTGCATGCAGCACATTTTCTGATTAGGTTTTTGTGGATTGACTATGCTATACCAACCTTACACAGTTTGCATGCTTTTGGCATTCTTTTTCCTAATGCATCAATTAGGATATTCGCAAGATTCACCTTATTCATTCATTTTCTTTGTCGGAATATGTTGGTTTATGTATATTTTCTTTATGAGTCTCTTGACCACTTGGATTTTATTTGGAACTTCTTCAATTATTTTCAAGATGTTTTCATTAGATTTGTTCCAGTTTGAAGGATTATATCCTTCTAATATATCTATGAATGCTTTTGTATCTTTTTGGTTAGGACTGTTGCTGATTTCATAGATGAGAAATGCCAGTTCCCTTCCTGCTACCTCATCGTATTGCGAATCCGCCAAGCAAGCTAAATTACGCCACCTCTTCCCGCAGTTTGGAACTTACTGCATCTTGTTCTGATTTCAGTATTACACTTGTTAAACTAACTTAGAAGACACTTTATCCTACTATTTCACACTAATCTTATCACCGATAGTTTCACGAACACTTCTAGATATTTCTCAAATTCTAGTCGTATGTTAAACTTGTGATATCTGTTGATTAATCTGACTTCACACGGGTACGTCTCACCAAGCAAGATGGCTACTACGAGAGAGAGAGAGAGAGAGAGAGAGAGAGAGATTGGAGAATGTGGGATCTATAGCGTATGGCAAAGGAAAGATAGGTGGGTTAATATTGCATGGTGTAGTGAAATAATAAAGGTATTGACACGAGAGAGAGAGAGAGAGAGAGAGAGAGAGAGAGAGAGAGAGAGAGAGAGAGAAAAATGGCTGGGGAACAGGGGACTATTTACGAGCAGGAAAAGAAAGAGGTGCTACATTTAGCTATATGTTATATGACAAAGTAAATTAATAAAGGTATCGACAAAAGAGAGAGAGAAGAGAGAGAGAGAGAGAGAGAGAGAGAGAGAGAGAGAGAGAGACTGGAGATAGAGACGACCAATTAGGCGACCAATAGAATAGGAGAAAGATAGGTGAACTAAGAAAGTTTGCTGTAGGGATATAATAGGGTATTAAAGAGAGAGAGAGAGAGAGAGAGAGAGAGAGAGAGAGAGAGAGAGAGAGAGAGAGAGATAGAGAGAGAGAGAGAGAGATGTGAAGATTATCTTTTAGTATTTTTATTCTTAACTTCAAAACTGAACAAACGAAAGGTGCCAAAATTGTTTTTGAAAACTGTGTCAAGGACTAATCACAACACACATACACACACACACACACACACACACACACACACACACACACACACACACACACACACAGAGAGAGAGAGAGAGAGAGATTCATTCATGTGAAAGCATTGTCTGTCGATACCTCGTTACAGAAAAGCTATGGAATAAAAGAAAGACCGGAAAAAAGATAAAAAAAAGTTTCCCAAAGGCAGAAATATTTCTCCAAAGAAAGGGCTCAAGACACCGTGCTTGAAAGAAATAAAAGAGAGATATAAATGATTCAATGCCATTACTTGACCTTAATCATTCTTTCTCTTTCTTCTTTTCCCTCCTCCTTCTCTTCTTCCCTTCTCCCTCTCTCTCTCTCTCTCTCTCTCTCTCTCTCTCTCTCTCTTTTCTCTGTCGCTCTTTCTCTGTATTTTATAGGAACGATTTACAAACTCACTTAACCACTTCGTCAGGTAAAACCTGCTCTAACGATAATATGACCACACTATGTCCCCTCTTAGGATAGACTAACCAGTCTTTGAGACATCCTAATCCTTGTAACTCACTTACACTTCATCTCTCATTTGCCCAAAGATCCACACTTCACTTCCATAAAGGAAAGTGGCTCAACAATCCACCTTATACTTCCATAGGCACTTAACAAGCATTCAAATTTTTTGGTAATAGGATCTGCAACACCACATTCCTGGTTTCTGTTGTATCTTAACTTTTATCAGTTACACACATATATATACATACATGTATATATACATTTATACACACTTAAGCAGTAAATAAATTATTTATTCAGATTTGAAAAAAGAAGAGAATACAATTCGAAGGAAAAAATCAAGGCAAATCTACACAAACATTTCGAGACGTTATTCTCAATGGCTTTATAAATATAATCCCAAGTTAGCTTACTTTTATCCTATTAACTCAATAATTATTTGTTCCTTATTTTCATTTACATTTTTATCTATTTATTTATTAATTTGTTAATTGGAAAAGTAAATCCACAATAGTATGCCTTTTGGTTTTGTTATTTAAAATACCAACAGACACTTCTAGGGATTTACTTTTCCATTTTATTGACTCGTGATTATGAGTTTTTTTTAAATTTGTTAATTGATAATTGTTTTCTAATACTGGTCTCTTCTTTCTGTATTTTCTATTATCTCTAATTTCTTTCAAATGAACACCATAATATTCTTTGGAAGCTTGAAGAATTTCAAGTCAGTGGTCCTTTTGGTGGGCTTGTTCCAAATGAATGGGGTTCATCTTCTGAATAATAAGAATAATAATAATAATAATAATAATAATAATAATAATAATAATAATAATAATAATAATAATAATAATAATAATAATAATAATAATAATAATAATTATAATAGAAAAATACGCCTTAGTCAACATACAAAAAGGTAAAGTAACGAGAACTGAAGGGATAAAGCTACCAGATGGGAGCAACATCAAACACATAGATTAGACAGAATACAAATACCTGGGAATAATGGAAGGAGGGGATATAAAACACCAAGAGATGAAGGACACGATCAGGAAAGAATATATGCAGAGACTCAAGGCGATACTCAAGTCAAAACTCAACGGCGGAAATATGATAAAAGCCATAAACACATGGGCAGTGCCAGTAATCAGATACAGCGCAGGAATAGTGGGATGGACGAAGGCAGAACTCCGCAGCATAGATCAGAAAACCAGGAAACATATGACAATACACAAAGCACTACACCCAAGAGCAAATACGGACAGACTATACATAACACGAAAGGAAGGAGGGACAGGACTACTAAGCATAGAGGACTGCGTTAACATCGAGAACAGAGCACTGGGGCAATATCTGAAAACCAGTGAAGACGAGTGGCTAAAGAGTGCATGTGAAGAAGGACTAATAAAAATAGATGAAGACCCACAAACATACAGAGACAGGAGAATGACAAACAGAACAGAGGACTGGCACAACAAACCAATGCACGGACAATACATGAGACAGACTAAAGAACTACCCAGCGATGACACATGGCAATGTCTAGAGAGGGGAGAGCTAAAGAAGGAAACTGAAGGAATGATAACAGCGGCACAAGATCAGGCCCTAAGAACCAGATATGTTCAAATAACATCTCTCCCATATGTAGGAAGTGCAATACGAAAAATGAAACCATAAACCACATAGCAAGCGAATGTCCGGCACTTGCACAGAACCAGTACAAAAAGAGGCATGATTCAGTGGCAAAAGCCCTCCACTGGAGCCTGTGTAAGAAACATCAGCTACCTTGCAGTAATAAGTGGTACGAGCACCAACCTGATGGAGTGATAGAAAACGATCAGGCAAAGATCCTCTGGGACTATGGTATCAGAACAGATAGGGTGATACGTGCAAATAGACCAGATGTGACGTTGATTGGCAAAATCAAGAAGAAAGTATCACTCTTTGATGTCGCAATACTATGGGACACCAGAGTTGAAGAGAAAGAGAGGGAAAAATGGATAAGTATCAAGATCTGAAAATAGAAATGAGAAGGATATGTGATATGCCAGTGGAAATCGTACCCATAATCATAGGAGCACTAGGCACAATCCCAAGATCCCTGAAAAGGAATCTAGAAAAACTAGAGGCTGAAGTAGCTCCAGGACTCATGCAGAAGAGTGTGATCCTAGAAACGGCACACATAGTAAGAAAAGTGATGGACTCCTAAGGAGGCAAGATGCAACCCGGAACCCCACACTATAAATACCACCCAGTCGAATTGGAGGACTGTGATAGAGCACATAATAATAATAATAATAATAATAATAATAATAATAAAATAATAATAATAATAATAATAATAATAATAATAATAATAATAATAATAATAATAATAATAATAAGACAAGAGTAAGGGAAATATAGCCAGTAACTACAGGCCTATCACCTGTCTACCAATAATGTGGAAGTTACTAACAGGTAGCATCAGTGAAAGGCTATTGACAAACTACCTAGAGGAGGACAAACACCATCCCCCACCAACAGAAAGGCTGCAGAAGGAAGTGTAGGGGCACAAAAGACCAGTCCTCATAGACAAAATGGTAATGAAGAACAGTAGGAGAAGGAAAACCAACCTAAGCATGGCATGGATAGACTATAAGAAAGCCTTCGACATGATACCACACACATGGCTAATAGAATGCCTGAAAATATATGGGGCAGAGGAAAACACCATCAGCTTTCCTCAAAATATAATGCGCAACTGGAATACAATAACTTACAAGCTCTGGAATAAGACTAGCAGAGGTTAATATCAGGAGAGGGATCTTCCAGGGCGAACTCACTGTCCCCACTACTCTTCGTAGTAGCCTGATCCCATGACAAAAGTACTACGAAGATGGATGCCGGCTACCAACTCAAGAAAAGAGGCAGCAGAATCAACCATCTGATGTTCATGGACGACATCAAGCTGTATGGTAAGAGCATCAAGGAAATAGATACCCTAATCCAGACTGTAAGGATTGTATCTGGGGACATCAGGATGGAGTTTGGAATAGAAAAATGCGCCTTAGTCAACATACAAAAAGGCAAAAGTAACGAGAACTGAAGGATAAAGCTACCAGATGGGAGCAACATCAAACACATAGATGAGACAGGATACAAATACCTGGGAATAATGGAAGGAGGGGATATAAAACACCAAGAGATGAAGGACACGATCAGGAAAGAATATATGCAGAGACTCAAGGTGATACTCAAGTCAAAACTCAACGGCGGAAATATGATAAAGCCATAAACACATGGGCAGTGCCAGTAATCAGATACAGCGCAGGAATAGTGGAATGGACGAAGGCAGAACTCCGCAGCATAGATCAGAAAACCAGGAAACATATGACAATACACAAAGCACTACACCCAAGAGCAAATACGGACAGACTATACATAACCCGAAGGAGGGAGGAAGAGGACTACTAAGTATAGAGGACTGCGTAAACATCGAGAACAGAGCACTGGGGCAATATCTGAAAACCAGTGAAGACGAGTGGGCTAAAAGAGTGCATGGGAAGAAGGACTGATAAAAGTAGACGAAGACCCAGATATACAAGAGACAGGAGAAAGACAGACAGAACAAGGACTGGCACAACAAACCAATGCACGGACAATATATGAGACAGACTAAAGAACTAGCCAGCGATGACAATTGGCAATGGCTACAGAGGGGAGAGCTAAAGAAGGAAACTGAAGGAATGATAACAGCGGCACAAGATCAGGCCCTAAGAACCAGGTATGCTCAAAGAACGATAGACGGAAATAACATCTCTCCCATATGTAGGAAGTGCAATACGAAAAATGAAACCATAAACCACATAGCAAGTGAATGCCCGGCACTTGCACAGAACCAGTACAAAAAGAGGCATGATTCAGTAGTGCAAAAGCCCTCCACTGGAGCCTGTGCAAGAAACATCAGCTACCTTGCAGTAATAAGTGGTACGAGCACCAACCTGAAGGAGTGATAGAAAAACGATCAGGCAAAGATCCTCTGGGACTATGGTATCAGAACGGATAGGGTGATACGTGCAAACAGACCAGACGTGACGTTGATTGACAAAGTCAAGAAGAAAGTATCACTCATTGATGTCGCAATACCATGGGACACCAGAGTGAAGAGAAAGAGAGGGAAAAATGGATAAGTATCAAGATCTGAAAAATAGAAATAAGAAGGATATGGGATAGGCCAGTGGAAATCGTACCCATCATCATAGGAGCACTAGGCACGATCCCAAGATCCCTGAAAAGGAATCTAGAAAAACTAGAGGCTGAAGTAGCTCCAGGACTCATGCAGAAGAGTGTCATCCTAGTAAAACAGCACACCATAGTAAGAAAAGTGATGGACTCCTAAGGAGGCAGGATGTAAACCCGGAACCCCACACTATAAATACCACCCAGTCGAATTGGAGGACTGTGATAGAGCAAAAAAAAAACAAAAAAAAAAAATTATAATAATAATAATAACAATAATTTTTGGAAGCTTGAGTTTCAAGTCAGTGGCCCCTGTAGTTGGTTTGTTCCATATGAACAGGGCTCACCTTCTGAATATAATAATAATAATCATAATAATAATAATAATAATCTTTGGAAGATGGAATTTAAAGTCAATGGCCGAGTGGGCTTGTTCCATAAGAATAAGGTTCATCTTCTAAATAATAATAATATAATAATAATAATAATAATATATAATAATAATAATAATAATAATAATAATAATAATAATAATAATAATAATAATAATAATAATAATAATAATAATAATAATAATAATAATAATAATGTTTAGACTAAATACGAGAGTATATAAGCTAATGAGCGTTATAGGAAAAGCAAAGTATGATAACCTTACGTTCCAGAAATATTCCCAAGAGAGTAATCATTGAAATTTCTCGTTAACAAGATTTACACGAGCTATGGCCTGCATTGAGGAGGAAAAAAAAAAGAAAAGACGGGCGTTAATAATCTAAAATTCGCTTCGTTCTTTGAATATACACAGTTAATATGTAATCATTTACAAAGAAAGTATGACTGATCCATTAATCCCTCAGAACAGAGGGAATTAGATAGAAATAGGTGGTCAGCGACACAAGCTGCTGCTAATCTGAAGTAATTCAGTGTATAGGACGATCAATTAGAATGGCTCCGTGAGGAGAAAACTCATAAACAGCGAAAGAGGGATACGTAGGTAGAATGGAATGGAATATATAGAATTCAGACCTCAGGTTCCAGCAAGCGCTGGGATCTACAACGAGGTCATTCAGCGCTGAAATAGAAATTGACGGTAGAGAGGTTGTAAAAACGGAGCTACGTCAAAAGGAACGAAAGGGGTTGCAGCTAGAGGTGTAAGGGACGCCACAAGGAACCTCATGAAGTAATGCCTACAGCGTATCGCGTGAGGCGCGCGCTTTGACGGAACTAACCCCGCCGACGGAGAATAGTAGACACAGACAGACAGACAGACCAGGAGCAGAATGGCCACGTGAATTTTTACTAGAACGGGACGTCTTCGGGGAAATCAGAGCTACGTGGATCATCAGTATTCGATTACCCGGAAACCAAATAGAAAAAAAAAGAGGGATGATAAAAACTGTGATTTTCCAAAGTTGGGAAGAATTATCACGGTATTGAGATCGGGCAGGATTTGATTAAATTCGCTAAGGCGAGGTGATTAAGGATGGGGAAATCATATTATTCCCGATTCCATTTTGGGCAGGAATGCTCAGGGGTCTGGGATCCTGTATTGTTATTATTATTCAGAAGATGAAGAACCCTATTCATATGGGACATGCCCAACAAAGGGGTGCAATGAATTGAAATTCAAGCTTCCAAAGATTATTATTATTATTATTATTATTATTATTATTATTATTATTATTATTATTATTATTATTATTATTATTACTATTATTATTATTATTATTATTATTATTATTATTATTATTATTATTATTATTATTATTATTGTATGCTGGAAGTAAACCCTCTTTTAAACATGTTTTATTAAAAGTGATTGCTGCCTCAGCTGCATTAATTTCATACAGGTTCTTCTCTATTTTTCTAATTATTGCTTTCTCATTGTTGCTTAAACTGGTGAGCAACGCACCGAAGGTTGACATATCTTAATTAGGTCAAATGATTGGATTTTTATTGGTAAAAAATTCCAGTGGGGGTAGTCAAATTTTTGGGTATATCCCGTAGAGTTTATTGCAGATAGAATTGATGTTAAATTCTATTTCTGTTCTATATTTTTCGATTCTTTCCGGATGTTTCGTCTGAATAAACCTCAGATATCCTCTTGGGCGGAGGTGGGTGAAGGACTGAAGTGAGAGGGTGAGTCCAGCTGCTTATATTGTTATTATTATTATTCAGGAGACGAACCCCATTCATATGGGACAAACCCACCAAAGGGGCCACTGACTTGAAATTCAGGCTTTCAAAGAATATTATGGTGTCCATTCGAAAGAAGTAACAGAAGGTATATAATAGATGGTATGCAAAGAAGAAATCAGTTATTAGAAAAGAGCAGAACTCAATTAAAAACTAATAAACAAATTGATAAAAGGGTGAGTAATGATTAGAAATGAAGAATTGCTCTGGGACAGTGATCCACTGCATCTTTTGAAGTTTCAATTGCACGACATCTTCAGCAGGGAGATTGTTCCACAGTCCAATGGTGTGAGGAATAAAGGACCTCTGGAACTGAGGAATAAAGGACCTCAGGAACTGAGGAATAAAGGATCTCTGGAACTGAGGGATAAAGAACCTCTGGAATTGAGGGATAAAGGACCTCTGAAACTGAAGGATAAAGGACCTCTGGAACTGAGGGATAAAGGACCTCTGGAACTGAGGGATAAAAGACCTCTGGAACAGGAATAACGGACCTCTGGAACTGAGGAATAAAGGACCTCTGGAACTGAGGGATAAAGGCCCTCTGGAACTGAGAAATAAAGGGCATCTGGAACTGAGGGATAAAGAACCCCTGGAACTGAGGGATAAAGGACCTTTGGAACTGAGGAATAAAGGACCTCTGGAATTGAGAAATAAAGGACCTCTGGAACTGAGGGATAAAGGACCTCTGGAACAGGAATAAAGGACCTTTGGAACTGAGGGATAAAGGACCTCTGGAACTGAGGGATAAAGGACATCTGGAACTGTGGAATAAAGGACCCCCGGGAACTGAGGGATAAAGGACCTCTGGAACTGAGGGATAAATATGACATCTGGAATTGAGAAATAAAGGACCTCTGGAACTGAGGGATAAAGGCCCTCTGGAACTGACGGATAAAGGTCCTCTGGAACTATGGAGAATTTTGACAGCTAGGCACGTTTACTGCATAATGGTGTTGCAGTTAAGCGAATCTGCTATCTCTCTCTCTCTCTCTCACTCTCTCTCTCTCTCTCTCTCGGCAGGAAAAGGGGACAAGAGATCAATTTCGAATGTGAAGGACTTTTCAAATACCAGTTACGAAAAATTGACAGAAAAGAGACCATCCGTGGATGGTTCAAGTCGTAATTTACTAAATTTTGAGAAATTTCTGAAGGCTTGTTTTAATGTGCCCTTCCAGTTATCTGGGCGATAAATTTTTTAAAGCTAATCAGAAATGTTCTTTATAACTGCCAATGCTACTAAAAATCAGCTAATTTAGATGATATGCAAGCTCACGGGAAAGTTGAATAGTGAAGTGTTCTGTAATATGTAAATAAATTAAATTCTAAACAAAAAAATATCAAAGGATCACAGTCATATTCCATTTACAGTTTGCAAACACGCGACACTAAACTTATTTTAATCTTATTTGTATGGTTCATATAAATAATAATTCCAAAAGATGGCGAAAGAGAGGATATCAGTCAATATGACACATAGCAAAAAAATCATTAAGAGGATGAATATTACAGATTCAAGATTCAGCATCTGAGTATATTCCACTTAGCAAATACAGGACACTAAGATAATAGGGAACTAAAAATGCCCCACAAAAATATTAAACAATTCCAAAAAGAAAAAAAAAAAAATCAGACTAAAAGGTTACCTCCACAAATATGACCTTTGGAAGAATTCGTTTCAAATGTAAAATATCAAATACCAACAGGACACTGTCACGCAGGTGTCAGCTATTGGAAGCCTAGGCAAAAAAAAAAAGAAAAAAAAAAAAGAAAAAAAAATCATAACAATACGATGCCAAAGAGCAATTATCTCAATAAACCCGTAGGTCATGGGTCTGTCATTCCCAAAACGAAGTTGATTAAAGGAACGGGGAAACTCGAGAGCCAAATAAGACCAGGTAGTGGAAACCGGACCTCTTGAAGTCGGTAATCTGAGAGTCACAATTAGTCAAGTCTGGCTGGAAGGAGCTAGGAATGTTTGCTGCAACTTTGTTCTGACTTCTAAAGCGTAGCAAAGTTAATTTTGCTTCGCATCCAGGGAGAGCTTGGATGAAAAGATGGCTTCTTTGATAGCGAGGGTTTGAGACGATGCTGCGAATTATTTTATATATTCCTTTCTTTCGTAGATATTTTAAGCATTTGTTTTGTACTGATTTGGTTCAGGTTGTAACTTAAACTTAGTTTTTAGGCTTTCGTAGTTCCTCGATGCCAAAAACAATTGCTGACATAAAAGTTGATAATCATAAACAATGTTTTATTCTTGTACTCATTCTGAAGAACTTAATTTTGTCTTTCGTAGTATTTCGATGCCACAAACAATTGCTTGAATAAAAATTGAGAATCATCAACAATTCTTTTCTTTTATTCTTACGCTCCTGTTCTAACCCAGACAATTAAGACATGACGCTGTGCATCGATGGAAAATTTCTCCAACAAAACATCTGACCATCGAACTGCGGAAACTAAACTATGCAACAGCCCTCTGTCCCTGGGGCAAGGGTGTGGGACGGGCTTAGGGGAAGTGTCCCCTCCCCTACCATCATCCGGTCTCAATCTTTACACCACACCAGCCATCACGACGCTTCTGCGGGAGGAGGGCGCAGCAGGGAAAATAGAGGATGACGAGGGTAGGAGGTTCCTCCCCCGACGAGGATTGTAAAATGATAAAAAGAAAAAAAAAACGGTGGGGATGCGAAAGGAACCGTTTTTTGGGGGGAATACACGTCGACACTCACTCGGTTTGGGGAAAGATATGCCCCACGAGATAGGACGTTCGCTCCTATCCCGGGAAAATGACATCAAAAGCCGCTATGAAAGAGAGAGAGAGAGAGAGAGAGAGAGAGAGAGAGAGAGAGACTCATTCATGTGAAAGCACTGTCTGTGTGCGATATCTCGTCACAGAAAAGCCATGGAATAAAAGAAAGACCGGAAAAAAGATAAAAAAAAAAAGTTTCCCAAAGGCAAAAATATTTCTCTAAAGAAAGGGCTCAAGACACCGTGCTTGAAAGAAATAAAAGAGAGATAAATGCTTCAATGCACATTACTTGACCTCATTCCTCTCTCTCTCTTTATTTATAGGAACGATTTACAACTCACTTACCACTTCACAGTAAAACCTGCTCCTACAGATGAGTGAGCACACGATGTGTCCTCTTAGGATGGACTAACAAGTCTTTGAAACATCTTAATCCTTATAACTCCTCGTAACTCATCTCTCATGTGCCCAAACATCCGCGCTTTACTTCCATAAAGGAGAGGCTGTTCAACAATCCACCATATACTTCCATCGACACTTCACACCCCTTCAAATTTTTGGCAATAGGACCTGCAACACCTCTCTCCTGGTTTCTGTTGTATCTTAACTTTCATCAGTTACATACATACATACATACATACATACATACATATATATATATATATATGTATATATATACATTTATACACAGTAAATAATCATTTATTCAGAATTGAAAAAAGACGAGCGTATAATTCGTAGGAAAAAATCATGGCAAATCTACCAAAACATTTTGAGACGTTATTCTCAAGGGCTTTATAAATATATCCCAAGTGGCTTACTTTTATCTATTACTCTCAATATATTGTGTCTAATTCATTTAAATTTCTATTTATCACTTATTAATACATTTTGTCTAATTCATCTACATTTTTACCTATTTTTTTATTAATTTGTTAATTGATAATTGTTTTCTAATACTGATCTCTTCTTTCTGTATTTTCTATCATCTTTGCTAATTTCTTTCAAATGAACACCATAGTATTCTTTGGAAGCTTGAATTTAGAGTCAGACATTATTTCAAATAAAACCCGTATTAATGAAGGTCTTCTTCCATAATAATAATAATAATAATAATAATAATAATAATAATAATAATAATAATAATAATAATAATAATAATAATAATAATAATAATAATAATAAATTTCTGATGGCAGAGTTAGATTAATACATTTCAAAACAAAACAAAAAATATATCACAGTAAATTATAATAATAGTCACAAATTCATTGCTCTCTCTCTCTCTCTCTCTCTCTCTCTCTCTCTCTCTCTCTCTCTCTCTCTGGGCTTCACGCAAATCCTTCCCGGAAAACAGCATATATACACCCCGCTGGTTCCAAAGAGGAACGCGGATCTGAAACGGGAATACAATTGTCGACCAAGGCCTCTCTCTCTCTCTCTCTCTCTCTCTCTCTCTCTGTGTGTGCAGGCCCAGAGTTTCCCATGCCAAAAGAGATTATCCGACCATCTGAAACCGTTTCCAGGGATAGCACCGTCACTGGAACTGCAGACGAGGTAGTTAAATTGACGCGCGAGAATTGCGCGCGTTTTCGTGTCTGCCATTTCTTGGTTAAGTCTCCGAGGAATGTTTACTTTGTTATTATGGAAATGGGATGAAATACACTATATTTAGGCCAAAGGGCTAAGTTCTGGGATTTACAATGGGGTCATTCAGTGCTGCTTGAAGGTTTATTGAGAGTAAAAAACTTTGAAAATTCGCAACACGAGGAAAACCGACCAAAATGATGACCTCTTCCACAGATACGACATCCGGAAATATTCCATTCAAAGGATAGATATTAAAGATTCACGAGTCAGCAGCTGGTTGTATTCCACTTAGAGAATACACGATCACGAAGCAATTGTTGAGAGAGGGTGGAGACTAAGATGGAATGGAGATTATGGAATGAAATACGGTTGAAGGCCGTAGGGACGACGCAAAGATCCTCGGGTTTTAACGGGATTGTCTGAACAGATGGTATCAGGTGTCAGTTCATTTATAATGATAGTTTTTCTCAGTCAGGTACAATGCAAAATGCATTACTTCCCTAATACTATTCTCCATGCCTTTTAATTTTAATAAATTCTTATCTATTTATTAATTTTTTTTCTTATGTACTAAGTGGGATCTCTTCTTTCTGTATTTCACTTTACCTCCTCTTACTTCTTCCTAATGAACACCTAAATATTCATTGGAAGCTTGAAGAATTTCAAGTCAGTGGCCCCTTTAGCGGGCTTGTTCCATATGAGTAGGTTTCATCTTCTGAATAATAATAATAATAATAATAATAATAATAATAATATAATAATAATAATAATAATAATAATAATAATAAAATAATAAATAATAATAATAATAATAATAATAATAATAGATACCACCCTAATCCAGAACTGTAGGATTGTATCTGGAGACATCAGGATGGAGTTTGGAATAGAAAAATGCGCCTTAGTCAACATACAAAAAGGCAAAGTAACGAGAACTGAAGGGATAGCTACCAGATGGAGCAACATCAAACACATAGATGAGACAGGATACAAATACCTGGGAATAATTTAAGGAGGAGATATAAAACACCAAGAGATGAAGGACACGATCAGGAAAGAATATATGCGAGACTCAAGGCGATACTCAAGTCAAAACTCACGACGGAAATATGATAAAAGCCATAAACACATGGGCAGTGCCAGTAATCAGATACAGCGCAGGAATAGGTGGAATGGACGAAGGCAGAACTCCGCAGCATAGATCAGAAAACCAGGAAACAAATGACAATACACAAAGCACTACACCCAAGAGCAAATACGGGCAGACTATACATAACACGAAAGGAAGGAGGGAGAGACTACTAAGTATAGAGGACTGCGTCAACATCGAAAACAGAGCACTGGGCAATATCTGAAAACCAGTGAAGACGTGGCTAAAGAGTGCATGGGAAGAAGGACTAATAAAAGTAGACGAAGACCCAGAAATATACAGAGACAGGAGAAAGACAGAAAGAACAGAGGACTGGCACAAACAAACCAATGCACGGACAATACATGAGACAGACTAAAGCTAGCCAGCGATGACAATTGGCAATGGCTACAAGAGGGGAGAGCTAAAGAAGGAAACTGAAGGAATGATAACAGCGGCACAAGATCAGGCCCTAAGAACCAGATAGTTCAAAGTATGATAGACGAAATAACATCTCTCCCATATGTAGAAGTGCAATACGAAAAATGAAACATAAACCACATAGCAAGTGAATGCCCGGCACTTGCACAGAACCAGTACAAAAAGAGGCATGATTCAGTAGCAAAAGCCCTCCACTGGAGCCTGTGCAAGAAACATCAGCTGCCTTGCAGTAATAAGTGGTACGAGCACCAACCTGAGGGAGTGATAGAAACGATCAGGCAAAGATCCTCTGGGACTATGGTATCAGAACGGATAGGGTGATTACGTGCAAACAGACCAGACGTGACGTTGATTGACAAAGTCAAGAAGAAAGTATCACTCATTGATGTCGCAATACCATGGGACACCAGAGTTGAAGAGAAAGAGGGTAAAAAATGGATAAGTATCAAGATCTGAAAATAGAAATAGAAGGGATATGGGATATGCCAGTGGAAATCGTACCCATAATCATAGGAGCACTAGGCACGATCCCAAGATCCCTGAAAAGGAATCTGGAAAAACTAGAGGCTGAAGTAGCTCCGGGCCTCATGCAGAAGAGTGTGATCCTAGAAACGGCACACATAGTAAGAAAAGTGATGGACTCCTAAGGATGCAGGATGCAACCCGGACCCCACACTATAAATACCACCCAGTCGAATTGGAGGACTGTGATAGAGCAAAAACAAAAAAAAAAAAAAAAAAAAAAAAAAAAAAAAAACAATAATAATAACTAATAATAATAAGAATAATAATAAATTCGAAGTAACAGAGAGACGGAAAATGGTAGAAAAGATTAGACAATGGATGGAGCCAGATACAGAGAGAACAAAGATCCCCTCCATGAAAGCCTACAACATCAGAAATTAAGGGAGAAAACAAGTGAGGTCAATGAAATAATGGGCATAATCACACCACCAGTATCACAGAAACAAATAACTTGGTATATGCAGGAGCAAGATTAGTAGCAGAACTGATGGGGATTCGAACACCAACTCCACCAGCACAACCAACCCAACAGAAACCAAACAGCAACCTCCTTGGAAAAGGCGCCTGGTAAAAACAAATCATGGTGATGAGATCTGACTTGAGTAAACTGAAGAGATGGCGGAAAAAGGCTAAGAAGCAAGAAAACAAGGGAGGAACTCAACGAGAAATACAAAGTACAAGAGAGGGGACTAAACTACACATAGAAGATGTAAAACAGAGGCTTAAGGCCAAAAGCACGAAAGATCCAACGGTACATGAACAGGAATATGGATCCAACAGAACAAACTATTCGGACCAACCAGAAAGACTATACAGCTAACTAAGAGGGGAAGACAACCACGAAGAAATTCCTGAAGCCGAACCAAGTAAGAGACTCTGGGAAAACATATGGAGTAATCCGGTATCACACAACAAACATGCAACATGGCTCCAGGAAGTCCAGGAAGAAGAAACAGGGAGAATAAAACAAAGATTCACAGAGATCACGACAGACACAGTCAGACATCAACTCAAGAAAAATACCAAACTGGAAAGCCCCAGGTCCCGATGAAGTCCATGGATACTGGACTCAAAAACTTCAAGGCCCTACACCCACAAATAGCAGAACAACCCCAGCATTGTATCTCAAATCACCATGCACTCAAATGGATGACCACAGGAAGACGTCCTTAGTACAAAAGACACGAGTAAGGGAAATATAGCCAGTAACTACAGGCCTATCACCTGCCTACCAATATGTGGAAGTTACTAACAGGTATCATCAGTGAAAGGCTATACAATTACCTAGAGGAGACAAACACCATCCCCCCCCAACAGAAAGGCTGCAGAAGGAAGTGTAGGGCACAAAAGACCAGCTCCTGATAGACAAAATGGGTAATGAAGAACAGTAGGAGAAGGAAACCAACCTAAGCATGGCATGGATAGACTATAAGAAAGCCTTCGACATGATACCACACACATGGCTAATAGAATGCCTGAAAATATATGGGGCAGAGGAAAACACCATCAGCTTCCTCAAAAATACAATGCGCAACTGGAATACAATACTTACAAGCTCTGGAATAAGACTAGCAGAGGTTAATATCAGGAGAGGGATCTTCCAGGGCGACTCACTGTCCCCACTACTCTTCGTAGTAGCCATGATTCCCATGACAAAAGTACTACAGAAGATGGATGCCGGCTACCAACTCAAGAAAACGAGGCAACAGAATCAACCATCTGATGTTCATGGACGACATCAAGCTGTATGGTTAAGAGCATCAAGGAAAGGAGATACCCTAATCCAAGACTGTAAGGATTGTATCTGGGGACATCAAGATGAGTTTGGAATAGAAAATGCGCCTTAGTCAACATACACAAAGGTCAAAAAGTAACGAAAGAAATGAAGGGATAAAGCTACCATGAGGGGCAACATCAAACACATAGATGAGGACAGGATACAAATACCTGGGAATATGGAAGGAGGGGATATAAACACCAAGAGATGAAGGACACCATCAGAAAGAATATATGCAGAGACTCAAGCGATGCTCAAGTCAAAACTCAACTGCGGAAATATGATAAGCCATAAAACACATGGCATGCCAGTATCAGATACAGTAACAGGAATAGTCGAATGGACGAAGGCAGAAACTCCGCAGCATAGATCAGAAAACCAGGAAACATATGACATACACAAAGCACTACACCCAAGAGCAAATACGGACAGACTATACATAACATGAAAGGAAGGAGGGAGAGGACTACTAAGTATAGAGGACTGCGTCAACACCGAGAACAGAGCACTGGGGCAATATCTGAAAACCAGTGAAGACGAGTGGCTAAAAAGTGCATCGGAAGAAGGACTAATAAAAGTAAACGAAGACCCAGTAATATACAGAGACAGGAGAATGACAGACAGAACAGAGGACTGCACAACAAACCAATGCACGGACAAATACATGAGACAGACTAAAGAACTAGCCAGCGATGACACATGGCAATGGCTACAGAGGGGAGAGCAAAAGAAGGAAACTGAAGGAATGATAACAGCGGCACAAGATCAGGCCCTAAGAACCAGATATGTTCAAAGAACGATAGACGGAAATAACATCTCTCCCATAATGTAGGAAGTGCAATACGAAAAATGAAACCATAAACCACATAGCAAGCGAATGCCCTGGCACTTGCACAGAACCAGATACAAAAAGAGCATGATTCAGTGGCAAAAGCCCTCCACTGGAGCCTGTGCAAGAAACATCAGCTACCTTGCAGTAATAAGTGGTACGAGCACCAACCTGAGGGAGTGATAGAAAACGATCACGCAAAGATCCTCTGGGACTATGGTATCAGAACGGATAGGGTGATACGTGCAAACAGACCAGACATGACGTTGATTGACAAAGTCAAGAAGAAAGTATCACTCATTGATGTCGCAATACCATGGGACACCAGAGTTGAAGAGAAAGAGAGGGAAAAAATGGATAAGTATCAAGATCTGAAAATAGAAATAAGAAGGATATGGGATATGCCAGTGGAAATCGTACCCATAATCATAGGAGCACTAGGCACGATCCCAAGATCCCTGAAAAGGAATCTAGAAAAACTAGAGGCTGAAGTAGCTCCGGGCCTCATGCAGAAGAGTGTTATCCTAGAAACGGCACACATAGTAAGAAAGTGATGGACTCCTAAGGAGGGGCAGGATGCAACCCGGAACCCCACACTATAAATACCACCCAGTCGAATTGGAGGACTGTGATAGAGCAAAAAAAAAGAAAAAAAAATAATAATAATAAACAGAGAACAGAAGAAAACCAGCCCCCCACCCAAAAAAAAAAAAATTCCACCTTTTCAGTTGACCTTTCAGGGACGTGGTAACAGATTTCGCTTTTTTTGTGGATTCAAGGTATTTTTAGGTGTTTTTTTTTTTTTTTTTTTTTTGTCGAAACTCATTCCTTGAACAGACTACTGTTATAGTGTTGTTATTCCTCATTTTTTACAACCACAAATGCAATTGTAACCTTAATGCAATGCATTAATACCCTCAAAAAATTCTCATTTGAATTTTGATAATTTTCTTATAATTTCATCTATTCATTTATTAAATTTTCCATTTTTTTTTTCATTTTCTAATAATTGATCTCTCGTCTCTGTTACCTCTTTCAAATGAACACCATAATATTCTTTGAAAAATTGAATTTCAAGTCAGTGGACCTTTTGGCGGGATTGTTCCATATGAATAGGGTTCATCTACTAAATAATAATCAATAATAATATAATAATGATAACTATAATAGTAATAATAATAATAATAATAATAATAATATAATAATATCATAATAATAATAATAAAATAGTCTCTATCTCTCTCTCTCGTCTCTCTCTCTCTCTCTCTCTCTCCTCTCTCTCTCTCTCTCTCTCTCTCTCGGTCTTTTCATGTATACATTCATACATATATATAATGTATATGCTTATAAATATTATAATATTTATAAGCATATACATTTGTGTGTCTGGCTGCATATACATATACGTATATATGTCTGTTTGTGTGTGTGTCTATAAAGATATACGATTTTCTTAGTATGTTAGCATACACACTTCCATCATTTCTAATTCTATTTTGACTCCTACTGCAAACATAACCGAGCAGCGTAAAAAGGGAGAAAGAGAAAGAGAAGAATATAATTATTGCAAGAACGGGAGAGGAAACAGAGGAAACAGGAGATAAAATAAGAAAAATAAAAAAGATAGGAAACACCTGTGACTGAGAGGTGAACAGTGAAGCCATTACTTGGGAACGTGGTGGAATTCGAACTTCGGGTAGACGGGGATAAATGAAGGAATAGGGGAGTGGATAGGGTTCTCTGAGAGAGAGAGAGAGAGAGAGAGAGAGAGAGACGCTGTGGTATAGATAGGGGTGTCTGTTTACGAATAGGAGAGGAATGCTTGGAAGGTTTAATACCGAATGCTGTAATGAAATAAAATAATAAAGAAGAAAAGCATTAGCTAGGAGAGAGAGAGAGAGAGAGAGAGAGAGAGAGAGAGAGAGAGAGAGAGGAAACATATTTTCCATTGATCTTCTAAAAACATCTTAGACAACAAAGAAATAAATTATTGACGAAATTTAAATAAAAGTAAAAAAAAAAATCCTTATTGCTTAAGAATAAAATTACAAAAAAAAAAAAATAATAATGTTAAGTAAAAAAATTCTCAGGAGTAAACTTACAAAAATAGAAATATATATAAAAAAAAAAACGTAGCAAATACCACCAATTCTCGCACGTCCGAATCACAGCACTTTAACAGCACTTACACAATGTTGCTTTTTACTGAGCTCGCCTTATGCCAGCACGGTCTATTGCTCAGAGTAGAGCAGCCAG
>NC_061091.1:79803800-79806300 GCF_015104395.2 Macrobrachium nipponense | reverse complement strand
TGATATTTGCTTTCGCTTCGTAAGAGCCTCGTTAGGTCAAAATTTTACGAATCGGGTGTCACGTAGAATCTGGTGGTGTTGTGGTTTTGAGAAAACAATAAGACTTTATTTTGTTTTTTTCATGGCATTTATCATCCCAGATGGAGAGAATTGGGTAAATATCTATTAGCTTATTTTATTAACAAATTTGTAAAATGCAGTGTTTTGGCATTTCGTGTTCCCGTTTGAAGCAAGCAGAAAAATATTAATTAAGGAATTTTTATTGCTATATCGGTAAAATTTAGTACATTTTTGGGTGTTGAAGTATTAAAGATACGATACAATCATTAACATTTTCTTTGAAAATACAAAAATTGGTAATTAAAAAAGAACAGAGAAATATTATCATTATTATTAAACGTTGCAAAACAGTGTAATTTTTTTTGCAATGAAGTAAGTCCAATGTGTCTGTATATATTGTGTAGAAAGTACGAATTAATTCAATAACCTTTTCTTTGAAAATACAAAGAGTGGTATAAACAATGAAGTGATCATAACTCCTTACTAATGAGCACATATAGCACAAATCATTCCCATATTACGATAAGCGTGTTTTAAACAACATACTCAAATAATTCTGTTTTGAAGACTTCACAATTAAACTTTCACCTAATGAGCATAGTAATATATAGACCTCCTAATACTAAAGAGTTTGACTTAATAATAGAAAAATTGGATGATATATGTAGAAATCACAAGGACTGGACTATTCTCCTATCTGGAGACTTCAACTTTCCTTTCGTAGACTGGAAAGAACGAATAGGAGATTGTGGTTGTACTTATACATATAAAAAAGAGAGTAATAGTAGTGCAGAAGATAAGAGGCAATTCGAAAAGCTATTAGATATGCTACTAGAATACAACATTCAACAAATAAATCACCTGCCAACAAGAAAGGAAAATACTTTAGACCTAGTATTTGTGAACGAGATGAATTATGTTAAAGAAATAATAGTTTATAATGCGAGTATTTCAGACCATAATGTCATAGAATTAACAGTCCATTCCAAAGCAAGTGAAAAAAGAAGATAAGCAAGAAATGAAAATAAAAAGGTCTATGGGAAGGGATAATGGAAAATTACAACTCTACAGTTAAAAATTTATAAAATTGCGGTCCAGAAATTAAATTGAAACTGGAGAATTAAACAAAGATTGGGATAACATTTTCTAAGTGATGACATAAGGGTAAATATGGAGATATTATATAAAATATTAGAGAAAATAGTGAATAAATATATACCGAAGAAGAAAAGTAAACATCAGTCATGCATACCAAGAGACAGAAGGATCTGGTTCCAGAAAATCAGAAAGTGGAAAAAAGGTCTTGCAAAAGAAAAAAAATGCATGGAAAGTTATAGAACTAAAAAGTAAGATAGAATATGCAGAACAAAAGAGTATACAATCAAAAGAAAATGAAAAACGGGACTTGGAAGAAAAAACCCTAATAAATATCAAGCAAAACCCCAAACTATTATACTCATATGCGAAAAAGATGAATAAAAGAAGAATAGAAATAGGCCCTCTAAGAAATTGAGGGAGATTTAACGAATAAAAAAAAGGAAATTTTGCAACACATTGGCAGAACGATATAAGAGAGAATTCACCCCTAGAATAGATAATGAAGATAATGATATAGAAGTGAGGGATGAAAATAGTGAATATTTAGCTGACATAGATATTAATGAAGCTGATATTGAGCAGGCTATTAATGAAATTAAAAATGGAGCTGCAGCAGGGCCTGATGGAGTTCCTGTTATTTTGTTAAAGAAAGTAGTTCATTCTATTGCAAAGCCACTTGCAATATTATTAAGACAAAGTGTAGATACAGGCAAAATTTATGATGAGCACTAATTAGCATATATTACCCCTACTTTCAAAAGTGGATCAGACTAGAGGCAAGTAATTATAGGCCTGTGAGTCTAACATCACATATTATAGAAAGTGTATGAAAGGGTAATGAAAAGAAAAATATTATGAAACAATTTAAAAAATAAAAAATAAATTGTTTAATATAGGACAACATGGTTTCGTACGCGGAAAAAGTACACAAACCCAACTGTTAGTCAACCGTGAGAACATATACAAAAATATGAAAAGTGGAAATGAAACAGATGTTGTTTATCTAGACTTTGCAAATGCTTTTGACAAGGTAGACCATAATATATTAGCGAAGAAAATTAGAAAACACAATATCGTGGATAAAGTAGGAAGATGGTTAAAAGAATTTTTACACAACAGAAAACAGATAGTTATTGCAAACGATGAGAAATCGGATGAAGCCAAGGTAATATCCGATGTGACACAAGGTACGGTGTTAGCTGCAATACTGTTTGTTATTATGATTGCAGACATAGACAGTAATGTTAAGGATTCGGTAGTAAGTAGTTTCGCCGATGACACAAGAATAAGTAGAGAAATTACTTGTGATGAAGATAGGAACGCTCTACAAAGAGACCTTAAC
>NC_061091.1:79793189-79798300 GCF_015104395.2 Macrobrachium nipponense | reverse complement strand
GCAACCTCTCTTCACGGCGGTGGACGTCTTGCTGGCGTCGGGAAAACGACTTTTTTTTGGTGTGTTAGTATGTCAGTCAAGTCACTGGTCAATCTAAGAAAATTAATTAACCCAGACATACTACTTCTATCAAACAATGATCTCAAATGTCAGAAATACTACTGAACGTCTCCCAATTAACTCCCTTGATATGACTACTAAAATGATGAGTCATTATCGCAACTCTCTAAGAAAAAAAAAACATCAAGTTTCTCCAACTCAATTCTCCAAATTCACACATCAGCACACACAACAATTCAGAAATCACAGCAACTCCACGGACTTCTGCACTCACATTTCAAACTCGAATGTGCTCCACAAGAAAAAAAAAGAATCTCGTACACCCAGACCCAAAAATGTTCTCTCAAACTCTGATATTTGAACAACCCACAAAATCAGTAAATATCTCCAACTTTTAACAGCAAAAACCCCTTTACTGCTCAATAATAATTACAATGAGACTTAATGTCAAACTCCCATTACTTAAGTAACAACCCCAGAAAAATCACATCTCTCGGTAAAATCAAATCTCCCGTCCAAAAAAGAAATGCTACTTAAGCTCAATCCCCAAATTATATCTCTCAGGAAAAGGAAGAAAAATAAAAAAAGATAATCACAAGTAGATTTCCCCCAATCACAAAAATACATAATACATGTATAATATGCATAACTCCCGCGTTTTTCCCACAAGAAATGCTCCATGTAAAGCCCCGGAATTTGCCAGAAAGCAAACTCTTACACATGCGCTTTCGTAAAATGCTATTGTCAACATTTCCAGATATTGCGAAAAATTCTGATCTATCATCATCAGAGGAAAAAAAGTCAGCACACGGCTCATCACATCGCTTGTCAGCAGAAAAATCGCCTGCGGACGTATGCTCAAACTGCAGGACAAAAATTGTCTAGTCAGACACATAAGTTTGGAAACTCATGATTCTCTGAAAAAAAGGTCTAACTGACACATTTCACAGAATTAACTCCAGGATATGACTAATGTGTTCAAAAATTTTGTCTTGAGACTTATTCTCTCAACATGACTTTGCCTCCAATTATATTTTCTCCAAGAATAACACACTTTGGAACATAACAATGCACACATCTCCAAAATGACTCGTAATACAGTATTGCCATTCGCCTCTAAATAGTCACGAAACCAAAAAAAAGAACCACAGAAATCTTCTCTTGTCTCGAAAAAACTCCCATAACCACAAAAAAAAGATCACCCGCCAAAGATTAATTCCAACTCCATATATATAAATGTGACACCATATTGATAATAACACCACTCCGGTTATAAAAATATTTCCTCCATTTGGTTAACTAACCAACCCCCTATTATTCTATCTTATTTCTCCAATAGCCACATGTCAGTAAAAAACACCACTCCAAGAATAGAGAATAATCACCTCTATTTCGGCAAATACAAAATATGTACCTCTATTTCCCCAATAACTCCATGTGGAACAAAACAAGGCTCCAAAAAATATATCTCCAAAAAAATGTGCACTCAATGCAACTAACTCACTCTCAAATATTGCCCCATAATCTCCAAATAGTGTCTCCATTTGCAACAAAGATGGCTGCAAAATAATTGAACTAACATAGCTCTCATCACATTATTGGCAAATATCAAAAAATGGCCAAAAAATATATCTCCCATATATTATATCTCAAATCATAACTCCAAAATAATATATACCTCCAAGAATAACTCCAAATATATCTCAAATATAACTTCAATTCTCCAGAGAATAACTCAATGTTATAGTCAAAAACTATAAAAACTCTCTCCATTTAGCAAAAACTCGGCAAATAAAACTGTCTAGAAAATTCTAGAAAAAATCACCAATGTGCCACAACTCATTATAACAGAACTCCAAGTTCAAAGTGTCTTAGCCAAGACTTCTCCATAGCACTACGACATAAGCCACTAGAAAACTTGACCAAGTTCCCTATCTCTCACAAAGTTGTCACAAATACGACAAGGGTATTGTGCAAGAAAAAATTTAGTGCCATTACGTATGCATTCAAAACGTGCAAAAAATTCTCCCATATATTTCTCTATAGCATCAAATAGCTAAAACACGAACACGTTCCCGAACAATGACTCTAAGTCATGAACTGAGATAATATTCACATTAACTGGAGAGAAAAAATAAACTCAAAATTCACCCAAGGTAAAAAAAAACTTGTGTCAGCGATGGCTAACTTCCAAAAAAGGAGAAAAGAAAATCAACGGCCTTGTTCACTATCTCCCGTAACTCACTAGATGTCAAGCAATTATCTGCTGAACACATAAAAAAAAAAAAAAACTAAAATAATGTGTTGTTAGTTCCTCCCAAAATAAAAAAAAAGATTTCACCTCCCTTGATACATTACGGCACCCACGTATTAGTATAAAAAAAAATCAGTATCAGAAATATCGTTATCACAAAATCACCAAAAAATAATTGCTATCATCAAAATCATCAGTATCAGTACAAAAAATATCACCAATGTTAATGCTTGTCCATTCTCCAAAAATTCAGCAAAAGTTCAGCAAGATTCAATACAATTCACAAGATTCAGTCAGATTCGTCAAGATTCAGCAAAACTCATCCCCGTGTATCACTGAAATATTCTCTAAAGTTACAAAAACTCAACAATTAATTAACAACAAGACTTCTCCCATTAATTCCTTGTAATAATTCTCCATGAATAATTATCTGTAATATTAACTAATCTCCCATGAAATATCTCAAATCTCTCGTAAAACAATTCTCCCGTAATGATAATTATACTTAAGCCACCCTCCCGTGACACATCTCAAGTATAATAATTATTAATAATAACAATAATAATAACTCTCCATAGCAATAATTCTCTTGCAAAAATCTCAAGTAAGGGTGAAATTCAAATAGCATACACAGTATTGCTGAATCCTATGACATACAATTTCTCCAGCATACACCATGACATAACACCATTGCCACACAACACAGATACAACCACCAATCATCGGCATTTCAAAGTAATTTCTCCAACACAATAAAAAAAAAATAAATAATCTGTGTATCCCCCTTATATTTATGTCTTCCAAGGCACAAGTAAAACATATAAACACATCCCGTGCATGTTAACTACTTTTCCCGCATTTTCGGAAAACAAAAATCTCTTTTTATTTCCTTTTCTCTTCATCCAAGGGAGAAAAAAAAAATCTCTTTTCTAAAAAAAAAGACTCTACGGGCGTTTCACTTCATCAACTAATCAATCAGCTGATATCTTAGCATCCATGGTCAAGGCCAAATCCATCCCCCAACACAAAGAAAAAAAAAGGAAAAGGGGGAGTTCACCCACACTGAGAAAAAAAAATTTCTCCCCCCCGTGAGAACAACCCCTCAGTCAAGCGACAGAACAGCCCGAGGCATACACAGTAGTACCCCCATCTCCCCTTGAACAGTGTCTGAGGACCCCTCCCAAGGTATACACTAGTGCCCATCCCTGCACTATCTCTCGAGGGAGGCCAGTGGTACCCTCCATGCAACTATCCCCCCGAGGGATGCCAGTACCCTCGCAATGCAACGCGCTTCTCTGCAGAATGTGCTGAGCCCATAAAATTGTGGCCGCTGTGTCTCTAAGCCAGATATGCTTATTCTAAGTACAGTTCACATGCATAGAAAAATACACTCCTATGTTTTAAACAAAGACGGATACATACGTCTATTATAAACAGGCGTGAATAAAGAAAACACGTCACTATGGGGCAAAAACAAGAAAAATTGTTGACCTCTTGAACCAATCCCATTTCACTGAAATATTTAAACAAAACCCACCCGCTTCAAAACAATAGTTTTTTAATACTCACCACTCCATAATGGGAACAAAAGGAACTCGAAATTCTCGTAAAACACGTAAATCTCGTCGGCACAATACAAACGCGATCGGCGAGATGACACCTAGCAACTGTCACTTACAAACGAGACTGAGTTACTTGTCTCACGGCTCACACCCTGAAGAATCTCGGTACAAGCAAACAAATTTGATGACCCTAAATAGAAATTTCTTTCCTCATCCCCCCACCATCCCACGACGGATATTTTCTCTACCCCACCTTTTCACTTAGCAACTGAGATCCAACAATTTAACAATTTTCCACAATCCCACAAAGCTTTGTCGTTCGAAAACTATCGCTAAGCCACAACCCCTTTTATTTTCTAACTGGCCTCCCATCTCTTTGGCGTTCCTAGGCATAGAAAAGAAAGAAAACTTTTATACCCCCTCTTCAACCGCCTGCCACCACTGTAAATGGGGGAATTCTTCCCCCATTATTCATAAGGTAAGCGTGACACGAAACGGGAGACAAACCACACACAACATTACACACACTGACTCTCTCTCTCTCTCTCGGCAATCCCTCTCTCTCTCTCTCTCTCCCAAGGAATCTCTCTCTCTCTCCACCTCTTTCTCTCCATTCTAAACAGGTAATGAAAATGAGAGAGTTGCATCATAACATTAACGTTTATTAACAAACTAATAAATAAATCATCAATCAAGTAATCCAGTCTTACAGACTAACTCAAAAAAAACCGTAAATGTAACATGTCTGGTCACCAAAAAGTCTACACCCCTCTGGGGAATCCTTTGTCCCCCGGCATTCCAGAACCGTCTGTTCAAAGATACAGACACATCCAGGTAAGTACACACACAAGATTGACAGACAGAGGTTTAAATATTGGATATCATCACAAAAATGTCAAACAGATAATAAGCCACTCTTTGGCTAAAGCACTTCAACACTTACCCAAACAACCGGACACTTAAACACTGTTAATAAAAAACTCCCGGCGAATGCCACGACATCCTGCCTGTGACTTAAAGCCCTCTCAAAATACCCCCATAGGCTTGGGTATGACACTTTTAACAGAAAGAGGCACACACGCACATACGAACACACAGTTCGTTAGCGCCTCACGGTTCTAGCTGCATCCAGTTTTCACAAGGCACTTTGAGAAGAGTTCATAAACTGTCGTGCATTGACTTGTCGAACTAAGCATTTTTATCTCACTCCACCCCTAGAAACTCATTGTTTTAGC
>NC_061091.1:79785689-79788189 GCF_015104395.2 Macrobrachium nipponense | reverse complement strand
CCTATATGCATATAGATTCCCTTCTCTGTCTCAATAATGTATTGATTCAAATTCATCAAAGTTAAATACCATCATATTTACCTCTGCCCATTCATATACTTTGTTAAGGTCTCTTTGTAGCGAGTTCCTATCTTCATCACAAGTAATTTCTCTACTTATTCTTGTGTCATCGGCGTAACTGCTCACTACCGAGTCCTTAACATTACTGTCTATGTCTGCAATCATAATAACATACAGCAATACAGCTAACACTGTACCTTGTGGCACACCTGCTATTACCTTAGTTTCATCCGATTTCTCATCGTTTGCAATAAATATCTGTTTTCTGTTGTATAAAAATTCTTTTATCCATCTTCCTACTTTGTTAACTATATTATGTTTTCTAATTTTCTTCGCTAATATATTATAGTCTACCTTGTCAAAAGCTTTTGCAAAGTCTAGATAAACCACATCTGTTTCTTTTCCAATTATTATATTTTTATATTTGTTCTCAGTCGACTAACAGTTGGGTTTGTGTACTTTTTCCGGGTACAAAACCATGTTGTCCTATATTAAACAAATTATTTTTTATTAAATGTTTCATAATATTTTTCTTCATTACCCTTTCATAATATGTGATGTTAGTCTCACAGGCCTATAATTACTTGCCTCTAGTCTTGATCCACTTTTGAAAGTAGGGGTAATATATGCTAATTTGTGCTCATCATAAATCTTGCCTGTATCTACACTTTGTCTTAATAATATTGCAAGCGGCTTTGCGATAGAATAAACTACTGTCTTTAACAAAATAGCAGGGAGACTATCTGGCCCAGCTGCTGATCCATTTTTAATTTCATTAATAGCCTGCACAATATCGGCTTCATTAATATCTATGTCTGATAAATATTCACTATTTTCATCACTTATTTCTGTATCATTATCTTCATTATCAATTCTAGGGGTAAATTCTCTCTTATATCTTTCTGCTAATATGTTCCATATTTCCTTTTTTTCATCGTTAATCTCCCTTCATTTCTTAGAGGGCCTATTTCTATTCTTCTTTTATTCATCTATTTTGCATGTGAGTACAATAGTTTGGGGTTTTACTTGATATTTACCAGGGTTTTTTTCTTCCAAGTCCCGTTTTTCATTTTCTTTTTATTATATAATCTTTTGTTCTGTATTTATTATCTTACATTTTAGTTCCAGAGAGAGAGAGAGAGAGAGAGAGAGAGAGAGAGAGAGAGAGAGAGAGAGAGAGAGAGAAAGAGAGAGAATGATCCCAAAAGCAAAAAGAGCTATTCCTGCACTATAAATGTGTTGAATCTGTGCCTTTATCAACTAATCCCTTTCTTTTCGGTATAACGCTAATCCTTTTTTAGATAAATAAATGAATAAACATATTCCTCGTTATATCCGGGGCGCTTGAGTAGCTTAAATCCGGTTATATTCCTCATCAGTTACTCCGTTGCATTAGAACAAAAGCTTCCACGAATTGAAGCTCTTGCTACACAACGTTCAACGCTCAAATCTCATCATATTCAGCATTTTTCTCTGCTCAACTGAAGGGGTGAAAAATGTCCTCGGTAAACAATTGCTTTTAATCTGTTGTATCTTGGCTCGCTGCTTCTCTCATTCTGTAAAAATGATAGGTAAGACAGGTGGGCGGGAATTAATATATGTTATCCTGACATTTTTTTAAGTCTTTACGTATCCTATTAATGTATCATTCGTTTAAAAGAGCCCTTTTTTCCGGCCTTGCAGTCAGTTATGTAAAACCCTAAAGCTTTTAGACTTGGTCTCATTGGGTCACCATTACCGTTCTGCAGAACAGAATAGCATATGTATAGAATTCGGGTCAGAGGGCCAAGCAAGCCCCGGGACTCACAGAAAGGTTATTCGGCTCTGAAAAAATGGAAATTGAGAGTAAAAAATTATTTGAAAGGTGTACAGGAGGATAAACATCCCAGTTTGCACCATGGATCAATTATGAGGAGAATGGTCAAGGAAAGTAAGATGTAAGAAAGAGAATATGAATGGAGGTGCTACATTAGAGCGAATGAAAGGGGGTTGCAGGTAGGGCAGTGAGCCGTAAGTATTGCCTACAATGCACCGCATGAGGCGCACTGGTGGCACTATCATTCCTACGGGGCGGGGATTTCCTAATGCAGATTCGTTCTTATTCTGTCGGTTTATTATTTTTCAGTATACTTGGGTTAGTTCTTCCATAAATGTGACCAGTTTTTAATAATAATAATAATAATAATAATAATAATAATAATAATAATAATAATAATAATAATAAAATATTCTCGACTTGGCGAAAGTGGCTTGAAACCTGGCTCAAGGCACCAATGAAAAAGAAGACATACCACCACCAGCCAATAGGAGATCAGCATGGGGTAGACCCCCTGCTGACGACCCCAAATATAAGAAGGACGGACACCACACCAAAAGCAGTCCACCCTTAGCTTCCTAGCCTAGAGGATGTCTGGCAGCTCCAAGAAAAAGAGAGAGAAAA
>NC_061091.1:79773189-79775689 GCF_015104395.2 Macrobrachium nipponense | reverse complement strand
AATCCCCAAATCATATCTCTCATAGGAAAAGGAAGAAAAAAAAAGAAAAAAAAGAAAAAAAAAGATAATCACAAGTAGATTTCCCCAATCACAAAATACATAATACATGTATAATATGCATAACTCCCGCGTTTATCCCCAGAAATGCTCCATGTAAAGTTATGGAATTTGCCAGAAAGCAAACTCTCACACATGCGCTTTCGTGAAATGCTATAGCTAACATTTCCAGATATTGCAAAAATTCTGATCTGTCACCATCAGAGGAAAAGAATCAGCACACGGCTCATCACATCGCCTGTCAGCAGAAAAATCACCTGCGGACGCATGCTCTAACAACAGCACAAAAATGTCTAGTCAGACATATAAGTTTGGAAATTCATGATTTCTCAAGAAAAAAGGTCTAACTGACACATTTCACAGAATTAACTCCAGGATATGACTAATATGTTCAAAAATTTGTCTCGAAGACTTATTCTCTCAATATGACTTTGTCCCAAATTATATTTCTCCAAGAATAACACACTGTGAACATAAAAAATGCACACACATCTCCATATGACTCTTAATGCAGTAATGCCATTCGCCTCTAAATAGACACGAAACCAAAAAGAGAACCACTGAAATCTTCTCTTGACTCGAAAAAAAAACTCCATAACCACGAAAAAAAAGGGTTACCCGCCCAAGATTAATTCCAACTCCATTATGAGAACATCATATCAATAATAACACCACTCCGGTTATATTTCCTCCATTTGGTTTAATAACCAACCCCCTTATATTATTCTCTTATTTCTCTAATAGCCACATGTCAGTAGAAAAAAAAAAACAAAACACCACTCCAGGAATAGAGAATAATCACCACTATTTCGGCAAATACAAAATATTTACCTCTATTTCCCCAATAACTCCATGTGGAACAAAACAAGGCTCCAAAAAATATATCTCCAAAAAAATGTGCACTCAAGGCAACTAACTCACACACTCACAAATATTGCCCCATAATCTCCAAATATGTGTCTCCATTTGCAACAGAGATGGCTGCAAAATAATTGAACTAAACATAGCTCATACCACATTGGCAAATATCAAAAATGGCCAAAAATATATCTCCCATATATTATATCTCAAATATAACTCCAAAATAATATATACCTCCAATTATCTCTCCAAATATAATATATCTCAATTATATCTCCAATTATAACTCAATTATATCTCAATTATAACTCCAATTCTCCAGAGAATAACTCAATGTTATAGTAAAAAACTATAAAACTCTCTCCATTTAGCATAACTGCTAAAAAAGGGCAAAAACTCGGCAAATAAAAACTGTCTAGAAAATTCTAGAAAAAATCACCAATGTGCCACAAGTCATTATAACAGAATTCCCAACTCACAGTGTCTAAGCAAAGACTTCCCCATATGCACTATGACATAAGTCATTAGAAAACTTAACCAAGTTTCCTATCTCTCACAAAGTTGTCACAAATACAACTAATGTATTGTGCAAGAAAACTCACAATTTCTGGAACACAAATATCCAGAGAAAAAATGTAGTGCCATTACGTATGCATTCAAAAACATGCAAGAAATTCTCCCAAAAGACTCATTCTCTATAGCATCAAATAGCTAAAACACGAACACGTTCCCGAACAATGACTCTAAGTCATGAACTGAGACATTTAAAAAAAAAAATATCCACACCAACTGGAGAGGAGAAAAAATAAATTCAAATTCACCCATGGTAAAAAACTTGTGTCAGCGATGGCTAATTTCCAAAAAAGGAGAAAAGAAAAATCAACGGCACCATTAACTATCTCCCGTAACTCACTAGATGTCAAGCAATTATCTGCTGAACTCATAAAAAAAGAAAAAAACTAAAATGTGTTGTTAGTTCTTCCATAATCACAAAAGATTTCACCTCCCTTGACAGCATTAAAACACCCACGTATTAGTATAAAAAAAATCAGTATCAGAAATATCATTATCACAAAATCACCAAAAAAAATTGCTATCATCAAAATCATCAGTATCAGTACAAAAATTATCACCAAAGTTAATGCTTGTCCATTCTCCAAAAATTCAGCAAAAGTTCAGCAAAATTCCACACAATTCACCAAGATTCAGTCAGATTCATCAAGATTCAGCAAAACTCATCCCCGTGAATCACTGAAAAACTTCTCCAAAGTTACAAAAAACTCAACAAATAATAATTAACACAAAGACTTCTCCCATTAATTCATTGTAATAATTCTCCTTGAATAATTATCTGTATAATTATTGAATAATCTCCCATGAAATATCTCAAATCTCTCGCAAAACAATTCTCCTGTAATGATAATATACTTGGTAGGCAAACCTCCCGTGACACAAATCCCAAGTATAAAACAATTATTAATAATAAACAATAATAATAACTTTTCATAGCAATAATTCTCTTGCAAAGATTTCAAGTAAGGGTGAAATTCAAATAGCATACAACAGTAATGCTGAATCCTAT
>NC_061091.1:79750689-79770689 GCF_015104395.2 Macrobrachium nipponense | reverse complement strand
TATGTGTAAATCTGGCAATGTTCGTAACAGCTGTGTTTACAGATTCAAGTACCTCCCACTTGAGAGAGAGAGAGAGAGAGAGAGAGAGAGAGAGAGAGAGATCCAATAAAAAGGAAGAAAGAGGAAACCAACCAACTATAATTGTCCCCGGGAGCGTAGGAATAGGAATAGGAATAGGAAGGGGAATAGGAATAGGAAAAGAGGAGAGCGACTTTAACCCTCGCGAAAATAGAGGCATATCATAAACGGGACGGTGCGATCAATTCCACTTACCACTTCAGAGGGAGGCGGAAATACTATAGGTAAAAAAAAGGGGAATATTTTATTCGCGCGGGAATACAATGGTCTGTAAGGGGGGGGGGGGGTGAAGGTGCGGAATGCCACGCAATTTGCACAGTAATACGATTTTAGTTAAGAATAAAGAGAGAGGTAAACGTTACTTTTACAAATGGTAGAAATTTTGGGAGGGATCCTACGAAATTTATACAATAATACGATTCGAGGATTAAAAAATTAATTAAAGCGCAATATTTCCAAATGGTAGAAGATTGGAAATAATTACTTAAAAAAGGAATATTTCAAAATAGTAGAAGATTGGAAAAAATCACTTAAAAAGGAATATTTCCAAATGGTAGGAGATTGGAAAAAATTACTTAAAAAAAGGAATATTTCCAAATGGTAGGAGATTGGAAAAATTTATTTAAAAAAGGAATATTTCCAAATGGTAGAAGATTGGAAAAAATCACTGAAAAAGGAATATATCCAAATGGTAGGAGACTGGAAAAAATACTTACAAAAGGAATATTTCCAAATGGTAGAAGAAGTTTGGAAAAAATTACTTAAAAATGTAATATTACCAAATGGTAGAAGATTGGAGAAAAATACTTAAAAAAAGGAATACTTCCAAATGGTAGAAGACTTGGAAAACATTACTTTAAAAAGGAATATTTCCAAATGGTATACGTTTGGGAGGAATGCCACGAAATGTATTCACTAATAATATTCTAGTTAAAAAAAAAAATGAAGTGCTTTCCAATGATATAAGTTTGGGTCCACAGAATGGAGGGACCAGGTGTTTTGGAGACGAATTTGATTCCCAAGTAGAAAAGTTCAGGGGAGGAATTTGCAAATAAATGTATTTCTATTTGGAAGGTCGCCCTGAATGTGTCACTTTAAGGACTGTGGATGGAACAGTCTCCCTCCCTGAGGATTTCGTGCAATTGGAGCCTCGTTGTATTTTGATTGTTTACCTACATTTTTAGATTTCTGTGAAAGAAAACTATTGAGATGGCATTGTCTGTCCGTCCGCACTTTTTCTGCCCTCATTTTTCTGTCCGCACTTTTTCTGTCCGCCCTCAGATCTTAAAAACTACTGAGGCTAGAGGGCTGCAAATTGTTATGTTGATCATCCACCCTCCAATCATCAAACGTACCAAATTGCAGCCCTCTAGCCTCAGTAGTTTTTATCTTTATTTAAGGTTAAAGTTAGCCATGATCGCGCGTTTTGCACCTATATTCGACAGGCCGCCACCTGGCCGTGGTTAAAGCTTCATGGACCACCAAAAGATAGATCTATTTTCGGTGGTCTTGATAATACTCTGTACATAAAACTCGACTGCGCTGAAAAAACTTCGGTTTAATTTTTGTTATCTATCAATTTTTATCAATTCTCTAATATTTCAATAATTTACCTACGTTTGTTTTATCTTTTTATTTCGTCGCTATCATCAAATAATCTTCACAATAATATCTCTAAAGATATTAAGAAATAGATTTCTTAATATCTTTAAAGACAAGTCACTCGAAATCATTAGACTGTTTTCCTTTACAATACAGAAGTAAGTTGGCGATGTATTTACTTTGTTTACAAATGAATAAATAAATAAAATATTTCTCTGTCCAAAATGTCGGTCAAGTTTTGGCTTCATTCAGATGCCACGAATTTATATTTACCGCAGTTTCATTGTCTCTCTTCCTCGGCGTCTTTCGTTAGAATCAATTTGTTCCATAAATGAGCGAACCTCTGATAACCCATCGTCCCACGTAAAGCGCACTGGAGGCGTTACTTAGGCCACCAGCTGCAACCCCTTTCATTCGTTTAACTGTACCTCCGTTCATATTCTCTTCGTTCCACCTTATTTCACTTTAATACAAATGCAAGTGGTTTTTTTCCTCCTGTTACACCTTTCAAACCTTTTTTATTCTCAGTTTCCATTTCAGCGTTGAATGACGTCATTGGTCTCCCAGCGCTTGATTGGCCTTGGGACTGAAATGATTGATATTCCATTTTTTTTTTTATAATAATCGTCTTTCCTCGTAACTTCTTATCCAGCATTTCCCGTTCTGTCGAAACTCCTCCTCCTCTTGAGCAGATAAGAATTTTTCCCCCACACCCCTACCCCACCCGCCCCACCTCTCCTCTTGAATAAAAATCTAGTATACGACGCTTTCATCATCTGCCACAAATTCGTGACTAAATATGTAGGTGAGAGGCGAATATTATTATATTATTATTATTATTATTATTATTATTATTATTATTATTATTATTATTATTATACAGAAGATGAACCCTTTTCACACGGAACAAGCCCACCAAAGGGGCCACTGACTTGAAATTCAAGCTTCCAAAGAATAATATGGTGTTCAGTAGTCAGGATCAAGATGAAGAAAAGGAAGATATCCAACTTATTAAAATGTAAAAAAGCAAATTAATTAACAGATAAAAATGTATTCAAATGCAAGGTGAATAATCCATCTGCGCCGAGCAGCAATCGAAAGGCGAATGGAAAAGAAAAGTCTCTCTCTCTTCTGTGATTGCAAGAAGCATTCAAACTCCTGTCGGATTTTTGTCCTCAAATCGCCCGTTTTCTTCTCCTCTCGGGAATACTTTCCTCCATCCTTTGACGTCCCAGAAATCGTAAAGGATATCTCATCTGCCCGTCGGGGTAATATCTCATTAGTGACCTCAGCGGAAAATGACATCCAGACAGACAATGGGAGAGAGATGCACTTGGCAAGATTTGCTGATTGGAATTATACATGCGAATTATTTTTTTTTTATTTTACTTATTGTATTTACCCCTTACCTCATCTTACTTCTTTTTCTTTTTTGGTCAGTGGTATCTCTTCTCTCTGTATTCCACTTATTATCCTCTCTCTGAATTTTACTTTACTTCCTCTTAATTCTTCCTAATGAGCCCCATATTCTTTGGAAGCTTGAATTTCAAGTCAGTGGTCCCCCTGTGGTGGGCTTGTTCCATATGAATAGGTTCCTTCATAATAATAATAATAATAATAATAATAATAATAATAATAATAATAATAATAATAATAATAATAATAATAATAATTCTGAAAATAAAAATAAGAAGGATATGGGATATGCCAGTGGAAATCGTACCCATAATCATAGGAGCACTAGGCACGATCCCAAGATCCCTGAAAAGGAATCTAGAAAAAAACTAGAGGCTGAAGTAGCTCCAGGTCTCATGCAGAAGAGTGTGATCCTAGAAACGGCACACATAGTAAGAAAAGTGATGGACTCCTAAGGAGGCAGGATGCAACCCGGAACCCCACACTATAAATACCACCCAGTCGAATTGGAGGACTGTGATAGAGCAAAAAAAAAAAAAAAAAAAAAAAAATAATAATAATAATAATAATAATATAATAATAAAAGTAAAAATAATAATGTGTGGCGCCGCGGCAGAGTGGGTTAGGTCGTCAATGGACTGGTTAAGCAACATTGGGGCTGGTCAGTCGTTTGGATGGGTGACTGCTCTCCTCGGCGTTGATTCCTTGGAAAAGGATCTTTACCATAATTTCCTCAGTCTACTCAGCTGTAAATGAGTCCCTATCCCTGATGGGGTAGGGTCCAGCTATGGGTTAAATAGCAAAAACTCAGCAATGATGGAAAGAAATGAAGGAATAAACGACAACGACGTAAATGGAACCTCTGGCAACAGAGGAGCTTCGTCCCGGCAGCCAGGTATTCAACCCAATTGAAGGGGAAGACGGTCAGGTACTTGGAGGTCGTCATCCAGCAACTGACCACCACAACGACAGTAACCAACAGCCTGAGATTGTAGCTACAGAAGCAAACCAAAGGAAGAAAAATGGACAAGAGAAGAAAATAAGGAAAATATGGAGATGCTACATCAGAAGCAACCCGACGGAGAGATATATAGAAGAAGGTTGGTCACCATCTGGAATGAGAAGGAATACACCCCCCCAAACAGAGGAGAGGCTGGCAGACCAAGTAAGGAACATAAAGAAAAAGAACTGGCTCTCCCCAACAGAAAGAGAAGAACTGGAAAGGAAAATGTCACACGACAACGAATTACACGAAGACGAACTGAGAGACAAATGACCAGAAGACGACAGGGATGATGAGGTAGCAAACGACACACAAAGAAACACCGACGAAGTAACAGAGAGGACGGAGTGGGTAGATAAAAATTATTACAATGGTTGGAGCCAAATACAGAGAGAACAAAGATCCCCTCCATGAAAGCCTATAACACCAAGAAATTAAGGAGAAAACAAGTGAGGTCAATGAAATAAATGGGCATAATACACACCACCAGTATCACAGAACAAATAACTTGGCATATGCAGGAGCAAGATTAGTAGCAGAACTGATGGGGATTCGAACACCAACACCACCAGCACAACCAACCCAACAGAAACCAAAACAGCAACCTCCTTGGAAAAGGCGCCTGGAGGGAAAAGCAAATCATGGTGATGAGATCTGACTTGAGTAAACTGAAAGAGATGGCAGAAAAGAGGCTAAGAAGCAAGAAAACAAGGGCGGAACTCAACGAGAAATACAAAGTACAAGAGAGGGACTAAACAAACACAATAGAAGATATAAACAGAGGATTAAAGCCAAAGCACATAAGATCCAACGGTACATGAACAGGAATAAGGGATACCAACAGAACAAACTATTCGGAACCACCAGAAAAGACTATACAGCCAACTAAGAGGGAAGACAACCACCCAGAAATTCCTGAAGCCGAACCAAGTAAGAGACTCTGGGAAAACAATGGAGCAATCCGGTATCACACAACAAACATGCAACATGGCTCAGGACGTCAAGGAAGATTCACAGAGATCATGACAGACACAGTCAGGGACACCAACTAAAGGAAAATGCCAAACTGGAAAGCCCAGGTCCCGATTAAGTCCATGGATACTGGCTCAAAAACTTCAAGGCCCTACACCCACGAATAGCAGAACACTCCAGCATTGTATCTCAAATCACCAAGCACCCAAATGGATTACCACAGGAAGAACATCCTTAGTACAAAAGACAAGAGTAAGGGAAATATAGCCAGTAACTACAGGCCTATCACCTGCCTACCAATAATGTGGAAGTTACTAACAGGTATCATCAGTGAAAGGCTATACACTACCTAGAGGAGCACAAACCATCCGCCACCAACAGAAAGGCTGCAGAAGGAAGTGTAGGGGCAATAAAAGACCAGCTCCTGATAGACAAAATGGTAATGAAGAACAGTAGGAGAAGGAAAACCAACCTAAGCATGGCAATGGATTAGACTAAGAAAGAAATCCTTCGACATGAATACCACATGCTACACACATGGCTTAATAGAATGCCTGAAAAATATATGGGCAGAGGAAAACACCATCAGCTTCCTCAAAAATACAATGCGCAACTGGAATGCAATACTTACAAGCTCTGGAATAAGACTAGCAGAGGTTAATATCAGGATAGGGATCTTCCAGGGCGACTCACTGTCCCCACTTCTCTTCGTAGTAGCCATGATTCCCATGACAAAAGTACTACAGAAGATAGATACCGGGTACCAACTCAAGAAAGAGCAACAGAATCAACCATCTGATGTTCATGGACGACATCAAGCTGTATGGTAAGAGCATCAAGGAAATAGATACCCTAATCCAGACTGTAAGGATTGTATCTGGGGACATCAGGATGAAGTTTGGAATAGAAAATGCGCCTTAGTCAACATACAAAAAGCAAAGTAACGAGAACTGAAGGGATAAAAGCTACCAGATGGGAGCAACATCAAACACATAGATGAGACTGGATACAAATACCTGGGAATAATGGAAGGAGGGGATTTAAAACACCAAGAGATGAAGAACACGATCAGGAAAAAAGAATATATGCAGAGACTCAAGGCGAATCTCAAGTCAAAACTCAACGCCGGAAATATGATAAAAGCCATAAACACATGGGCAGTGCCAGTAATCAGATACAGCACAGGCATAGTGGAATGGACGAAGGCAGAACTCCGTAGCATAGATCAGAAAAAACCAGGAAACATATGACAATACACAAAGCACTACACCCAAGAGCAAATCCGGACAGACTATACATAACACGAAAGGAAAGAGGGAGAGGACCACTAAGTATAGAGGACTGCATCAACATCGAGAACAGAGCACTGGGGCAATATCTGAAAACCAGTGAAGACGAGTGGCTAAAGAGTGCATGGGAAGAAGGACTAATAAAAATAGACGAAGACCCAGAAATATACAGAGACAGGAGAATGACAGACAGAACAGAAGACTGGCACAACAAACAAATGCACGGACAATACATGAGACAGACTAAAGACTAGCCAGCGATGACAATTGGCAATGGCTACAGAGGGGAGAGCTAAAGAAGGAAACTGAAGGAATGATAACAGCGGCACAAGATCAGGCCCTAAGAACCAGATATGTTCATAGAACGATAGACGGAAATAACATATCTCCCATATGTAGGAAGTGCAATACGAAAAATGAAACCATAAACCACATAGCAAGCGAATGCCCGGCACTTGCACAGAACCAGTATAAAAAGAGGATTGATTCAGTGGCAAAAGCCCTCCACTGGAGCCTGTGCAAGAAACACCAGCTACCTGCAGTAATAAGTGGTATGAGCACCAACCTGAGGGAGTGATAGAAAACGATCAGGCAAAGATCCTCTGGGACTATGGTATCAGAACGGATAGGGTGATACGTGCAAACAGACCAGACGTGACATTGATTGACAAAGTCAAGAAGAAAGTATCACTCATTGATGTCGCAATACCATGGGACACCAGAGTTGAAGAGAAAGAGAGGGAAAAAATGGATAAGTATCAAGATCTGAAAATAGAAATAAGAAGGATATGGGATATGCCAGTGGAAATCGTACCCATAATCATAGGAGCACTAGACACGATCCGAAGATCCCTGAAATGGAAATCTAGAAAAACTAAGGCTGAAGTAGCTCCAGGACTCATGCAGAAGAGTGTGATTCTAGATACGGCGCACATAGTAAGAAAAGTGATGGACTCCTAAGGAGGCAGGATGCAACCCGGAACCCCACACTATAAATACCACCTAGTCGAACTGGAGGACTGTGATAGAGCAAAAAGAAAAAAAGAAAAAAATAAAAAATAACAATAATAATAATAATAATAATAATAATAATAATAATAATAATAATAATAATAACAATAATAATAATAATAATTAGGTTTCACTCAACTCAACAGTTTGGTATAATTCCAGGACCTGCTAGAAGCATGCCATCCTATTCATGGCTAGAATTTTCAATATTCTGTTCCTAAAGCTTGAAATGAAAGGTTACTTCCTTCTAACTTAGTATCAAGCTCATTACGTCTCCACAGTAACCTTTACGATTTTCAGATGTAACTACTTTCGAGTTACTCCGTTTAAGTTATAATGTCATCAAAGTTTTTATTCGTCCTTAAGTTATCCCTCGATTATCTTATTTTCACTTCGTTTCCTTCATCTTGGTGTTCCTTGTTCTCGAAAAGAGATGGATTTCACAGTCATAAAAAAAGATAGTAGATATACTTTTGGAAAAACTGCATGTCGGTTTCAATAAGTCTGTATTCTTCGACCTTCTTGACAATATATAGAAATATATATATATAATATATATATATATATATATATATTATATATATATATATATATATGCTATATAGGTATATATAATATATATATATATATATATATATATATATGGTATGAAATATATATATATATATATATATATATATATATATATATATATATATATATATAATATATATATATATATATGTATATATATATATATATATATATATATATATATATATATATATATATATATATATATATATATATATATATATATATATATATATATATATATATATATATATGAATAATTATCATAATTATTCATAACAAGGCTACGTGTGTCAAACGCTCGAATTGGCTAACATGGTAGACGGGGCTTCATATCGATTCTAATTACCAATACACCGAGTTCGAGGGTGATTTGTAATGTCAGAATCGATATAAACTTATGCGTCTCTGTTAGCTGACTTGATAGCGTCACTGGGTCCTGATTTCGTTCCCGTCCACTTGGACGGTGGTTCGATCCCATGTGGGGACGAAATTATTATGAACTTAAAAAAAAAAAAAAAAAAAAAATTCCCCCTTGGTACATATATGAAAATATATCAATTCCGAGGTAGAGTTAATTTAGATATTAAAGGACATTTCTAGCTCGAATGATGTATATATATATATATATATATATATATATACTATATATATATATATATATATATATATATATATATTAAAACATTCAGCTAAACAAAAACCCCGTCCTCTACTTAACATCCATTTCGCTCTACAGTTAACCGAAGGGGAATTATTTAGCTGACAATAAGTATCCTGGCCTCGTGGGTTCGAACCACAGAACACAAGAACTCAGGATGCGCCTACTTGATGGCTGCGTGGTTCAAGGTGCATCACTGTAGTCCTCAGTTCTTGTCTTCCGTGGTTCGATCCCACAAGACGACGTATACTTATTGTCAGCTAAATGATTCCCTTCTTGTTAACATATATGAAAATATATTAATGCCGGGATGGATATTTCTCATTACCTCTCACTTAGTAACTGAAATCTAACAATTCAACATTTTCCACAATCCCACAAAACAAAAAGGCTTTGTCGTTCGAGACCACCGCAATTAAAACTATTATGTCGTGACATGGTCAATCCCCTCCTAAACCCACAAAAAAAAAACATTATTTCTAACTGGTCATCTGTCTCTTCGTTAGCGTACCTACAGCTTATAAAATATATAAAAAGCCTCTTAACACTGCCTGCAACAAATTGTTACCTATCTGCTCACACCTATTACCAGCGAAGGTATTTAACATTTTGGTAGGCGTTTAAACCTGAGCGTTAAGGCAAAACTGGTTACAACTCAATCTCTCCCCCCTTCCCCACCCCCGCCCCTGTCTCTCTCTCTCTCTCAAGGCGATCACTGGCGTAGCCTTTTCTCTCTCTCTCTCTCTCTCGGTCTCTCTCTCTCTCCTCTCTCTCTCTCCATTCTATCAGGTCATCAAATCAGAGTCGGAGTTACAAAATATAATAAGTTTATTCAAAGTAAAGCATATTAGTTGAATAACTCAAATTCTTACAGTATCAACAATGGAAAGATAACAGTTCAAGTCTCACAGACACTACTCCGATAACCCCACGGTATTTAAATGTCTTAATCAGTAATTAGTCACACCAATTATCTCTCCTCCAAAATATTATAGTTCCCTCCACACGGGACACTCTGTCCCCTCACTAGAACCCTCTGTCCTTTCACTAGAACTGCCTGTATAAAAGACAGTGGAACACACTAGTGAGCACACACACAATTGTAAAGACAAAGTAAAAAAATGGAACATCTTTACAAGATATCAAACAAGCCATCGCTTTGGCTAAAGTATGATAACACTTACTCATTACAGCCTGGAAAATCACACACTCTATTCAAGGAAACTCTTTGGCACACACCATCAGGCTCTGCCTTTCTTGCACAGACCTCTCCGTAAGGTCTCCCATAGTTTTGGTTAAAGAGATGCCATTATGAAACGGAAGAGGCGCACATGTACACACGAACTCACACTCTTCGGTAACGCCTCAATAAACTTGGCCATAGCCAGTTTTCAAAGGCACTTTGAACAAGCCCTCGCTGAACTCACATATCTACAGAACGAACGTGACCCGCCTTCTTAAATATGCATCTTCGTATCACACCATCCCAGAAATGATTTATCAGCTTTCTCAGGTCATCGCTTCGGACTCTGTCTCTTTGGGAAGGTAAAAGCAATGAATCTGCGCATTTTAAAAAAGTCACAGCACATCACGATGGCATATTAAATATATTATTGATTATAGCCCTCTTTCATCTAACATATATATATATATATATATATATATATATATATATATATATATATATATATATATATATATATTATATATATTATGTATATATGATATATATATACTATATATATATATATAGATATAATATATATATATATATAATATATATATATCTACATATATATATATATATATATATATGATATATATATATATATATATATATATATATATTATGATATCTATATATATATAGATATATATATATATATATAGAATATATATATATATATATATATATATATATGTATATATATATATATATATATATATATATATATATATATATATTATATATCATATTAATATATTATATATATATATATATATATATATATATATATATATATATATATCTATATTATATATATATATAATATATATACATATACATATACATATACATATACATATACATATACATATACATATACATATATATATATATATATATATATATATATATATATATATATATATATATATATATATATATATATAGATATATATATATATCTATATATATATACATATATATATATATATATATATATATATATATATATCTATGTTTATATTTATATTTATATATATATATATATATAATATATATATATATCTATATATAGATTATATAAATATATTATATATACTATAATATTATATATAGATATATATATATATATATATATATATATATCTATATAATAATTATATATATATATATATGGATATATCTAGTATATATCTGATAATTATATATATCTATATATATATATATCTATATATATATATATAGTATATTATATATATATATCAAAGAGCCAGCAGGAAAAATTAAAAGCAGCAGTACCTAGCGCTTTCGTGTATTTTTGATACACCTCTTCAGGGTACAATATATAAAAGAATGAAAAAATAGCTTCGAAATATGAAAGGTAAACATAAAAAAACAAAAAAGTAAAATACAGAACAATCAAATAGCCTAGTCAAGAAGCAAATGGTCACAGCCTAGAATTACACTTAAAGGACAACAACAAATGGAAATGAAACTACTAAGGCAGTCAATTACATAGTTACGAAGTTGTCAACAATACATTTCGTAAGCCAGTTATCTAGTTTATATTGTCCGTTGCAAATATTAAAAACACTACTTGACTTATATTTTATTCTACTAGATTCTATAATATTTCTTTTAATAAGGTCTCTACAAATAAAATTTCCTTTGAATTGTTCCAATCAATTGCGTGATTAAAATTATTCATATGTAAAAAGAGAGCACTCGATGTACTTCCTACACGTACACAATATTTATGTGATTTAATCTTGATGCCAGTAGTTTGCCACTTTGACCAATATAATTTTTTTATCACAATCTCTGCATGGAATTTCGTAATGCCACCCGTTTTTTAAATTGGGAGAGTTCCTTATTAAAATTGTTTTTACAGATAATTCAGGATGTCAGGCTTACGAATTAAGGTATAAATAGAACTCTAATTATTTTACAGATAGAATTCAGGTTGTAAAAATTGGACTATAAATCTGCCTTACGAATTAAGGTATAAATAGTACTCAAATTATTTTACAGATAGAATTCAGGTAAAAAGTTCAACTATAAGTCTGCCTTACGGATCTTATGTATTAAAAAGAAACCCCATTTTTTTTTACATAGATAATTATTCAGTTTGTTAAAAAGTCGAACTATTGTAAATCTGCCTTACGAGATGTAGGGTTTATAATAGTACTGTATTTTTATACTTAGATAATTCAGTTTGTAAAACATTGAACAATAAGTCTGGCTTACGAATTAATGTATAAATAGTACTCTATTTTTTACAGACACAATTCAGGTTAAAAAAAGAAAAGTGAACATAAGTCTGCTTAGAAATTAAGGTATAAATAGGACTATTTATTTACTTAGATAATTCAGGTAGCAAAAATTTTAACTATAAATCTACCTTACGGATCATATGTATAAATATAACTCTAATTTTTTACATAGATAATTCGAGTTGTAAAATGTAGAACATTAGCCTCTGCCTTACGAATTGTATGTGTAAATAGAACTCTATTTTTTTTTTTTTACGTAGATAATTCAAGTTGTAAAATGTCAACTATAACTCTGCCTTACGAGATGTAGTTATAAATAGAACTCTATTTTGTTTACAGAGACCACAACAATCTCTGAAATAATAATCTTTGGAAGCTTGAATTTAAAGTCAGTGGTCCCTTTGGTGGGCTCGTTCCATATGAATAGGTTTCATCTACTGAATAATAATAATAATAATAATAATAATAATAATAATAATAATAATAATAATAATAATAATAATAATAATAATAATAATAATAATGTGTGACGCCGTGGAAGAGTGGGTTAGGTCGTCAATAGACTTAAGTCAAGTTAAGCAACATTGGGGCTGGTCAGTCGTTGGATGGGTGACCGCTCTCCGCGGATACGCTTCCTTGGGAAAGGATCTTTACCATAATTTTCCTCAGTCTACTCAGCTGTAAATGAGTACCTATCCCTGATGGGGTAGGGTCCAGCTATGGGTTAAATAGCAAAACTCAGCCATGATGGAAAGAAATGAAGGAATAAACGACAACGACGTAAATGGAACCTCTGGCAACAGAGAGCTTCGTCCGGCAACCAGGTATTCAATCCAATTGAAGGGGAAGACGGTCAGGTACTTGGAGGTCGTCATCCAGCAACTGATCACCACAATGACAGTAATCAAACAGCCTGAGATTGGAGCTACAGAGGCAAAAAGGAAGAAATGAACAAGAGAAGAAAATAAAGAAATATGGAGATGCTACATCAGAAGCAACCCGACGGAGAGAGGATATAGAAGAAGATTGGTCAACATCTGGAATGAGAGGAATAACACACCCCAAACAGAGGAGAGGTCTGGCAGACCAAGTAAGGAACATAAAGAAAAAGAAACTGGCTCTCCCCAACAGAAAGAGAAGAACTGAAAGGGAAATGTCACACGACAACGAATTACACTGAAGACGAACTGAGAGACGACAGGGAGGATGAGGTATCAAACAATGACACACGAAGAAAACACCGACGAAGAGAGGACGGAATGGGTAGAAAAAGATTAGGACAATGGATGGAGCAGATACAGATAGAACAAAGAAAGCAAGTGAGGTCAATGGGCATAATTACACACCACCAGTATCACAGAAACAAAAACTTGGCAGGAGCAAGATTAGTAGCAGAACTGATGGGGATTCGAACACCAACACCACCAGCACAACCAACCCAACAGAAACCAAAACAGCAACCTCCTTGGAAAAGGCGCCTGAAAAGCAAATCATGGTGATGAGATCTGACTCGATAAACTGAAAGAGATGGCAGAAAAGAGGCTAAGAAGCAAGAAAACAAGGGCGGAACTCAACGAGAAATACAAAGTACAAGAGAGGGGACTAAACACAATAGAAGATATAAAACAGAGGATTAAAGCCAAGCACATAAGATACCAACGGTACATGAACAGGAATAAGGGATACCATCAAAACAAACTATTCGGAACCAACGAGAAAAGACTATACAGCCAACTAAGAGGGGAAGACAACCCACCCCAAGAAATTCCTGAAGACTCTGGGAAAAACATATGGAGCAATCCGGTATCACACAACAAACATGCAACATGGCTCCAGGAAGTCAAGGAAGAAGAAACAGGGGAGAATAAAACAAGATTCACAGAGATCACGACAGACACAGTCAGACACCAACTAAAGAAAAAATGCCAAACTGGAAAGCCCCAGGTCCCGATTAAGTCCATGGATACTGGCTCAAAAACTTCAAGGCCCTACACCCACAAATAGCAGAACAACTCCAGCATTCCACATTGTATCTCAAATCACCAAGCACAAAAATGGATGACCACAGGAAGAACATCCTTAGTACAAAAAGACAAGAGTAAGGGAAATATAGCCAGTAACTACAGGCCTATCACCTGCCTACAAATAATGTGGAAAGTTTACTAACAGGTATCATCAGTGAAAGGCTTATACAACTACCTAGAGGAGACAAACACCATCCGCCACCAACAGAAAGGCTGCAGAAGGAAGTGTAGGGGCACAAAAGACCAGCTCCTGATAGACAAAATGGTAATGAAGAACAGTAGGAGAAGGAAAACCAACCTAAGCATGGAATGGATAGATTATAAGAAAGCCTTCGACATGATACCACACACAAGGCTAATAGAATGCCTGAAAATATATGGGACAGAGGAAATACCATCAGCTTCCTCAAAAAGACAATGCGCAACTGGAATACAATACTTACAAGCTCTGGAATAAGACTAGCAGAAGATAATATCAGGAGAGGGATCTTCCAGGGCGACTCACTGTCCCCACTACTCTTCGAAGTAGCCATGATTCCCATGACAAAAGTACTACAGAAGATGGATGCCGGGTACCAACTCAAGAGAAGACGCAACAGAATCAACCATCTGATGTTCATGGACGACATCAAGCTGTATGTAAGAGCATCAAGGAATAAACACCCTAATCCAGACAGACTGTAAGGATTGTATCTGGGGGACATCAGGATGAAGTTTGGAATAGAAAAAATGCGCCTTAGTCAACATACAAAAAGGCAAAGTAACGAGAACTGAAGGGATAAAGCTACCAGATGGAGCAACATCAAACACATAGAAGAGGCAGGATACAAATACCTGGGAATAATGGAAGGAGGGGATATAAAACACCAAGAGATGAAGGACACAATCAGGAAAGAATATATGCAGAGACTCAAGGCGATACTCAAGTCAAAACTCAACGCCGGAAATATGATAAAAGCCATAAAACATGGGCAGTGCCAGTAATCAGATACAGCGCAGGAATAGTGGAATATGGACGAAGGCAGAACTCCGCAGCATAGATCAGAAAACCAGGAAACATATGACAATACACAAAGCACTACACCCAAGAGCAAATAAAGGACAGACTATACATAACACGAAAAGGAAGGAGGGAGAGGACTACTAAGTATAGAGGACTGCGTCAACATCGAAAACAGAGCACTGGGCAATATCTGAAAACCAGTGAAGACGAGTAGCTAAAGAATGCATGGGAAGAAGGACTAATAAAAGTAGACGAAGACCCAGAAATATACAGAGACAGGAGAAAGACAGACAGAACAGAGGACTGGCACAACAAACCAATGCACGGACAATACATGAGACAGACTAAAGAACTAGCCAGCGATGATAATTGGCAATGGCTACAGAGGGGAGAGCTAAAGAAGGAAACTGAAGGAATGATAACAGCGGCACAAGATCAGGCCCTAAGAACCACGATATGTTCAAAGAACGATAGACGGAAATAACATCTCTCCCATATGTTGGAAGTGCAATACGAAAAATGAAACCATAAACCACATAGCAAGCGAATGCCCGGCACTTGCACGAACCAGTACAAAAAGAGGCATGATTCAGTGGCAAAAGCCCTCCACTGGAGCCTGTGCAAGAAACATCAGCTACCTGCAGCAATAAGTGGTACGAGCACCAACCTGAAGGAGTGATAGAAAACGATCAGGCAGAGATCCTCTGGGACTATGGTATCAGAACAGATAGGGTGATACGTGCAAACAGACCAGACGTGACGTTGATTGACAAAGTCAAGAAGAAAGTATCACTCATTGATGTCGCAATACCATGGGACACCAGAGTTGAAGAGAAAGAGAGGGAAAAAATGGATAAGTATCAAGATCTGAAAATAGAAATAAGAAGGATATGGGATATGCCAGTGGAAATCGTACCCATAATCATAGGAGCACTAGGCACGATCCCAAGATCCCTGAAATGGAATCTAGAAAAACTAGAGGCTGAAGTAGCTCCAGGACTCATGCAGAAGAGTGTGATCCTAGAAACGGCACACATAGTAAGAAAAAGTGATGGACTCCTAAGGAGGCAGGATGCAACCCGGAACCCCACACTATAAATACCACCCAGTCGAATTGGAGGAACTGTGATAGAGCAAAAAAAAAAAAAATGAATAAATAAAAAAATAAAAAATAAAATAATAATAATACAATAATAATAATATGCAATTTCTGAAACAGGCAGAACGCATATTTGACATCGCCTGAATACAATACTGAATATATTAACTGCCTGATATTTAAGCGGCACTTATGTGTGCTCATTTTTGTATATACTCGTGAGAGACCAGCATTTGCAGAAGGTCCCGTGTTGCACATTTACATACCAGTGAAGGATATTTTTACCTGGGGCGTTTTGCAGACGAAGGAACTTCTATTATATTATTATTATTATTATTATTATTATTATTATTATTATTATTATTATTATTATTATTATTATTATTATTATTTTGGTCTATCACAGTTATCCTCATTCGACTGGGTGGTTTTTTATAGAGTGGGGTTCCGGGTTGCATCCTGCCTCCTTAGGAGTCCAGAACTTTTTATCAATATTATTATTCAAAAGAAACCTCATAATCACATGAGTTTAATAAAATAAAATGGAAAAGTAAATCCACAACTAATATGTCTGGTCCTGTTATTTAAAATACAAAGCAGAAAGCTTTCGAAGACCTGCACGGTCCTCCTTGTCAATCTGAATACAATCATTAACAGTGACCATACAAGAAATTTTGTTTTGTTTTATGACTCGTTTACAAATAGCCTTTTTGTTGATGATGTAGTTGGCTCTTCAAGTTATCCCCTCGTTCTCCAACGGCAAACCAGCTAATCGCCTAGATCTTCGAAGTGGCGTTTTCGTCTCTTGAATCGTTTGATCTGTTGCCATAGCAGGTTGGGCACCTTTTCCAATGCTCACTCACTCCATTCAAGTAACTTTATAGACAGGCTTAGGACCCTGGGTAATGTAAGAGGAAAAAATGATTAGCCTAGATGTTACGGCCCTTTTCACTAATGTGTTTTAGAGTTTGTCCTTACAAAATTTAAAAGAACAGTCAGAATTTGGAAATGTTAACTTCCCTATTCCTTCAGAACAGTAGTTAGACTTGATTCGTCTATGTGTCTCATCCACAATATTTTCATTCAACAATGAAGGCTATAAAAAAAAAAATTTGGAGTAGCCATGGGTTCACCCTTATCCCCCATACTTGCAAATTTGTGCATGGAATTTGTAGAAATTGAAATACTCTCCAAATGTGATCCAAATCTAAAACCACTCATTTGGGTAAGATATGTCGACGATGTCTTCGTAATTTTCCAAGGTAATGAAATAGACTTCGAACAGTTTTTGAGATTGTCAATAGCATACTACCTTCATTTCATTTTACTGTGGAATATGAAGTAGAAAATAAGCTGCCCTTTCTGGATGTTTTGGTATACCATGACCCTATTACATTTAGTTTTAAATCAGTGTTTACAGAAGAGTGACTAATGATGAAGCTTTATGTCCACTTCTATGCTTTTCATAATAAAGAAGTAAAGCAAAATATAATGATAAATTTCATTCTAAGAGCCTTGAAAATATGTGATCCTGAAATATATGACAGCGAATTTCAACATTTAAAAGAAGTTTTTGAAAACTTATGCTATCCAGAAAATTTTCATAAGTAATGCTTTCACTAAAGCCAAAAAGGATTTTCTATATAAAAAGTCAATATAAATACTAAAAAGATAAAAAAAAATGTATCTATCTTACCATTCAATCCCAACTTACGAAATATTAGAAAAACAGTAAATGAAAAAGGTGAAGAAAAGGTCAACCTAGTCTTCAACTATAAGAATACACTCAAAGGCTGTCTCATGCAAAAATAATAACTCCAACCAAGCTTTAACAAAGAAATTGGTGTTTATGAAAATACCTTGTCTGGATTGCGATAAGAAATATTACGGAGAAAGTGGGAGAGACAAACCAATCGGAATCAATGAAAACTAAAGAGCTTATAATTTGCATGCTGAGAATAATGCACTAGTCCTCACATAGTTTAAATAACGATCACCGCATTAAATTGGAACGAGCCAAAAGTCATTTTCAATAGTAAGGATACAGGTATAGAAGGTTAGTTGAAGGAGCAATTATTAACAGGGGTCTCTCTATGAAAGGCAATAAAGCCTTTACGCACGAAAGATTTTATTTTAAATGAAATAATTTGCTGTCAGCTTATAAGATATTATAACAGAGAAAAGGTTGCATAGTAATAACACAACTAATCTAGCCACCTCTGATACTGCCGCTGCCTCATCTTCTTTCGTTCAGGTAACAGGGACACACCCTTGTCCCTTGTTGCAGGCGCCCAAGCTGCTATGGACAACATATCAAACGATTCAGCTGTTTTGCCGTTGGAGAACGAGGGGATAACATGAAGAGCCAACTACATCATCAAACAGGCTATTTGTAAACTAGTCAAAAAACAGTTCTTGTATGGTCACTGTTAATAATTGTATTCAGATTGACAAGGAGGACCGTGCAGGTCTTCAAAAGCTTCTGCTTTGTATTTTAAATAACAAGATCAGACATATTATTGAGGATTTACTTTTCCAATATTATTATTATTATTATTATTATTATTATTATTATTATTATTATTATTATTATTATTATTGTTGTTGTTGTTGTTGTTGTTGTTGTTGTTGTTGTTGTTGTTGTTTTTGTTGTTGTTGTTGTTGTTGTTAAGTTGTTGTTGTTGTTGTTGTTTGTTTTGTTGTTGTTGTTTAAATTAACAGTCTTGTGATAACAATCTGTGTCCATAAAAACAAATCCACAATTATATATTGAATATATTACTATGTTTGTTTTACATCTATGACACATTACTTATTATTATTATTATTATTATTATTATTATTATTATTATTATTATTATTATTATTGAATACAATAGCTGTTTCAACGGCATTTAATTTATATAGAATCTTCTCAATTCTTCTTATTATCTTTTTCTCGTCAGCATGTAGCTGGTGTATTAAGTTTCCTAAGGACATGTAAAGATTTTCATTTGTCTTAGGTTTATTCCTCTAACGTGTCGACAGCTCACAGGTAGTCATCTATGAGAGTTTACAGTAAAGTGAATTAAGATACGTTTACAAGTATTTATAGCATGCAAGTCGTGTACAATCGGTGGGCTGGTCGGTGGGCAGGGATTTTAATTGATCGTTGGATGGTAACGAAATCTCTCCCTGAGGCGTCGGTTGGGTGTTGGTTGGGGTACCCACCTCTTGGGCGGCAGGCTGTGCAGTTGATATATCTTCCGCTCGTTCTCTCCCGCTTTCTCTCTCTGCTTCTTCCTCTCTTTCTCTCTCTCTTACTCTCTCTCTTTCTGCAAGTTCCTCTCTCTCTCTCTCTCTTTCTCGTTCGCTCCTTCTCTCTCTCTCTCTTTCTCTCTCTGTCTGTTCCTCTCTCTCTCTTTCTCTTTCTCTCTCTGTTTGTTCTCTCTCTCTCTTTCTCTCTCTCTCTCTCTCTCTCTCTGTCTCTCTCTCTCTCTCTCTGGTCTCCCCCCTCGATCTCTCGATTCTCTTCTCTCTCTCGTGGCGTATACGGAGTCGGATGGTTTCTTGTGCTATCTCTTCTTATGATGGTGGAAGAAATTCTGTTTCTTTTACCGTGTTGATAGTCGTTTTTTCTCTAATATGTGTAATGCTTCAGATAACGTAGGCGTTTCCGGTCTGGTGCATGGTCAATAATTTCTATGTTCGTTATAAGTTCAGCTCTTTCTGGTCCCCTGTTATGTTCGGGTACAGCAGACCCCTACGGGATACACCACCACGGTTTAC